>NW_008796063.1:12098669-12101867 GCF_000699145.1 Aptenodytes forsteri
GCCGCCGGGGGGTGGGGGCGAGGTGTGTGTGCACGTGCAGCCCCCCGAGCCTGGGCACCGGCAGGGTGAGCGCTGTGGGAGAGCGGCTTAGAAAGCCATTTCCTCCAAAAGGTGCCACGGTGGGGTGATGTCCCTTCCCCGGGGTCGGCCGGCAGCTGGGCATCCCGGGGCAGTTGCGGCGAGACCCCTCTCCCAGGGAAATGCCGAGTTCGGAGCCAACTGCAAGACCTCGGGGAGCACCTCTCCCGGCTGTGCTTGCTCTGCGGCGTTTGCCTGCTGGGTGTCAGCGCGTGCCTGTCCCCTCCGAGCTGGTGCCACGGTGGGGTGATGTCCCTTCCCCGGGGTCGGCCGGCAGCTGGGCATCCCGGGGCAGTTGCGGCGAGACCCCTCTCCCAGGGAAATGCCGAGTTCGGAGCCAACTGCAAGACCTCGGGGAGCACCTCTCCCGGCTGTGCTTGCTCTGCGGCGTTTGCCTGCTGGGTGTCAGCGCGTGCCTGTCCCCTCCGAGCTGCTTGGTGGGGACGTGCCAGCTGCCTGCGCGGTGTGACAGCCAGGGGACGGCGCGGGCTGGCAGGGAGGAGTTCAGTCTTTAAATGCCAAGGTGTATGTGTGCAGCCGGAGGTTTGGCTCTAAACGCTGAGCTGCCTTCTCTCGCTGGAGCAGAGCTCATCTAAACGGAGGCGGTTTCGAAGCAGCTGGTCTTACAATTTGACATGTCACTTAATTGAAAACTTATTGAACCTTCTGACAAAAGTGATGGATTCCCACGGAGTCCCTGGGGGGCTCATTAGGCAGCCACAGGTGATCTGGGGCCAGCGGAGCTCTCATTTACTCATGCTCCCTGCAGAAGGGAAATATCTGGTGCCTGGTGTGCGTTTCTTTGAGCAGCCTTGCCCTGGGTCTCCCACCCAAAGCCAGAGTGTGGCCGGTCGCGGGGCACGTCCTAATCCTTCCCGGGAATAACGGGCAGGTTGCTGTGGGAAACCCGCGTGGGAGCTCTGCCGGGGCAAAATCCCTCCCCTCAAATAGTCCCAGCAAGGGCCGTCTGCCCCTCGGCAGGTCCCGGCTGCACAGGGCTGCAGACTGTGTGCAGGTTCTTCATCTCCATTACCGTTTATTTGCTACTATTGCGAAGGGGGTTTGTGTGAGAAGACCGATTCAGATGCTAATTAGGCCTCTTAATTGCCATAGTTGCTGATTGCATGTGTTAAAAACAGTCAAGGAAGTGTAGCACTCCGATCTTGGGGAAATATTTAAAAACAAAGTAGTAAAAGGACTGGCAATGTAAAATATGGAATAAGCTGCATTTTAACTTACCTGGCATGTGGCTGCCGGTCTCGCCAGGGCTCCTGCCCAGCTCCCTCCTGCAGCCTCTTTCACCAGGGGCTTGCCCTGCGAAAACAGCGTCTGAACAAATGCAGGGTTTGCTTGTTAATGTATTTAACGCAACCCAGAGCTCTGACTGTCCTTGACAAAGATCTGAAATTAAATCCCTACTGATAATTAATCTGGCAATCTTTCTAGGGCAGTCTGCGTGCTCAGCCAGAGCCCCCCTGCCCTGCACTTTGCCGGAGGGGAGCGGTGGGAACCTGGCTTGGGACTGACAGTTCCCAACCAGGCGAGGGGAATTAGGGATGCTCAGACGGGAAGCTCTGGTGAGCTGACTGCCGGGATCGATGCACGTGGAGCAGCGCTTTTAAGCAGATCATTAGAGACTCTGATCATGAAAGCCACACCGAGACCTTCATTTACCGTCCCCCCGCACCGACGGTGTTAGCCCCAGCGGTGCCGACCCCAGGAGGGGTTATGGTGCTGCGGGCGGGAGCCTTGCTCTGGCTGCTCCGACACCACGCTGAGCAGCCCCTGCCCGGAGCCCGGCTGCCGTGGCAGTGTAACAGCCCTACCCGGCTGCAGAGGCATCACTGACCTCTAGATTTTATACACACGCACGCTATGTGGCTTAAAGGAAAGATGTTTTTTTTTTCAGAATGATTATCTCCAGAAAGCGGGCTCCAGCTGAGTCACTGACTGCTGCAGGTAAGAAACCCTGTTTGTCTCTATCAGGCAAAGCAAAGCGTGTGAACAGGGTACGTTTCTTAATTAAAACCAACCCCAGAACAGCAGCAGCAAAGCCCTGACCGTGCGGGAGGCTCCTTGCTCGGTGGTGGGCTTTGCCCCGGAGCAGCGCGGCGCCCGGTGCGGTTTGAGCCCTCCTTGCCAGGATGGGCGGCTGTCCCCGTCCCTGGGACAGGGCTGGCTCCTGACATCGGAGTGCGGTAGTTGCCAGGAAGATGCCTGACCAGCTGTGGATAAATTAACTCCTGCAGCATGGCAAGTGTTGATAATATAACTGGAAGTGTTGTTATCATTATCAATACTGCCATCATTATGTATTTATTGCCATTGTGGCAGCAAATCAGAGAAACCATTTGTCAGGGGCTGGGATGCTGCTGTGCCGTGTCGTGTGCCCAGGTGGGACACTCAGTGCCTTCAGGTGTCGTTAAAACCACATTACAGGACATTTTCTGGTGCCAGTGGTTTTTTTGAGGGCCAGTGAGGCAGGAGATCAGTTGGGAAAGGATTTTGTTTTGTTTCAAACAGAGGATTGATTTTCTGAAGTGAACCAAGTTATGCCCTAAGTAATTGAAAAGAAGCAGGAGGTGCCCTAGGATGTGTGCTGGCTGTCACCGTCCCCTGCGCCGTGCTGGGTGCCACGAGACAGGCGGGTGCCGGAGAGTCAGACAGCAGACAGTTTGCTCTTACTTGAGGCTAAATTTATGACCTGGAATTGTTTGTTTCTGAGGCAGCGTAACTGGCCACTGCTCCTTCTCGTGCCTTTGCCCTTTGGTTCCAACCTCTGCGGCTCGTCTCGGTCCTGCAGCTGGCTCGCTGCAGGGCTGGTGGCGTAAAGCACCTCCGGTGCTGGTCAGATGCGTGGGGAGAAGACCCCTAGAGCTGCTGCATCAGTGGTGCCTTTGGTGTTGGCCTACCTGTACAGCACCCGCGTGAGGACCTCCAGAACAGAACTGTTAGAATAGAACAGAGTAGAATAGAGTAGAGTAGAACAGACTATTTCAGCTGGAAGGGACCTACAATGATCATCTAGTCCAACTGCCTGACCACTCCAGGGCAGACCAAAAGTTAAAGCATGGTATTAAGGGCATTGTCCAAATGCCTCTTAAACACTGACAGGCTCGG
>NW_008796063.1:12101980-12112701 GCF_000699145.1 Aptenodytes forsteri
CACGTACTGTTCCTGGATACCAGGGAGAAGAGACCAGCACCTCCCTCTCCGCACCCCCTCCTCGGGAAGCTGGAGAGAGCAGTGGTCCCACGCACGGAGGGGACCGAGTGACCGGACAAAACACGGCCAGGACCACAGTGCTCATCATCAAATTGATCCACAATGGCACACGGCCGAGCCGGGCAAAGTGTCAAACTCCGGCTCGGGGAGAGGGGAGGGAGCGGTGGCGGGGGCACCACCGGCCGGGGGCTGGCAGCTCCACGGCCCCTGGGCGGCTGCAGCTGTAGAACCGCCTGAGCACCTTCGTGTCGCAGTGCTGGGATCAGTCTGCAGCCTCCCCGGGCGAAGCGGGGCCATTTGTTTATGAAGGGAGAGCGGGCAGCCAGTGATTGAAGGTGTTTACTGCCACGTGTAATATCTTTCCTCCATGCCGATGTCTTTCCCCTGGAAGAGAAAATCAATACCCAGGCTAAATCTGGAGGCTTCAATATTTTTCAGAGAAGTGCAAATCAATAT
This sequence comes from Aptenodytes forsteri, assembly GCF_000699145.1. NCBI lineage: Eukaryota > Metazoa > Chordata > Aves > Sphenisciformes > Spheniscidae > Aptenodytes > Aptenodytes forsteri. Next base: position 12,102,497 of record NW_008796063.1, read on the forward strand.
GGATTTCTTAACAAGTTTAATTTCAATACCTGAAAGTGCACATTCTGCCTATTTCCCGACCTTTCCAATCCTTCGGGGAGGAAGATTAAAAAGATTTGTTCAAATTCAACGAATTGAATCAGCAAATGCCCCGTTACCTTGTTTTCTTTCCGCCAGACCTTGGCAAACAGTATGATAGCCCATCGTCGGGCGGCCAGTGATTGAAGGTGTTTACTGCCACGTGTAATATCTTTCCTCCATGCCGATGTCTTTCCCCTGGAAGAGAAAATCAATACCCAGGCTAAATCTGGAGGCTTCAATATTTTTCAGAGAAGTGCAAATCAATATGGATTTCTTAACAAGTTTAATTTCAATACCTGAAAGTGCACATTCTGCCTATTTCCCGACCTTTCCAATCCTTCGGGGAGGAAGATTAAAAAGATTTGTTCAAATTCAACGAATTGAATCAGCAAATGCCCCGTTACCTTGTTTTCTTTCCGCCAGACCTTGGCAAACAGTATGATAGCCCATCGTCATCGCATGGCTCCCGGCGCTTTGCCCAGCGCCATTCCCAACACCAGCCGTGCCATCCCACGCTGACCTGCAAGTGAGGGCAAGCCGGGGCGCGGATCCCTATGCCAACGCCCATAGCCACCTCCATCGCGGGCACGGCAGCCCAGGGTGGTGATGAAGGGGCTGGGTGTCTCGTGCAGATGCACCCGCTCCTCCTTCTCCGAGTCCCAGCGGACCCACATCACACAAACGAACCCAATCCTTCACTTGCTTCTGAGCAGTGTGATTTAAGGGTGCTGCAGTGCTCTATATTTGTCCTACAATGCCTTTATGCGGTTTTAGATCATCGTGTGATCACTGTAAATAGTGCAAAATGCGTGCAAGCTCGTAGGCTCGTCTGGCCGGAGCAAAAGACTTCAGGTAGTTTAGTCATTGCCCTTGGAACGATCCCAGCGGATGGGAAAAACAGAGACCATCTAGCCAGTTACGGTACTACAGCAAACATGTCTGCTAAGGTCAGCGCCTAGTGTTTCAATGTCAAATATAATCGTGGCTGTCGCCATGGGTTACTCGCAGCTCACTGTGGGTAAAACGGGACTCTGCATCGCGGGGACGCACGCGTAGCTGGGTGCTGGGTGCAGCCCCGATGGGTGCTGGGTGCAGCCCTGTGGGTGCAGAGGGACCCAGCACTGCAGAGGGACCCGGCTATAGCGAGGGGAACTAGAGATGGCTTTCCGGTCATTGCTGGGGTTTTCGTTTGCTGGTCATCGTGAGCTTACGTTCCTGTTTATCTCTCAAGAGAGGTTTTTAATTGCTGTATTGGTGCTGTAATAGACAGAAACCCAATGGCGAACCGCCTGCTGTCAGCCTGCAGAAGCTGGCACTCGCACAAAGAGCCGCGGAGGGGAGATGTCAGCTGGGTCGTGTCTGCAGCAGATAGCTTTTCTTTTCACCCTTTTTTCCCAAGTCCAAATCTACATCAGGATAAACATACAGACTTCGCCACGATTTGCTGCAAGGGAAGCTCCCTGGGTCCATGTTCCTGCAGAGCAGCCACCTCTTCGGCTGTTCATTTCTCAACATTGTCCTTTGCCCTTTCTTGCTTTGATTTGTTGGGGTTTTTTTACTGTTTGCAATAGCTCATGAAAGCCTAGGTAAGTCCAAGCAATTTATATTGCATGTTTATTATTTACTTGATGGACAGTAATGACTTCTGTGGTGCCATTACTGTATGTCATCTAAATCCAAATGCTGAGATGCTTTAAGGGCAGCCTTTCATTCGCAGGCTGGAATAGCTTCTCCGGCATCGTTGTCATCCGCCGTGAGTGCCTGCGCAACCGTAAATCTTCAGCTGGCCACAGCAACTAAACCCACCTCTTAAAAGTGCCCCAGAAAATTTTCAACAAACAAGACTTTCACCTGCCTGCACAGTAAAGTCTCTTTGCTAACAAACTCTTGTCCCTCTGCCATTAACCTGCCTCTCGTCACTAGAGGAGAAAAGCCTCCTTGACCCACCTGAGTTTGTGTTAGAGAAGGTCATTAGGAGCTGGGGGTGTTTTAGGAGGGTGGGGGACGGGTGGTGTGTGCCTGCAGCTGTATCTCTGGGGCTGCCCCAGAGCCGGGGGAACCCCCCCACAGTGCTTCCTGATGGGTACCCTGGGAACGCCATGGGAAAGGGTGATGCAGGTAAGTGCAATTAGGAATTAATTATTGCTGGTTCTCATTGCCTGCCCCCGGGTGAGCTAGCAGCCCCCTGTGCTTGGGGAGGGCAGTTGACGTTTGTTGTAGACCTGCAAGTCCTCAGCTACGGCAAAGCCTGACACGGGGCCGAGGGCTTGCGACAGAGCTCTCGCTGCACTCTGTGCTACATCCCTCATGCAGGTTGTTCGTGGTCTTGGGGGCTCTGGGAGGTCGAATCTTTCAGGAAACGGTCCCAAAGAACAGCACTGGCCCCTGTGGCTATTGCACGCTGCTGGGCAGCCCGCGGGCACCAGCGCTGCTGCAGGAACCCCGTCAGGGTCCCGCGAGCGTGGGTGTGCACTTCCAGAGGGGGAAAAACGGTCTGGCCATGTGTCGGCTGGTGTCCATCAGCAGGGACCTGCCAAACCCCATCTCGCCCTGCTGGGAGCCCAGCGCAGGCGATGCTGCAAAGCCGTGACAATGCACGGGAGTTACTGGTGGCGGTGTCCCTGGTGACAAGTCCCCAGACAGCATCAGTGAGCAGATTTACGGAACCGTTTATATGTCCCACTTCTCTGAGGGGCCACCTTGTGTAGATGCCAGCTGAATTTTTTTTTAAATCAAGCAGAGTCTTCCCTTTTTCTTGGTAAGCTGGTTTCTATCACTGGTCAAAAGGAGCCTGCCAAGGATATAAACTATTGCAGGCTTGCTCTCACCCCACCTAGTGCAGGACAAGGCTGATAACAAATAGTGCCGGGATTGCACAAACCATCCTCCCTTTCCATCTTTTTTGGCGTTTGTCATTACAATTCTTGGATGGTCTCTGTCGATTCAGCAGCCTCCTGGCACCAGGCTTGGCGGTGTCCAGGGGCATCGGCCTGAAGCATCCACGGACCGAGCCGTAGGTGCAAGGAAGGACAAGAATTTCCATTATATATAGTACAGATGATCTGATTTGTAAAGTTTGTGTCTCAATGAATGATCAAATTTACCAGTAACTGAAGTGAGTGGAAGACTCCACATCCTCACTTGCACGAACCTCCTCCCTAAGGCTGCACCTTTCTGCTCTCTTTTTATCCATTTACAGTGTTTTTTAGCTTTCTTATTAAGCAACTTTCTTTCCATCCTCTTTGGTTTCCTTAGTTACTCTCATTCCTTCCAGCCTCATTAGCATTCACACCACTGTCACAGCATTGGCTGTCTCCCGCACCATCAGAGACTTGGGTGGTGACAGCAGCCGCGCACGGGAGAGCCGGACCCCGCAGGGGCGGCCCCCGCCAGCCCGCCGTGTGCCCTCGCCTGGAGACCGACCTGCCGAGATACCGAGGGGCAAGCGTGCGCGTCCCCGCCTGCCTTGGCGCAAAACGACCCAGGGGATGTAACGTCTCCAAAAAGAGCCTGGGGATCCGGAGGGCTTTTGCCCAGCCTGTGTTTCTAGGAGCGCTGCCCCGGCGCCTGCTTTGCAAACCCTCTGCTTCCACGGGTATGTGCTTCTCCTCCGCCCCGAGAGCAGCAGTGGCTGGAGCCGCCCAGTGAAGGCTGTGCCCCCAGCAGCGCTTGGTCGTGGCCGGGACACACACACGTGGCTCTGCCCTGGCTTGGCCTTTCTGCCTGGGCAAACGCACCGTTTCAGCGCATAGCAAATGGTGCCGCCGCTTTCTGTGTATTCCCTCCAGCAAAGCAGGTCCCCGCGGGCAGGCAGGGCCGGGTGCTGCCCCCGGGAGCATGGGACACTCCGGTGCCAGGGGCTTCGCAGCGCCATCACCTTCGCATTGCGCTGTCGGCCCCAGCAACCGGCCTGCAACCAGGAGCTAATTAATGAGTTTCTGGATCTCTGGCCTGTGATGGCAAATTGGGGAGGGGTGGAGGTGTGGTTCTCCTGGGAGCTGAGAAGCCGTTCGGAAGCAGAGGAGAAAAGGGAGCTTGAGTTCTCCAGCAGCGGGGGAGCTGCCGCCACCAGAGCAGTGACAGCAGCCGTGGGAGCCCCTGGCTGCCCAGGGCCAGGAACAGGCACAGGGGTGGGACGGGAGCAGCGCGGGCAGGACCAGCTCAGGGCTCCCGCGTGGCTGCCCAGCCGGGTGGTGACGGACGGGGACCTGAGCAGCCTCAGTGGGTGTTCAGGGACTGAGCTGTGTAATTTGCAGTCGAAGGGATGAGCAGCCCGGGGCCGCAGCCGCAGCGGGAGATGACAAGGTGCCATCTCATGCAATGGCAGATGCCTGCGCTGGCACCGTTGGCCACTACGGGGAAAGGTGGCGGTGGCCACCGCTCAGTGGCGATACATCAAGCACAAGAGTTAGCGGTGGGTTGGGATGCGGTGCCAAGTCAAGCACTTGGTGAGCGTGGGGCAAGGCCAGCGTGGGAATGTCACTGGTGCTAGAAAACCCTGGCAAGGATGGCAGATCTTGCGTCTGGGGACTGCAGGTGATGCTGCAGGGACAGGCCCTGCTGGCCTGGGAGAGCAGGACAGGGGGACCGCCGGAGGCACATGGGGACAGGGGCGGTGAAGCAGGAGCCTGCCATTCCCGGGGGAGGACTTGGCTCCTGCCTGCCCCGACCCTTCAGGCGCCAAGTTCACGCCTGTGTTGCCACGCTCTCTTTGGAGAACTAAAGTTTCAGCTTCTTTAATAACCTGTAGGTCCCTTGGAAAACTGCAATGAGTAGCATTAAGAAGCAACTTGGTAAGTTTATTTTGATGAAATACAATAATTATCATGCTTAGCAGCTGTTGCTATTTAAAATAAGAAAAAACGGGGCTTGCATTGAAAATGTTTTGTAAACCATGTGCACCAACAATCTGTTCCAATGAAACCAGCCATTATGGAAACGGTATAATAGCAGGAGCTCATTATGGAAAGTTAAATTGCAAATCATATTTTGTTTCAAATGAGCTAGATGAATGCATAATTTGCCTCAAAGAAATAGTTTTGTAGTTCTGATCCTCCTGCCAAGAGCTGAAGCTCTCGGGCTGCAGCTGCCGGAGCAGCCTGATTGTCCATTTCAAACTACAGGAAGTTTTGGTTTCAAAGGAAGATTTGAAGAGAGAAGGAGGGGGAAAAAAAAAAAAGCAAAGGAAATAAAGGCAGCACGCCGCCACCGCCTTCTGAGCAGAGCAGTTGCGAGTGCTCAGTTGGTTTCCTACGCGAGATCCCGGCGCCTGCGGGGCTGTGCAGGTTGGGTTTAAACACAAACAAGCCAGAGAAAGGATCTGTGTGGCCGGAGCGAGGTGGGGGACTGGCCATGCGTCCCAGGCAGAGCACGCCGTGCCCCATGTCCTGCCGGGGGCTCGGGCAGGACGAAATCTCCCTGGCAGCTGCGTTAACGGGCTGCATGCTGTGTCTGGGGAAGGCGCAGCACGTGCTCGTGTACTGCGGACAATGCAGCGGAGGCAGCCGAGAGCAATCGGCTCCATCTTGCCCAATTGCGGTAGGTGGGAGCCGGCCGTGCATGCCAAGAGCACCATCTCGCAGGCGGGGTGCCTGGGGCTGGCGTCGGGGGGTTCGCCCTGCGCTCCCCCATGGCACAGCACTGAGGTGGCCCCTTGCAGATGCGCACGCCCTGAGCTCTGCCTAGCTGCTGGCTTCAGCCGGGGTGTCACTGGAGAAGCCACACTGACATCTCACAGACGATAAACCCCATGTCCCCACGGGACCTGCTGCGGGAACGCGGCTGCCCAGACCGCGGAAGCTGGCAGCTTGTGTTCGTTCAGTGCTTGCCGGGCTCTAATGCTTCACGGGTCGGAGGGCAAAGCCTGAGCACCCGGTGCCACGGCAGCAGCCACCAGCACCTCGTGAAGCAGCTGCCGGGTGGGCTCCCCTCTCCAAGCCCCTCCTGTGCATTGGCAAAGGGGTAATTGCTGCAGGATGCTCCCTTCTGAGGAGCAGAGCCCTTCCTGCACCAAAGCTCACAGCACCAACTTCCAACCTAAAAATATTCCTCTTCCGTATCAAGGGCATAATTTATAAACGTGAGAGTGGTTATTATCCTTTAATCACTGGCTCTGTCCCAGTGACTCCTAGCAATCCCTGTGTAGTTAGTAGGCTTGCAATAAATGCCACTGGAGCTCTGTATTTAGGCTCATCCATTTTCACCAGTTAAAACAATAGTAAATACTCCAATGAGCCTTTAAAGCCTCATCTACTCCTTGCCAAGGCCCGGGGAGGGGTGGTGAGTACCCGTGGCCCGTTACCTAAGGGAGCACAGTGCTTCGGTGGCTGCCCCGGGAGCCAGTGCTGCACTGCTGAGTGTGTAAACGCTGCACGTCCCTCTGCACGCATCGGCAGCCTGCGGGGACGGAGCAATCCCACCGGCTCAGCAGCGGCTCCAGCTGCAGTTACTTGTTAACAGCATGGAGGAACAGATAAAACAGCTGAGAAGAGCCTCCCCAGGAGCCCAGTTCTGTGTGACGGGGATGTTCCCTGCATATCGATGTAAACTATGACCGCTGTTTTATTACCAGCCTTAAAAAAGAGCATATGTAGTAATGAAACTTGGCAGGAGATTCTGACACTCACATATAAATTCTGTGGCTGAATGGGAGTTGAGCAGCGATCCTGCAGCCCATGAGAGCCCCAGGGACGGGCAGCCAGCACCGGGACGTGACGGTGCAGGGGAAACGCCTGACTCCGGCCGGGGAGAAGGGCAGTAGCTGGGCAGATGTGGGTTACACTAATGACTGTCTCACTAAATGCTTGTCCCAGCAGCTCTGGGCCCCAAAGAGGGCTGTCCCCCGGGAGCGGCCGGGCAGACGCACGCTGGTCGCTGACGGGCAGTTTCCAGCCTCGCAGCCTGTTCCCAGGACAAGGCAGCAGCTGGGATAAGGAGTTGGGATGGCCTGAGGGTGCTGCTCTGGAGGGCTGCGGGGTGGCCCATCGCTCGGAGGGCATGGGGATGTGGGAAGCTGCCTGCAGTGCGGGGAGCAGGGCTGTGGCTGCCCTGTACCATGCTGCCAGCACGCCCACGGTCCATGGGACAGGGGTGTTTGCCAGATGCCTGGGACAGCCTGTGGATGAGATGTCCGAGCAGCCACAGCACGGCAGGAGCCTGTCCTAAGGTCACCATAGGGGTGCCCCCGCCCCGGCCTGGCACCACTACCCCTGACACTGCAAGGGGCTGTCCAAGAAGCCTGTAGCACAGCAGCAGCAGGGCGAGAGGGAGCACAGCGGCATCAGGGTGAGAGGGATAATCGGGGCAGCCCTGACTGCAGCTGCACCGATGGGCTGGGGCAGCTGGGGGGGCCAGACCAAGCAAACACAGCTGAGGCTGCGCGACCTGCTACCACCCCATGGGCTGAGGTGGAATTGAGCTTGCTGCATCCCCTTGGATGCAGCCCCCGTGGCTGAGCAGAAAGTGCTAGTTTAACTCACCCAGGCTTAGAGCAAACAGAAAAGCAAGAAATTGGCAGCAGGTAAAGGGTTGCTATTTGAACCTATAAAATCAGGGAGAAAGCAGGAGCACAATGAGCAGAACTATCACCAGCCAGGATGAATGAGGAGTGCGCTCTCCTCAGTGCCCCAGGGAGCGGAGACGAGCTTTTCAGAGACTCTTTAAATGCATCATATATCTTCACAGAGAATTTCAAGCCAGTTAACCTAGCAGCAAACCGGCAAAAATAATTGAAAAGGCTAACGAGCGTTCTCTAACCTCCAAGTAAATAGCAAATATTTAAAACTGCAGGCTCATTTTTTTTACCTTTCTTTCTTTTTTAATGGGGGGCTTTTTTCCTTGTGCAGCCTGGAGCTCGAAGCAGGTAGGTGATTTCCTTTTGCTTCCCAGTCTTAATTAGCCTCTATTTCCTGCCCCTTGTCAGCAATATGCAGCCAGCTAATTACTTTTTACTGCTGTCAGAGTCCTCACTGCCTGGGCGGCACTGCAAAGGCAGCACCTTTCTCCTGTCCTTTGCTGTCCGTAGCTCTGACCACAGTGATGTCCCCTGTCCTCGTCACAGGAACAGCCCCAGCGTGTCCCGCTCCAGCCGCAGGGCTCCTGTCCCTGGCCTGGCACCCTGCAGCCCCAGGGATTTGGGGCGAAGTTTGGTGTCACCCCAGCGCGTGCAAAGCCCACGGCTGGTCTGAAGGGGCTGCTGAAGGCATCGGGGAAGTTGCCCAGCACAGACCGAGTGAGCTGCAAGGGTGAGGGGATGGTGTTAGCCCCATGCGACTGCATCCCCCCCACCCTTCAGGTGTCCGGGGTTTGGGGTCGGAGGGGCTGGGTACTGGTGGGATGGAGGTCGGGGGCACGGCTGGAGCAGCTCGGCAGGGGGACGAGCAGCTGTGGTGCTGGCCGGGAGAGGACAGGAGGGGATGGGATGGGGATGGGGACAGGCACCCATGGCACCAGTGCTGGCGCAGGCTGGGAGGAGCACTCTGCCCCTGCCAGGGGCATCTCTCCTGTGCAGCCTGCTCAGCCCTGCGAGGTTTAGTGTTTAAAAGGGAAATTCGGTGTCTGACAGCCCCCAGCCCTTGTGGCTCCCCCTCCCAAGCCAGCGCAGCCCTCGTCACTGCCGGAGCACTTTTCAGTGCTAATCTGATGCTGTGAGACGCAAGGATTAAGGCCCGGATCTGCCAGGCTGAGCCTCGTGCCGCAGAGACCTGACCTACAAGTGGGGGCACGTGGCCCCCACCGTGGGAGTGAGAATGGAAGCAAACTTCTTTGGGAAGATGCAAATACCTGCTGGGCTATCCCTTCCTCTGCCCCACCACCAGCCCTCCTGGGGTGTTTTTGCACATTTCCAAGCTTATTTTTCATCCAATTATGGCAGGTAGGAATTTACCTTGCAGAGCAGGTAATATGAAAATATCTCCTGATTTGGGAAGTTGTAAAATCACAGGCCCCTAAGCCCGCCCATGCTTTGTGGCTTGCCCTGCAGCAGGAAGGTCTGGGGCAAGAGTCTGAATTTTAAATCCTCTTCATATTTATTTCACAGGATAAAGAGAAAAATAAATAGAAGCAGAAGAAGGGAAGCAAGCTGGCTCTGGGCAGATGGAGAAGCGATAAATCACTCTCAGAGTGCATCCCAGAGGCTTTCACCTCGGGGTTCAGGTGCCTTTTAACCTCTCAGATCATGGAAACCCTTCAGGAGCTCTTTGGCTTGCTATTGTGAGGTCTTTAAGTGTCTCACACCCCAACAACAAGCTGCAAACCCTCAACGCAGGCTGCCTGGGGATACAGGATCACCTTTGGTGCTGGTTAAACATCCTAAAAGGCGGGATGAAATGCATTTTATAAAGCGTGACCTTTCTAGACAGCAAGGAAGGCAGAAGTCCCAGTTCTCCTACAAATGGGAACGGACTTTGGCAGCAGGTCAGATCTGCAGCCTCTGCTGCTGGGCTCAGAAAGGCACCTTTGGGCAGTTTTTCTTATCCTAGGAAGGAAAGAGGGAGCGAGTGCCCTCCGGTGAGGCTGTGGCCACTGTGCCCGTCCTTTGGAGTGCAATGAGCGCTGCTGCCCATGACCCAGCCAGTCCCTTCAGCATCCTCTGCTGCAGCCGTGCCGTACCAGGGGAGAAACGCTGCTTTTCTCCCCGTTCCTCACCGCTGATTCGGGCGGCAGAGGAACTTTCTGAGGCGCTGGAGCTGCCCCTTGCCCTGGGTTAACTGAGACCCCCTGGATGCCAGGATAGTTATGACATGCCACGACGGTGCCAGCAGCAATACAGGGATACTGAAGCGGACGTGTGTCGGGGCAGCAAGCAGGCAGGGAGCCGTGCAGAGCAGGCAGGAGTCGTGCTTTGCCTGCAATGGGAGGGGGAGGATGCTTTTTGCAAATCCTGTCATGTCCTTACCTTACTTGCTGCTAAAGCATGAGATTGATTTCCCAGACTGGGTGTATTTAGGCTGTTTATTCAGTGAAAAAGGCAAATTTGGGAAGACTTACTATTGTGCTGGCTCTGATGAGAAAACCCACTTGTCCAAGGTGGCAGAGCCTCCCCCAGCGCCCGCCCTGATGGGTGATAGCTGGGTTCTGCTGCAGCGCTGCCCTGCACACACTCACACCCCCCCCCCCGGGTTCCCTCTGGCTGGGGCCAAAGCAAG
>NW_008796063.1:12112895-12119660 GCF_000699145.1 Aptenodytes forsteri
GCGGGTGCCCTCTGGCTGGAGCCACAGCACGATCCGGGAGCGCCGGCACACGAGGAGCGTGACAGCAGCTTCCCAGGACACGCACTGGAGAGACACTGGGGGTTTGGCTGAGACGCTCGGGTGGAAAGCAATGAAAAGCCGCTGCACTGGAAGCCTGTACTGGTTGTGGTTACAACCTCTGCAACTAGAACAATTTGCCTTCACACTTTGAGACAAAACTGGCAGAGATCAAGGGGCTGCAAATAACCGGCCCAGCCCCGGGGGAGCAGCGGGGTTGCACAGAGAGGCCCAGGAGGAGCTTCCCAAGCAGGTGAGTCCAGCCAGGCTCAGCCGTGGGTGAAGGCTCGGCTTGGTACCCCCAGCCCCTCCGCAGGCAGCACCCACACAGTGGTGCTCCTTAAGCCATTCCGGCAGCAGATCCTGGCTCCAAAACTTTTGTGGCTAATAATGAACTGCATCTTTATGGCCTGCAATTAACGTTTATTGCCTGAGATAGGTGCCTCTAACTGCTGTGCTGCAGCCTGCATGTTTTTCGTCACTTTATTCTAGTTGCTCTGCTAGCGCTTTTTCCCATGGTGTGGGCACACCTCTGTCCAGCACGTTGCTGCTCGTGGGTCCCTGAACTCTCCCACAAAGAGCAGTTTCTCAGGGAAACAAGGCAAGAAGGAGACCCAAAACCACAAGAGTCCTGGTTCCTTCCACCACTAGAATTACAGATCAGCAGCTTATTCTGTTCTTTCACTCTCCAAGAGCCAAGTCATCTGCTAATTGGCGTCAGACCTCAAGGCAGGGGGGATGAGCTGTGGACTGACAGCGGGACGGATGAGTTACAGCCACGCACACCAGTGCGTGCGAGGTGGCTGGTCCCGCACAAACCCCGCTCCGGGTCGGGGGCTGCTCCCCCAGGTCCCCGTGCTGCCGCCGCCTGCAGACACAGGGACACCTCAGTGCCCAGCCCAACGTCCCGCTTTCCAGGGGCAGGAGTGCTCTGATGACAGAAGCACTGAGCACCAGGAGAGCCAAAGCCTTTCCGTAAAATTGACATAACATACACAAGACTTGCTGCAGCTGCTGTTCATCGCCTGTGTCCTATTCCTAGGTCTGATCATTATTTTAATGAGCTGCAGCATCTCATAAAACCCAGAACAGAGAAAATTATATTGAACAACTGTGAAAAGAAATAATTTATTTCCATAATGTCTGTGTTTTGGGTTGAAGGAAAAAAACCACAACTCCAGCAATACGACTTTTCCTGACGAGCCACAAAGTGGCAGGCTGTTCATTAGCTTAGATCATTGCTGCTCAAAATGTAATCATCTTTAAAAATGATTAAAAATATAAACCCCACTGATAAGAAGTGGCAAAGGGCTTCGCACTTCCAGCGTGCCTCCCGCCGGCACCCTGTGGTTTCCACTGTGATCTCTGGTCTGTCCAACCTGCAGACACCCTGTAGCTTCACGGGGTAATTGCTTTCAGCCCTGGATGCCTGAGATGTCACTGAGCCTCCAGACCTTGCCCGGTGCCCCAACCTTTCCACCTGCTTTCTCCTGCCCTCTCCAGAAAAGCAGCTCCGAGAAGGGACCGGAGAGTGGGAGCCTTTCCTTGTAATGCAATCGACGAGCACACAATTGAATTAGAAGCTGAAGAAGCAGCCGCTGCCGCGTTTTTGCAGGGTCTTCAGAAAAAGTCAGAAGTTTTGGTCAAGAACATGGATGCATGCCATGGTTATGGTTTGAGCTGGGTGTTGGACCCTCCCAGTCTTAATTACTGTGTGATCCCATGACGGAACCTGCACGGAGCCTTGCAAGCTGGACTGGGTTTGCGAGGGAAGGTTTTGGTAGCGGGGGCTGCAGCCACGGCTGGATGGAGAGAAGAGGTCGGCCCAGGAGCCAGCGTGACTGCAAATCTGCTGCAGCAGCGCGGAGCACACTGCTCTGCTCCCTCTCTGGGCTCATTAGTGGCGCCCATTAAATCTTACGCTACACAAGTAATGCATGAAGCAAGAAGGGAAATGAGCATGAAATCTGATTGCAAGGTTTGTCAGAGCTGATGGACCTGGGCAGCCAGAACAGCCATACCTCGAAGGAGGCTCAGGCGTGAGCCATCAGGCTCTTCCAAGGCATTGTTAAATAATCATCTATAGGAAATGATTATTCATGAGCACAATGCAGATTATCATTTAGAATTCTTAACAATTCAGCACAGCTCCTGTTTGATGTGGCGAGGCTCTAGCAGTGCATTTGCATTAGAGAAAGTATTACTACTTTTGATGGAGGAGAAGGATTACAGGAGAAATCTGCATAAATTTATTGGTAAATGTCATTTAGCGTATGTCCAAATGTAATTTATCATGGGTTTGTAGTGCAGACTGTCTGACTCACACAGGTCTTTTTTTTTTTCAATAGACAGATAAATAACCTGTGGGACAAAAATACCTCATTGAAAGGAAACTGGTATTAAATCATTACTGTTCCAGGTGAACAGAGCCCACTCTAGGCAGCTCCCTCTGGGCAGCTGCCCACAGCCCGAGGCAGGAGGGGCCCAGGCTGAGTGACGTGGAAATGCAAGTCCTGGAGGGGATGCTCGGAGGAGCCCATGCCCTTCTTCTGCCTGCCGAGCTTCGCCCCAGCTCCACACGTGTGCTGGCAGCCTCCCCTGCACAGCAGCCCTCTCCATCTGCCTCCAGAGCAGCTCCTCCCTCCTGGCACAGAAACACGCTGAGGATTTTATCAAAGCTGCCGCTCCGGCCGTCGGGGACATCCCTGCGCTCCCGGCTGGCCAGTTTTCCTCCCTGAAGCGCCCACGAGCCCAGCCCCGGGGCCGGCCACTGTCCAGGGGCACCGAGTGACTGGTGCTCGCAGCAGCAGCAGCCGAGCCTGCCTCCTTGGGAAGGGTTTCCTTCCAAGCCAACGGCTCTCTGTTCCCACAGGCCCTTTCAAGACTTCTGTTTGGCTCGGTTGAAGCTGGACGTCCATGTCCATCCCCACAGCCACCAGTGTGTCCATCCCCACAGCCACCAGTGGCATTTTAATTGTGATAACAGCCTGGCAGAGGTGAAGGTCACTACAGCGGCTGCCTTGAATGTGACAGGCGTGACGGCACTGGGACAAAGAGCTTGGTCTCCTGCCCCGTGCCCATCCTGCCGCCTACCGGTAACTGTCTGGAGGAACACCTCTGTGGGGGCTTGGGAGAGTGGCTCTGGATGGGGATTAGGGAGTTGCATCTCGAGAACCAACTAACTGGTCATTGGCTTCTTCGACTGAACTCTCCGTAAACGCAACAAGATACACTCAAACTCCCTGAGACGGGGAGGAGGGCCCGTGCACATCTTCAACATAACCGGTCTGTAGTGGCATACAGTGTGACCTTGCAAACATTCCTGTTTCTTGAGGAAGTCAAGCCTAAGAACTGGAAATTTCAGCCTGCTTTGAACTCCAGCCTTGGGAAGGCTGAAGGCTTATGTCAAACCCCGGTGCTCCCAGGCCAGGCAATGTCTTCCAGCTGTCAGATATCCATGTCTGCGGCGATTCCTGCATCTCACTCCAGACACTCTGCTTCCACACATCTCTCCCAAGCAAGCAAACGCACGCTCCATCATGACTGCCTGATATATCTTATCGTATTGTTAGCAATTAATATTAGCACAGCAGAAATTGCTAATATGTGATATATAATAATTAGAATTCAATTTAATTGCCCAGTAGCTCTTAAACTCTGCATACAAATGTGGCTTCCACTCCCTGGATTACAGAGAATGACACAGAAGGAGAAAGCCATCCCTGCGTAATGGGTGAGGCCAACGCAGCCCAGCTGAGCTCCAGGGAGCCCACTGCAGGGCAGCCCCAGCAAGGGAGGATTTCTCACCCTCCAGGTTGATCAGCAAGGCTGGGGACTGGCAGAGCAGCATCGCTGGGGTGCTGAGCCCACTGCCGGGAGCAGGTGCTGAGGGGAGCGCAGATGGGATCAGATCAGGCCCCACTCGATGCTCAGATGTGCCTTATTGCAACAGAGGATGTAGCCTTTTCACCTGGGTGTCAGGTGAGATTGGAAAGAGGTGTTTCTCCTGGAAACAGCAGGATGCTTCATGTATACCTGCAGGTACCAAAAAGAAAAAAAAAAGAGGGAACCAAAGAGCATTTCCCAGGGGTCAGTGCCACCTGCACCCGCGCTGGGTGCAAGGCAGGGGCTGCCTCGCAGGCTGTGCTCTGCGGCCGGTGCAGCGGAGGGGTGAGGACGTGCGTCCAGGAGAGAGGGGCTGGGCAAAAGGGGAGCATGTCCTGCAGAGCGGTAGCTCTGTGAAAGGCTCTAGGGCACAGGACAGGTACCAGCTGCACACAATCCCAGTGTGATGCTGTGGCTAATGTGATTCCTGGGTACCAACAGGGAAATACCAAAGCAATATCCACAGAGAGGATGTTATCTCTGTACAGCACCAGTGTGACCAGTAACGTCCTGTGGCCAGTGCTGGTGTCCGCGCTCCCAGCAAGGTGTTAAGAAACTGCAGAGTCCTGGCAGGAGCTACGAGAGCTGCTCGAGGTCTGAAAATACCACAGAGAGAGATTAAAGAGGTGAGCCTATATATCTTGTCAAAGAGGGGGTTAAAAGGTCACTCGATTGTGGTCTCCAAGTACCTGTGTGTGGAGATTTTTGATAATGGATGACATAACAAGTTGTTTAACTGAGACAGATTTAAGCTGGAAATAAAACACGCGTTTTAACGAAGGGTGAAATTAATCTGGGAACAATTTACTGAAGGATGTGTAGAAGGTTTTAAAATAAAGGCTACAAATAATGCTTGATTTCAGCTTGCCCTTACTGAGGGTGGTGTAGCAATTGCAGGGGAAGCTCGTGGGTCCGCACGGTGTGGTGCTGCTTCTGGTGGTGCAGAGCCGTGCAGGGGGAGAGAGGAGACCCGTGCCTCCGGGGGGAGCAGGGACAGGCAGGGTTTAACCGCAGGGTAGTCTCACACAAGCAGCGGTTCTGGGGGAAGGCAGGAGCCCCCGAGCCCGCTGAGCAGGGGTGGCTGAGAGCCCTGGCTCCAGCGGTGCTGGCTCCACAAGGTGACACAGGTGTGATGAGCGATCCCGCAGCGTGTCCTGGAGTGTTCCCACCAGGACCTCAGCTCGCACATATTTATTCCCTTTTTTGAAGTGTAAGCGCAGAGGGAAAAGTACCTACATAGAAAGAGCTGGATGAGGCCATTATCTCCAAGGGATTAACGGCTGCTGGTGACTCAGAACTAAGATGACTCAAAGAAAGGCAGCATCCAAGGGATAAAGTCAACCACCACGGTCCCATCATCAGCCAGTTCCACAAACTCAGCACCATCTCCTGAGTGATTAGCACAACTGCGCAGGGAGTTTGCAGGGAAAAGTGCTCCATTTTGGCTCTCCACCTCCTGAAACTTGGTGTCTGTATCTTGTGATAGCTGCCGTGCACAGCCAGCCAGGCCTGGCCCGGGCTGGGAAAGGAAGGCTCGAGACAGCGGTTCTGGGGGAAGGCAGGAGCCCCCGAGCCCGCTGAGCAGGGGTGGCTGAGAGCCCTGGCTCCGGCAGTGCTGGCTCCACAAGGTGACACAGGTGTGTGATGAGCGCCCGCAGCGTGTCCTGGAGTGTTCCCACCAGGATCTCAGCTCGCACATATTTATTCCCTTTTTTGAAGTGTAAGCGCAGAGGGAAAAGTACCTGCATAGAAAGAGCTGGATGAGGCCATTATCTCCAAGGGATTAACGGCTGCTGGTGACTCAGAACTAAGATGACTCAAAGAAAGGCAGCATCCAAGGGATAAAGTCAACCACCACGGTCCCATCATCAGCCAGTTCCACAAACTCAGCACCATCTCCTGAGTGATTAGCACAACTGCGCAGGGAGTTTGCAGGGAAAAGTGCTCCATTTTGGCTCTCCACCTCCTGAAACTTGGTGTCTGTATCTTGTGATAGCTGCCGTGCACAGCCAGCCAGGCCTGGCCCGGGCTGGGAAAGGAAGGCTCGAGATGATATAGAGAAGGGGCCATTGATCCCTCTGATGAACTCTGATTTAAAATGTATTATGAAGCTAAGAATTAGGAGGAAAGCTGGGGTTGCTCTGATATGCGTGGGTGGATGTGGCCAAGAGGCTGCACGGAGGGCAGAGATTAGGGGAGGCGGGAAAGGTTTGAGGCAAGGACCTGGGAGCAGAAGGGGCTGATGAGCACCGATGGGGACAGGCCGGTTGGTGCTCCCACTGGAGAGCCCGGGAGGAGCACGGTGGCGCTGGGGAATGGTGCAGAAGTTGCCGAGTTCCCCATCCGCTGTCGTGGCCTGGCAGTGTTTGCTCTCTGTGCAGAGGGCTCTGAGGCGGCAGCAAAGCCACGGCTGCTCCGTGCCGACAGGACTTCACGTTCTCTGCCCTCACGTGGACGAGGGCACTGGGAAAGGCCACGTGCGTGGGGCTGCGTCGTGCATACACCGTTATACTAGATGTGACTGCGTGTGTTAACAAGGGGATCTTTCCTGCCCTCCCTAACGGGAACAACCACCCGTAACAGGCACCAGTGCTTTCCTCAGCAGTAAGGCCCGCGGGCCCCGCCGGTGGCTGCAGACCCACCGCCCTCGGGCCCCGTGCGATCAGAGTTTGCTGAAGGACACGGGTCTCCAGCAAACAGAAACCCTGCAGGTCACCCAGGAGCAAACTCCCACCCGGAGCCTGGGGGCTTCTGCAGCTGCAAACGGCGCTTCGCTGGATGCTGAGCCCCTGAACGAGCCCCCCGAGCCCCTGCGGTGGGGCC
>NW_008796063.1:12119768-12131110 GCF_000699145.1 Aptenodytes forsteri
TTTCTTTTTAAGAACAAAAAAACAAACAAAAAAAGCAAAGCGCGAACCCCCTCCCCATTGCTTTCCAGTTGCTGTAGAAATTCTCCTGCTGCCCAGGTTTGGGAGCCTACAGAAACACCAGTTCCATGAACCGTGGCTCCTTTTCGTTTGCCCCAGTGCCATGGTGACTCTGGAGCCTACTGACGGCGCTGTCAGGGGTGGGGCTGGCTGTTGGTTGCTTTGCTGAGGAGCATTTTGGCGTACATTTATCTGCTCAAGTAGCATCAGCCTGTTCTGGGTAAGACTGCCCAGCTCCTCTCCTGCCAGCCAGGCCCCTGGCAGGCACGGCGGCAGGGGGAGGAGGTGGACAGGCACCATCTCCTCCAGGGCCTGCCTGGTACTCCCCAAACTTGGCTTTGGGCAGTTGCAAAAGTCCTTCCCCAGGACTGCTGTGATGCCAGCGAAAATGAGGTGATGGGAAGAGCTGCCACGTGTCCCAGCGCAGGCGCGAGTGCCACGAGAGCTGGTATTGACACCAGCAGTGTGGTGGGAGGCATGGCTCCGTCCTTCCTCCAGTGCCTCCACCTCCATCCTCAGCTGCGTGCAGAAGTGACCCTGTCCATGCAGGAGGCAGGCAAGAGCCCTGCTAGGGGGTGCAGACTCTGAACCGAGGGGTAACAGATATTTTGCATTACTTCATGATTGCTGTTGAAGTGCCAACACCTTTGCCTGTCCCTCTTCCCAGCATCACGGCAGCCTCGAGTCTCAGACTGAAACGGAGAGCTCCGAGTCTACGGGGCTAAACGCGGCAGGACTGGCCAGCTCACACTGAGGACACTCTGGGTGGCTGTCTCCATCTTCTGAACGTCGCATTGTAATGGTCCTTTATGGGAGAAGCCCAGGAACCTGTACTCTGGAACTTCAGGCTTCTCCACACCTAGGAGAGGCCTTTGTTAGCACACCACCTTCTGACCGGTGGGGCTTTCCCCCCCTCAGGGCCATGGCAAAGCTCTGTGTGCAGGGAAACAGGCAGAGGTCCTGCCTCGGGGCACAGAGGAGGTAGGTAGGCAAAACCCTAAAGTGAGAGGTAAACCCAAAACCCAGCCCACGGAGGGTCCAGAGACATTTTCCCCCCGCTACTGACAGTGTTTGGAGCAGGGGCAGACCCGAAGTGAAGGTCCTCTCCTCCCAGCCGTGGGCCACCATCCTCTGGGATCAGTGGGGCTGCAAGCCCCTAGAGCCATTTCGTACTGCTGCCGTTGCTGAAAGGCGTCAGGCTCCTTCTTTCATGAAGTGGCAATGGCGAGTTTGTTTTGTCTTTTCTTTCACTGAACAGAATAATTAGTGACTCGAAATTCATTAAGCAGCAAGGTCACCCGTGGTGTTCTCCACACTGAGAGCGGGGATGAGATTCAGAGGTGGTGCCGAGCAGTGTCAGTGATGGCGAGATAACAAGCCAGCATCTTCCCAGAGCCAGTGGATTCCCCAAAGGAAGGGGAGACGTCCCCACCAGCAGCGTGATCCCTCTCTGCACCCGTGACTCCGGGCACAACTAGCTGGCAGGAGGGCTGAAATCTGCTGGCCTCAGAAGAAATGCTGGTGTGCTTGCTTTCAGACTGAGTCCTCTGCTCTGCTGCTTGTCTGGTGGTTGGGTCGCAGAGGTCTGTGCTGCAATGCCAGACCCAGAGGTGGGCTCAACTCATGGCATCATTTTGGGATAAGATCAAAGGAAAAACCTCTGCAGAGGAGATCTCGCTTTGAGTTGGGATCGCGATCCAGGGAGAGCACCGTCCCCAAGAGGACAGACTCCGTTGTGGGGCGCACGGTGCGGGGACTGTGAGTCTTGCATGCTTTCAGGCATGAGCAGCAGTGGTCCCAGGGCAGGCTCATTAGGGGGAAACTTACTGATGAAGTTCTTTACATGGCTTTTACAGCTTCTTGGATAAACAAGCTCTGATTATTACAGAAAAAGTTACTTTTACTTCAGAATACTGTTCACGCAGGGAGGAATTGTTTATCCTGCTATACCTCTCCTGATACACTTTGTGGTGGTGGCAAGCCCCTGCTGAGGAATGAGCTCTCATCTTTTCTGACTAGTTGATAGGGTCAGTTTTCTTCTCCTTAGTAGAAAGGGTAATAAATTCAGACATCCATGTAAATTCATGACAAGAGGTGCCCAGACTGAAAACTGCTGGCCTTTGCACTGGAGAGTTTCACAGTTTTACTTCTGTCCATCATGGCTCACATCTTGGGCTTTTATACTTTTATATTCCTGTGAACACACTGGCATGGTCCCCCCAGGGTTCGCTGGGCTCAGGCGGGCTTGGCCCAGAACTGGCTGGGTGCGGGGCAGCGGGGCTGCGCTGGTACCCGGGACTGAGCGATGGCATCGTCTGCCCGGGTGCCCGCACCACCATTCCTCCCGGCTGCAGCGGGACTGCCCAGTGTTGAGATCCACTGAAAACTGGGTCAATGCAACTCCACTGGTCTTCTACACGGGTGTGTTGGAGGGTGTAAGCAGAGCTGTGGAGGGAGCAGCTCCCAGGACCTACAGGCTCTCTTAGTAATTACAGGCTGGGGCTTTGCTTGTTTACTTGCTTGTTTGTTTGTTTCCCGTGACATAAAAGCAGGTTTCTGGATTTGTTTTCTGTATTTCGGCACAACTTTTGCAGTTTCCGTCTACTCTAAGTCCCTCAAGCCTAAGGGAGCTGGCAAACATCAGAAACTTGAAGTGGATTGCAAATTGCGAGAGGACTTTGGAAAACGGCTGAGGAAACAAAGCAGATGGGCTGTGCCAGCGCTTGCAGACTTGTGCTGAAAGAATTTCCCCGTTTTCCAGGACACTAACACCCAGACATGCTCTGTCCAAAGGGACGGCTGTTGTGGTCAGGTTTCCACCGCTGGTCAGCTGTTGGTTCTGTGTTTCCATATATTTCTAGGATTTTTCCTCATGACAATGGGCCTCCCTTCTTCCCTGCCTGGTTGTGGGAGGGTAACAGGGCTGGCAGTGTGAAGCAGCCTTGGTTTTCTCCCTGAACTTCTGTTATTTGGGGTTCAAACACCTGCAGTGCCGATAGGCAAGAATGATGCATAAAACATGGGCTTTATTAAGATGCCAAAGTTTTATGAACAGAAATAGGAAAAAAAGGCAGCCTGGCTGTGTAAGCCCTGGGCTGGGTATCGTGGGGCGGCTGGGCTGTTTAGGGGCTGTCGGCGTGTGCTGCTGGCTCGGCACTGCAGCAGAACCTCACTTGATCTTGATCTTATGTTTGAATTGCTGAGAGGCTCCTTCCACCTTCTGCCTCCTAACCCTCTGGTATTTAGGTGATGTTTTTGCAAAGAGATGTAGTACATGCCTGTCTCTGCCACAATGGCATGGTCTAATGTTAAATTATTAACTTAAAACATGACAAAATGTCTTTTTTTTTAATTAAAAAAAAAATCAAACGCTTTGCACGGTGCTACCCTGAGAGCACCCTGCGAGCTCTGGTCTCGCCTGTGGGCTGGTTGAGGGGGTCTGTGTAAGCCCAGGTCTCAGCTGGCCGCAGGGCTCCTGGACCACAGGTGGGAATGTGCCACATGGTGACGGGGGGGCTTTCCATGCCCATGAGAAGATCTGGACTCCACAGAGACCATCACAGGGTGATGCAGTGCCACCAAGGTGTCCAAGTCCACCCCCCACCCCCTGGACCTCTTACAAACAAGGCAGGGAGAGCCCACGAGCATCTGCAGCCAGGGCAGGACGCTAACCACGGTAGAAGACACTTTCTTAAGAAAATCCAAAGTATTGTTTTCTGAGCAGGGTACCTGGGAGGGGGCGGGTGTCCCCAAAAAGTTGTGGGAGCAATTGGCTCTGAGGTCTGGGCACACCGTCACCACGATGCTCCCCTCCAGCCAGGGCACCGCCGCTTCCCGGGGCTCGGAGGCTTCCCAGCCCTAGATGGCAACCTGTGCCCAGCTGGGGATGGAGACCGGGCCACTTGCTCACTGAATCCTCCAGCTGAGGAGGCCGAGACAAAAACATGGGTTTCATTTCAGCCGGTAAAGCTGCCTGGGTGAAAGGAGCAGGGGCTGGGAAGGGAGAGGCTGCAGAGGCATTTCCTGGGGAAGCCAAGCAGGAGCAGCGGGGGGATGAAAAGTGTCGTTTTCTCTGCATCCAGGGGCTGTTTTGCACAGGTGTAAAGTACCGGTGCCGCACAGGGTGGCAGGGAATTGGGAGCCCCAATTTACAGGCTGAGGCATGATCCAGAGCCTGGGAACCCTCTGAAGCTGTCTGGCACTGCCATCTTACACCTGTGCCTCTCAGCAGTTCTGGAGTTACAGACTTTCCTGTCTTCTGCTGCATTTCAAGGCTTAATTAATGTTTGAGAAGCAATTTACAGATGAAAAGCACAAACATGTAACAATCCCAATGAACAGGTTGGTCAGGAAGTGACCTGACCCATAATGATGCTTTGCTAGATGTTTTCTGATGGCACTCATGCGTTAGAGTGCAAGTTTCTGTTGCGCTGGAGTCTCGAGCAGGGACAGAGGCTGCCTGCCTGCAGCAGGGACGTGGTCTGCCCATGCAAACGCAGCTGGGCCGAAATGAGCATCTGCTCCCATCCAGCTCCTGTGTGCCTCTGTGCAGTAACAGGGCAAAATCCACAGGAAATTTTCTTCCCCACTGCCTGGGATGCCAGATTTCAGCAGAGGCATTGTATTTTTGTTCACGTGCTACGTTGCAAAGGAGCTGTAGGGACAAGTGATCCCAAAACATCTGAGCATTTTTGGTGACCTGCGAGGGCAGTACCAAATCTGTAGGGAGAGTTAAGTCCCTCATTAATCTTGGGAAATACATGCGGCATTGCCAAAAAGACCAAAGACGGTCCTGTGAAATCAAACTGCAATTCAGTGTCTTAGGATCTCCAGGTCCTTCTCCTTTGCCTGTTAATTATTTCTTCTCCCTTTCACTTCATAAACTGCAGAAGAGTTCCTCACAGATACCGTAATATTTATTAGCATTTAAAATAATAAATAACACCTTACTTGGGCCCCTGGGCCTATTCATCCCAGCCAGTGCCACCCCAGAAGCCGTACATCAGCAGAGCAATGGTAGTGTGATGATGTACGATGCTGATACATCATCCAAGCACTGGCACCCTGATGCAATGCCCCGTGCAGGGCTATCGCTCCAGTTATAGACGGCTGGCTGGTGGTGCAGCCCCGACCATTACGAACGAGTCAGATAGATAGATCCTAATCTTTAATGGATTGTCCTGGAACCGCAATGGATTTTTTCATGAAAAAGTAACTGGACAGTTTACAGGAGGGCAGGCAGATACTGGTGGGTGAGAAGGCTCTGAGGAGCTTTAACAAAACCAGCTTCCACATCTGGGTAACTAGTTTGAACTCAGACAAGTAGATACTGGCCAAGCTGGGCAACCCACTGGGCAGCCGTGGGGAAAAAGGAGCTTGCAGTCTTTCTCCAGGTCCCAGGCATGGGTACAAATGTCATAGCCAAGCTCCTCCTTCACTCTCCCAGCAGAAGGGCCAACGATTCTACTAGGGATGTTGGCAGGGCACAAAAGAGAATTCTACTTCTTCATCCCATAATTATTCTGTATTGTTCTGAGAATAACTGGAGGATTCACAGCTCCCCAGCTGGGCTATCAGGCCAGCACATTTCACATGTATTCGCCAGGCAGTGCCCAAAACACCATTTTTCAGTCTTGAATCAGAACAATGGCACAGGATATTTATTAAAAACAAGAGGATGTGTTCTGATTAGCTTTGGTCTGTTTCTGACAAAGTTCCTTCTAGTTACAGTGGCAAAGATAAGGAAAAGTCTGGATTTCTTTCTCAGCTGATATTATTGTCTTAGGAAAGAAATCTAGAGGGGTGGGTAGCCTAGGGGTGCTCTCACAGGGTGTGCGCCTCCCCTCCTTCATGCTGCACTGACATTTGGGATTCTCCCTCTGCCCTTGCAAAGGCATTTCTCTCTTGGGAAGCTTTGGGAATCGTGAAGCCAGGAGTTAGAAAGCTTCAGCGACTCCTCCTGGAAAATATCTCAGGGGTTGAAAAATGCCCACTGGGAATCCCAGCCTCCTTTCTAACCCAGAAGGGTGTCCGAATGAAGTGCAAGCAGGTGATCGGGGCTCTGCAGGGCTCAGAGCAAGTGGGGTCTCTACTCCCTATGCAAATAGATTATCCTTCCTCCCGTTCTCATCAGCAGAACGTGACCCAGCGTCAATTGTCCTTTGTCTTTTATGTGAAAAAAATCCCCTTTCCTTTCTCCCTTCAAAAAATTATTTTTAAAAGTCCTCTACAAAGCCAGAAAGATCCAACTCTGTCTGCTTTTACGCTTTGTAGCTGGAAAGGTGTGCTGCACAGAGAGCTGGGGACTTCTGCTGTGTGAGGGAGATCCTGGCTGCACAAGGCTGGCTTAGATCCAGGATGATCAGAGGTTTAAGCTTGTGGGTGAGAGGGAAAATCAACAGAATTGTACAGAAATCAAATCCCACAGCTACAATATGGAACTGGAACCAGCGAAGGGTGGACACAGCTCAAGTGAGGATGTCCTCACAGAAGACCACAACACCATAATCCGAGTGCTAGCTTTGGTTTCAGAAAGGAGTAGCACTGAAACCTTTTGGAGTCTTTGAAGTATCCTCATCATGCCCAAGGGACCAGACTTAGAGGTGGAGGAATACGGTCAAGATCATGCGTGATTCATCCACTGCTCCGAGTTTTAATGCAGTATGCGGAGGATTATACTAAATTATTATGATTGGCTTCTTATTCTTAAAGTCTGTGAGCATTTGAGTAAAGACAGCCAGAGTTCAAGCAACTGTGGGTGTGCCACACTTGGGAAGTACATTGCTTTATGGCAATAAACATAAATGGTCCGTGGATGTAAAGACTAAGATGGAAATTTGGTGAATGTGGTGTGCTGCCATCCCTAATGTGCTTACTGACTGTGCACATGTTGGCATGCTGGTTCCAAGATCTGCTTTCTTCCTTTATTCAGCAATGCAAAAGTGCAGACATTTGCATGATATTCCTCTTGTCTAATTAGATGCCTTCATTTACCACCCTCTAGGCTCCAAGTTTTGGTCATTGTGCTCCAAATGTAATGATTTATCAATGGCAATAAGTTGGTGTGATGTGGTGGTGAGACGTGGTTTGGCGTGTCTGTGGTGTACGCACATGGAGTGTAGAGGAGCTAAGTAGAAGAGAGCAGGAGCAGATAAGAATCAGAGTTTGGGGTTTGGTTTTGGTTTGTTTTTTTAAGTGTATTAATGACATTGCCATTCTTAATTAAAGCTTAGCTTTAACCAGTGCCTGCCCACAGCAGCTGTGCTACCTCAGAAGCTGGACTGATGACACCAAGCTGTGGAACTGTGACTTAGAGAGCAATGTGGATGTTCCAGCAAAACTGGCCAGGTGGGCCCTCGGCTCTGCAGGCGGTGGTGATCTGGGCTCTCGGGTCGCTCAAGCCCTGAGTGCTCGTGGCAATGCAAGGTCCTCTTCTCTTGCACAGAACTGACACCTAAAGTAAAAAAAAAAAAAAGAAGTAAGAGTCTTTGCTCCTGACAAAACAAACTGAAGAAGGAAATGGAAATACATACCTTCCCACTAGGCCAGCCTGCTTATTTGCATGTCCTTTTCCAAACAGACTTGCTCGTGCGGCTCGGAAGCTATTAGAAATAATATGTCCTTCCTGGTTTTGAGGGGGGGGGGGGAAAAAAGTAAAGTCTTCGCTCCTGACAAAACAAACTGAAGAAGGAAATGGAAATACATACCTTCCCACTAGGCCAGCCTGCTTATTTGCATGTCCTTTTCCAAACAGACTTGCTCGTGCGGCTCGGAAGCTATTAGAAATAATATGTCCTTCCTGGTTTTGAGGGGGGGGGGTGTGTGTGTGTATTTCTTTTTGTATCGTTCCGCTGTACAACAGGTACTTTGCAGGCACTCAGGAACAATTCTGCATGGAAATACATACCTTCCCACTAGGCCAGCCTGCTTATTTGCATGTCCTTTTCCAAACAGACTTGCTCGTGCGGCTCGGAAGCTATTAGAAATAATATGTCCTTCCTGGTTTTGAGGGGGGGGGGTGTGTGTGTGTATTTCTTTTTGTATCGTTCCGCTGTACAACAGGTACTTTGCAGGCACTCAGGAACAATTCTGCCTCAGCCCTCAGTCCAAGCGCTCGTGTATTTCAGAATTAAAGCAGCACGGCAAAAGGCGCTCAGTACAGCACAGCAGAACTGTACATAGGTAAGCTGCTTCTAAATCAGTAAAGCGGTAAATGAGATGATCTGTGGTGGTACAACACTGAAACTTCATTTTAAAGCAAATAGTTTCTCTTTATTGCTCTTTTTTAACTGATGTGTGAGTATGACCTAAAATAGTGACAACAAAACTTGGGTAACTTACATTTTAGGTTGTTTTGCAGAATTTACTGCTGAATGCATTTGAAAGCAAAAGAGTTAAAAGTTACACAAATAACTTAAGGCTACAAAAATAGTCTTGATGCCAATAGTTGTGCAGAGAACACCAAGCTTTAATGCTGCTCTCCTTTTCAAATGTCTTTCAGAACGTAACCCAACTCCCTCTGAAAGCCACGGGGTATTTCCTTGCCTCCCTAGGAGGTTCCTGATTTGTTTTTTTAAAGTTATAGATGTGTGTAACTCAGAATACTTTCTTACGTGCTGCAGCAGCTGTTTGTTATGACGTGAGCATTTCTGTTGAGTGTGGTAAACATTGTTTAACAGGCACGTCAAACCTTTTGTGTAAGACGAACTAGTCCGAGTAAAGGTACAGCAGCATTCCCAGGCAGTCAGATTGCCGTCTCTAACTGCTCTCACCGCCCTCCTGCCAGAGGTTACTCCTCCGATCTCGCAGCTCAGCTGCTCGTGGGAGCATCCCTTATCCTGCTTCGGTCCAGACGAGCAGGGTTAGCTCGGAACAGCCCGAGCTGCAGATCATCACCAGGTCAGGCCATTTCGGCTGAAATGCTTGAGGGAGCAACCAAGCAGGTTCTGCTGGACTCTGGAGGGGGATTAACCTTGGGCAGGGCTGGGCAGGGCTGGGCAGCGCTGTGGAGAGCTGGGAGGCGTAAAGCCATCGGCCACCTCGGATACACCATCTCCTGGCCGTGAGCAGACCCTAAGGCCGGGCTTCATCAGCCATTGCGTTCATTTTAGGACACCCAATACCAGACCAAAAGGGCTGGGACTACACGATGCAACGTGCTGACCTGGCACAAACTCTGCTGATACAAATTTCTCCTGAAGTTTATTGAAGGGGTAAGTTTGTCCCAGCAGACCTTACCCAGATCAGGTATCACCTGCCTGCCAGCAGCCAGCATAAACACAGTATGGTGTGTGCTGTCGTCACCTGCCAGCCAGCAGCCAGCAAAAGCCAACGGGCAGCATAAACACAGTATGGTGTGTGCTGTCTGAATCAACACGGTGTGGCCGTGCCCACATCTGATTCAGAACAAATTTATACGGCAGGTGATCCACGGTACGCAGCTCTGGTACTTACATGGAAGCTGGATGAAAAAACGGTAATCTGGGTATGCTGACGTTCTCTAATTATTGAAAACTAAACCAAAGACAATCTACTCCCCCCTCTCTAATGGAGAGAAATTGTTCTACGTAGAACCTATGTAGGTTGGAGACCCCATATACCTGACAGTCCCCTTGTTCATGCAGATCCTTTTTACCCTAGAGTGGATGAAATCCCTAAATGTTACCTGTAGGGTTCAGATATCAGAAGTTTCCTGGCCTAAAATTTTAGATGAGAAGTGTTTTTTTCCAAGCCTATTAGCCTTCGCTATTTTTACTTTAAAAATGTACTTGTCTTTGGACTGATTGGTTTGAGATAGCGCTGCACCAGCTGATATTCAAAAGGTTTTCTCTGTAAACACTTGCAGCCAGAGGATTAGAAAAAAAACGTTTCTAAAGTGAAAGTTTGTACTTCTTAATTTTGAATAAATGGGTTGGACGTGCAACCAGTACATAACTTTAAACAGTTGGGGGTTTAATCATGACATTAATAAAAATATGAAATCCACAAGAAGGTGACTAATATTAATTGTACAATTTAATTTTCTGCAGTATATTAGTGGGGAAATAACTGGTGAACGAAAAATGAGGATTCATACAGAAAGATGCATAGTATAAATTACTTCATCTTGTAAAAAACTTGGATGCCTGGAAAGAAAGTAAAGTATGCATCGTAGATTTGTGGAAATAACAAATAGCTTCTTTACTAAAAAGCAATAATCTGCATAATGAAACATTAATAGATATTTTAAGTTGCAGTCATTGCCTGCATAATGAAAACTATAAGATGATAATGATTTTTCTGTCTTCGTGTGGTTTATTTTGCTGTTTACACACAGCATTTAATTTCCTTATTCCTGCTCCTCAAGTTCTGTTCCCTGTTCTAATTAATTTCTTTCTCATTTCTAGTCCAGAGTAACCATCCTTCCCTTTGAAAAAGAGAACATATCTAGTCCGTCTCAAATCTGCTCTTATTTGTTTTATCAGTCATCCTGTCAGACATGTCTGTGATATTGGGGTGATGCTGGGCTGTGTGTCAGTAGCATAACTGCTTTGTAAATTCAGTCATCTGTGTTTTCGTGGGACATTTTGAGATGCAGACACAAAGATATTACAGTATTATTTTCTTCTGGCATTTTTGTCACCTGTGCCCCGTTCACGAGCGCCAACACGCTCCCAAGATCTGTCCTGTGCCGCTGGGTCCTTCTCCCGCCCCGGGTGCTGCTGGCTCTGCAGGACGGTGGCGTGTGCGGTGCGGGGGATCACTCCTCCGATCGGGTGACGGGCAGTGGGGGGGCTTTTACCGAACCGCTGCTTTGGTGTGGCCCTTCTGAGCAGAAACGGAAACCTCGTGACCTGCTGTGTCATCTGTTCACTAATGTGGGAAATCAGGGGAACGCTGCTGTTGCTTCCCACGGGCGAGGTGGGAGGTTGAAGCCCCCCGAAGCTCGCGCGGTGCCAGGAGCGATGTCCCCTCCCTTCGCCGGCCCTGCGGCCCGCTGCATCTCCCCCGGGCTGTCTCGGCCTGGCTGGCTGCTGACCGGAGGGGACACCGGGTGGTGACAGCCTTGGGGGGGTGACAGGAGGGACACCAGGTGCTGACAGGCCTGGGGGTGACAGGACATCGGGCGGCGATGGGCCCAGGGCTGTTGGGAGAGCCACCACAGGCTGTGTTGAGAAGCCACCACAGGCCCGGGAGCTGACGGGAGGTGACGCTGGGTGAAGGCCTTGGCGGTGACAGGAGGGACACCACAGGCCCGGGAGTGTGACAGGACACCGGGAGGTGACAGGCCCGGGGGGGGGGGGGGG
>NW_008796063.1:12132258-12134913 GCF_000699145.1 Aptenodytes forsteri
TTCTGACAACTGCCTTCAGATCTGTGTTTTAGACGCGGAGGTAGGCGTAGAAGAATACGTGGTTGATGTGCGGCATACAGCGCTTACAAAAGTTTTGGTTTCCTGGAATTCTTCCAGGTAAAATGATAAGGAAATGTGGGAGGATATCTTATAATAAGAAACTTGCCAGATTTCTTTGAAATCTGGCGGAGAAAGCTGAAAGTGATGGAAATAGAAGAGATGGCTAATTTGAAGAAGGTGGTTTTGGTGATTTAATTTTGTCTTCAGCTCCTTTTACCCCACTTCATTGGAAAACTGGTTTTGTGCCTGGGGCAGAAATTGCTCACTGGCAACATCTTGGATCAAGAGTGTATGGGAAATAGAAGAGATGGCTAATTTGAAGAAGGTGGTTTTGGTGATTTAATTTTGTCTTCAGCTCCTTTTACCCCACTTCATTGGAAAACTGGTTTTGTGCCTGGGGCAGAAATTGCTCACTGGCAACATCTTGGATCAAGAGTGTATGTGTGAGTTATAATCTGTGCAGACCCTTTAAAGCCATCTTGCACATGAGTGTTCCCTGTATCTAAATTATACTTTGGAATTTCTTGTCAATGTAACTTCTTTTCTGCACAAAAGACGTTGTCATTCAGGTGCTATTGAGCATCATTTCATCATTCATTTCTAACTTTTTTTTCCCTGGTACTACGTGTTAACTATATCAGAGCAGTACTGAAGTTTCATGGCAGAACATTTATGGTGAATAAAGAGGAGTTCTTAGAGAAGTCATAAATTCTTTTAAGTCTAATAAATGGTGCTTGATTCTCAGAGATGATAATGGTTTCGTATTACTTAGTATGATATTTCAGTTTGGTAATCTGCCATCTTGGTAAGTTTGAATGTGATTAAAGACTTTGGGATGTAACTTTTCAGGAATAAAAAGAATTGTAAAGTGTTTTCATTCCTTAAACATTAAATTTTTTTTCTGTGGTTCTGTGACACTCTTACAACAGTCTTTTCTTTAAAATGTGTACTAGTGGTTTTTTTCCTCTTCCTGTTTGATGTATTAAAACTTAAACAGAATAATATGTACGCTGCGGTAACTGTAACTTCAGCCCTAGTCTTTAAAGTGGTTGGACCTAAAGCTCGCTGTTTATCTACAGGTATTTAAACTATTTTCGGAGAATGTCTGTGAAGAGACTTACCAGCACAATGTTAGGGGTCTTAGGGTCCCCCACCTTTCTTTGATGAAAGGTCATAAGTATTGAATAAAACTGTCAAGAGCTTTTGAGGAATGTTTAATTTGCTTTAAGGGCTTTGCTGCAGGAGGGTCTCTGAATTTTGTCTTCAGTTGCTAATGTACTTTCAGCTTCACAAGTGCTAGCAGGCTGAATGGCCAGCTGGCTGACGTCACTACTGTACTAGTCAGGTCTGCGTAAAACAGAGCCTTAAAACCAGAGCGTTGGATGGGAATAAACTATGATGGAGCCCCATTATTATCACCAGAAGAAAAAATGTCTTGAAATAGGCCAAACACGTGGATTCTGTTATAGCAGGTGAGGAACAGAAAGCAAAGGTTTAGAAGAAAAATTTATGGTCATAAATATGTTACCCCATAAAGTGTTACTCTAATATGCATAATACCAGTTTTACCAAGCGTGTTGCTTTGTTTTCGTACATAATCGGAATCCAGGGAAGAAGTATCTGCTTCACTAGGTTCTGTTACATGTGGTGTTGCCTAAAGGTGAAGATAAAGGAGTATCTTTCATACTTTAAAGAGCATCACTCTTGTTTAACAGGGACAAGATCCTCCTCTAGATAGGTTGTGTTGCACTTTGACCTTTGTAAAACAGAGTATAAGATTTTAAATTATATGTTAGTGACACAGATGCTTACTGAAGCTTTCGTAAGGGTGTTTTCCACGTGAAAATGCAAAAATCCCCTGGTGGTTTTCAGAGCAAAGCTAGAGAATGCATTTCAGTGCAATATATGTGTGCCAAATTTTTGGTTCATATGCATAACTGTGAATTTCAGTTTTTATTAATCAGATGTAGATGCTTAAACTCACTTTCAGAAGATAAAGGAAAAAAACCAGACTGGGGTATTCTGCCTAAATGGGTTGTTTGGAATTCTTGCACGTGGACATAAAGTATTGGTTTTTTACAACTTTGTCTGTGCAGGAGTCCTGATTAAATGTTGAAATGATCTTGGAAGGAACAAAGTGAACCTTGAGTGAAGATGGCCTACTTGTTCAGATTTTTCCGAATACTCTATCTAACCTTTTACAGTTCAGTAACTGTTACTTTTCATAATGGAAATCTAGTAATAGAAGCAATGCTAATATAAGCTAAAAGTAAACAGAATGTTAAATATCAGTGGAAAAAAATGACATCATGGACTCTTTTTAAGATGCTGGGAAGGCAAAATGGATGGTTGGGACGTGTTTTAAAAGGTGGTGATGGGGGGTGTCCTCTTCCATGCTTACTATAGAGGCATGTTCTGTAAAGGCAGAATTCCCTTCAAAAAGCCTATACTCAAGAATGATGCATTTAAACTTGCTGCCTCCTAATTTGATCTGAATTTCTTGACCTGTCTTTTATAGTAGATGTTCTCACAATATTGTGGAAGAACTGCAAACTCAAGAACTCAGGTTTCTTGAGTACTCTTTCCTGCCCTGTA
>NW_008796063.1:12135342-12138287 GCF_000699145.1 Aptenodytes forsteri
CTGTCACCAGCAGGTTTGGGACCTCTTGGGGGTGGGCTGTCGGCTAGGTTAATGTCCCTTGGGCAGGTGCTTAGGGCAGGCTCCGTTTGGTTCATTACCACGTTGTCTCCAGCATTGCTTTTGCTTTCCCGGTCACACGCTGAAACGACAAGCAGTGCCAGTAAGACATGAAGGCATTGGGCGGTCTGTATAATCAGGTTAATGATTGAAAGTATGTTAGGTTTTATTGACTCATCCTTTCAGAGCAATATAGGTGCTCTTTTGGAGCACAGTACTGTATGGTAATAATGCAAATGAAAGTTCTGTGAACCACTTGGCCTACTGAACTAGCTAATTCAAGAAATGATGATATACCCATTGTAGATGAGGTCATTGACACCTATTTTGGTGGAAGCTGAAAATCCAGAAAGAGTAGTCCAGTCTATGAATCAGGATGTTTCGAGGCAGTGCTTTCAGTGCCAGCTACACAGATGATTTGTTTGTCGCAAAGCGTGCAAGTGGTGTTGATTAGAACAGACTTAAAAAATGGCGTAATGAGAAAGAATATTTTTAAGCGCTAGGGAGAAAATGTGTGCTTGGGAGTTACCGTGTTTTCTGGTAGAGACAGTCTGGCATGTTAGTAGTCATCTTCATCTCTTGCTCTGCAAATCCTTCCCCCAGTAGCATAATAGCTGGTTAGCAAGGCATCTAAGCCTAATAAAGGCTTTTCTTTGTCGTTTCATATGTAGGCTTGCCTTCTGATGACTTCTATTCTGATGAGCTTCTGCACTTTATGTGGGTGAAAATACTTCTCTAGACAGTGCTCAGAGAGATGCTTTTGCAGTGCTGTCAGACTCAAAATGGTGGATTAAAGCCGGCCATAAAATAAAGTAGGAACTTTTTTCAGTAACTTGTTTATAGCATAGATATGACACAAATTATTAAAACTAGCAGATTTTCAGAATTATGGATGAATTTTAAAATTGAATTTTCAAATTGTGCATTAAATGTAAAACAGTATAAACTGCAGAGCATAACTTGAGCCGTTTGTACTTTTTTGCAGGAAGAAGGTTGTGGACACTAACGCAATTGTTGATGTAAGATTTCTAAGCCAGTGTGAGGCAGCAGTCAAAGCAGCTATTGTTTAACTTGTCTGCCTCCATTTGTTCCTTGAAAGACTTCTTTCCCTTGACTCTTCCAAGCAGACTACTTTCTCGTAGAATAGCAAGTTTTAGACTGTTATGTCTCTTCTGCTCTTGACTTCAATATAACATCCAAATCTTCCTTTGCTTTTGCAAGCTTTCTGAGTTAATTGAATCCTTATTTTTAATCACAGGCCAGATTGACAAAAGCCCAGTAGCCACTTACTGGCAGTAAAACAAGTTTTGTGCTGTAAGGGAGTAGGAATCAACAGTGTTGTTACCTCCAGCTTTGTTGAGCATTTCCATTGGAGCTCTGCTTGGACAAGTGTGAAAAGCAGCCTTGTTGAGCATGATGTCACTGCTGACTTCGCAGGTGTGGAGTCGTGCGGGGAGGCAGAGTGAGACTGCTTTGCAGGTCCTGGTAGTTGCCAAGTCTCTGCTAGGGGATGTTGCTGCCTGTGGGGAACAGGTTCCTGCTGGGAGATGCCAGTTTAGTCTGAGAGCTGTTAGACTGAGCTGGCATCTGTTAAATTCAAACCGAGCAAACAGAAATGTCCAGGGACTTCAGGAATAGTGCTCTAGCTTTAGTCCTTTCCTATTAAAAAAAAAAAAGTTAACTTTTTAGTCTACATTGCTTGACTTCATCTTTAATAAAATTTCATCACCAAAAGGAATTCAATTAATTGAGGTGAAGGAAAAATAAATGTATTAAAGCCAAGTGGAATCAGGTCCCTTCACAGAACTAACTCAGCAATGTACTCTGCTGTCCGTAAACACTCTTCCACAAATCCTCTGACGCGGTGACCGAGCTAGTGGGATACTTACCAAATACAAGTATGTGCCGTGGTGAGTGTCCTGTACAAAAAATGCGTTGACTTCACCAAGCTATTGTCACTCTTCAGTTGATCCATTTAAATGTGTACTGATTGACTTTTAAGGTGAATTCATTTTTTATATCAGCCTGTTATTAGATGGCTGGAGCTCTCTTCACTGTGCACTTAACAAGTGGATTGAAAACAAGCATATATCTATCTCTGTATATATACATGCATGGATAGTCTATTCAGCAGGCAGATGTCAATGCTTCTCTTTTAATGGCCGATGAATTGTCACAAAATACTAAAAGAGGACTTAATCCTCCTTTTTGCATGATACACCTGTTGTGCATGTTCAAACTGACCTCCGCAGGTTTGCATAATTTGTGAAGACAGCAACCAATGCCTTTACTCATCTACACGGTCTCTTTCTAGGAGAGGTGCTGCCACTTGTAATCTTCTGCAGAACTACCGCAATCCTCAGCTCGGCAGAGGCATAACAAATTCCTGCCTTTTTGTGGAGCCACTGTTGCTTATCCTGTATCTCTGAAATCTCAGCCCAGTGGTTTGTGATCTGGACTAGAAAGAATACTCTGTATGACTCCGTTTGGCAGGTAGAAACAGCTGCTTTGGGCTTCTAGAACTGCAGCTGGTGTGATCTCCCCATTGTTTGTCTGAGCCTCAGTACTCTTTGAGCTCCTTCTCCATCAGAAAGTGCCAGCGCAGGCCTTTCTTGACAGGTAGCTGTGTAACGGTTAGATTTTCCTTTTGAGAAGAGCTCTAGGGGTTGGTTTCAGGATATACAAGTTCTGTAAAAGCTTCTGTTTTCATCATTAGTAGTCCTTTCTCCTACAGTTTGAAACTGTTCTGAAGTCCAGAGGAAGTTTGCTGTTCGGTTCCCTCAGGGGGAAGATCAGGAATTAGTTTCAGCTAAATGATTTCTCAGTTTTCTGGAGAAGCATTCTGTCATTTGGAAATAGAAGTAAAATTTTCATTTCATTGTTGAAAT
>NW_008796063.1:12138584-12140947 GCF_000699145.1 Aptenodytes forsteri
TTAAGCTTACTCAAAGTGTCTCAGGTAGTTGGTTTTTTTTGCTTGGGCCTTATGTAAAAGGTCAGAAGGTTTTCCTCCTCTTCAAAAGACTAACATGGTGTAAGCCAAGGCAAAGCATGGATAGCTTCGGGGCACACACTGTTTTCGAAAGGCTTTTCAAGGCTGTCTTCGTAAGTAATTTTGTTTGAGGCTCTCTGCTCTGTGAAGAGCGAATTGGAAGAATTCACGTGCCTTTGGTTAATGCGAACTTGAAGATTAGCTTAAGAGGGGAAATAGCACTTTAGTTGGAGGCAATTCTGCCCTACTTGGGAAAGCAAGCTCAGAAAAAGAACCCAAATTTCTGTGATCCAAATTGTAGCACTGCCAGATTTCCGTTCAAATGTAAAGCAGTGGGCAGCTGAGAAGTGTGGTTGTTGATGGGTTAAGCTCCAAGAAATAGACGGAGGTGGCAGGCTGCCTTCTGTGTTCTGTCAGTCTCGAGCACTAGCAGCAGAGGTGAATCGTTTCTAGTTAGCAGCTATGAAAGCAATGGCGCAGAGTTTTCATGCTTTAGCCGAGTGCCTGTTTCGTTGCAGGGCAAGCTAGTCAGGCTTTAGAACCTGGTTTAGGCAGGTGAGACTGCTGTGCTTTGTTTTTCTCCAGAGAGCTATTGGTTTTGTAGCCTAATAGAAGCAAAAGCAACTTAAGCTAGGTCGGGAGAGAACCTCATGCATTAGCAGACTGCTTTAGTGATCTTTGAGACCATTTTGCTGTTGGCATTCAAACTATTTTAAAAAAATAAAAAGATTTTGCTGCTTGTGTTTGATATCAAACCTGAAGATTTCTTGCAATGTACTGTTAGTGTATTGAGACGATAAAAGCGCAATGTTACATATAAAATATTGCTTTTATATCTGTAAAGGGATTCTCTGAAGTGGTATGTAATTACATATTAATATACATTCTTACGAATTGACTAATGTTTTTCTGTATCCATCATGTTTTCAGAATACACAGATGATAATGCCCTGATTCCTAAGAACTCATCGGTAATTGTTAGAAGAATCCCTATTGGAGGAGTTAAAGCTACCAGCAAAACATATGTTATGTAAGTATCCATACAGCATTGTATTCTTTCTTAGGGGTTTCAGTGTGTTAATTTTTTTATGGATATTAGTTTACAGAGGCATTCAGGTTCTGTCTTTCTTGTTAAAACTGCTGTTAGTCTTTGTTGCCATGGGGTAGATTTTAGTGTATCTGTCCCAAAGTAGACTTACATTTTTAGGCCTGCTGGGACATGGGCTTTGAACTGCAACAATGGTAACTTTTAAGATGATTCTGTTGGGTTTGTTCTTGGTGTTGATTTTTCTGAGACCCAAGTTGTAGATCCTGTTTCCTCTATGTGGAGAGATTCCTTATTATATGTGTTTGTTTTTATTGCTTTTGTAGTAAAGACAGATACAGATTGTAGTGTAAACTTATAATTTGTTCCCATCTCCATCAGAAGAGTCTGATGCTATTTCTTGCATTTGGGGGAGGGGGGGAGATGGGATGTGGCAGGTATTCTTATGCCCCAAATCTGGGGTTTTGCATACTAGCTATAGAGGAAAGACCAAGGGTTGCCAGCTGGCGAACCATGCAAACAAGAAGTTCCATTCATAAGTGATTCCTATCAGTTTCCTAAAGACAATGTCTGTTTCAGGCAAGAGAAAAAGAACGATATCCTTAAGTGTATTGTCTTTTGTGCGAGTACGATGAAGGAATAGTTAATCCTTTCTGAACTTGAAACTCAGTAAGCAGTTTAGCACGTTACCAAATGTTACTAGTTATCTTTCTAAGTCTGTTTTTACCCTAAGCTGATATCTGTGCTCCAGGTTTTAATTCTGTATTCCTAAGATTTATGGAGGACAGAGAATTGGATGTATTGATTAAAATGACAGATACTCAAATGCAATCCTGACTACAGGATTATTGCTGTCATTTATGTATTCACACAGTCCGGTTCTAGATCAGCTACATTAGCATTGTTTGAATGGTCATGATTTCCAGCCTTCTTAAAGATAGGCCTCTCCACCACAATTAGTAGATATTATTAGCTTGTGGTTTTGCCATATATTTCTAATGATGGTTCTCAATAAATAAAGTAGACTGAGTTACAGTGTGTCTCGAACAAACAGTACAGCAGCATCCTGGTACCCATGAAGCATTTGCAAGCAAAAACCTGAATTTATGTGGCTCTTGGGTGTATTACTGCAGTAGTTGTTGCAGTGCTTTCAGGCACTACCTAGTAATTCTGGATGCCACAGCATTGTGCTTATAAACATGGCCTTGTTTTGGGGGTTAATTTAACTATGTATGCTTAGTGCTGTCTTGTCAATGCATCC
>NW_008796063.1:12141993-12143186 GCF_000699145.1 Aptenodytes forsteri
CCAAGAGAGAACAGTTTATGCATACAAATAAATTTCCGCATTCGCTAGACTATCAGAACATAATGGTTTGATGTTCAGGTTTTATAATCTGTTTTCACTGCTTTATGTTGGGTACAAGTGCTTCATTTTATGTTCTGATCACCTTTATTTCTTCTTCTAGAAGTCGAACTGAGCCAGTGAGTGGAACATCAAAAGCAGTATGTAAAAACACAATCTCACACTTTTTTCTACACACTGCACTTAATTCTAAACAATGTAGCCTTTTATTAATTTTCCAAATATTAACTTAATATATTTTCCAGTAAAACATAGTATATGTTGTAAATACAATGTATTTGATTCAGCATAGTAAAAACTGAGTAATGCCATCATTTGCACAGTTCTAATGTGACTATTGGTATTTGTGCCTAGTAATGCATTGTATTTCGTATTGAATATGCTAGAATATTTCCTGTATGACTTTGTGTTGTACAGATAATGTATGATCGTTTTTAGATCATGTAGGAGGTTCAAGGGCACAACTGAACATGGTGCCATGTTCTACATCTGTCTGTCTATAGCTAGTAATATGTATGTTTGTATAGGTTGTTGTGTGCTTTTTGTTTCTTGCAATAAAAATTGTTTGGAGTGTATTTTTTGCCATTTTCATATTGTATCACTTAGCTTTTGTTTTTAAATACTTTTTTTGCCTAATGGTTTTTGAAAATGTTCTCAAAAACCACTGAGAAACCATTATTGTTAAACTTGGTACTGTTTCTTACTTTTGACTTGGGGGTTCAAACAAATACCAAAACCAACATATCCCATATGTTTTGAGGACAGTTCTGTGCAGCTAAATGATTCCTTTTCATGTCCTTAAATACTTGGGTATTTGTTCCTAAAACTGTATAATTGAAGTGATATTGTTTGGGCCCCTCTGAGTAGGTAAATGTCTTTAATAGATTGCCGTGAATCTAAATATCGTTGCTACACAAAGTGGTATTCTAAAGTTCTGCATTTGATCTTTCCACTTTATCTGATGAAGCAGTTTAGTTTAATAGTTCGTCTGCAAATGAAAATATCTAATACAAATTTTGGCACAAGGTTAGAGCCTGGTGCATTTGTGGGTAAAACCCCTGTCATTTTTCTTAACTTCTGCCTGCAGTACATCTTTGGATCTGGGTGACTTCAGGGTTGGGTGCTGCTTTAATTTC
>NW_008796063.1:12144324-12149110 GCF_000699145.1 Aptenodytes forsteri
TTTGTCCTTAGAGGCTGCAGAAATGCAGAGAGTCTTGCCCATTGTTTTAGCCCCATCACGCACAACCGTGATCCTTCCTGGCTGAATTTTTAGTTTGGCCAAGCTATCGGGTTTTAGGAAACCACTGTAATTTAAATATAGCACTCCAGCAGCGAGATTAGCCTTTTCCTCCTATTTTTCTTTTCCCTTCCCACTTGCTTTATGTTAGTTTCTGTTTAGACTTCTGTTTGAAATGGGAGTTAATACATTGACTATCGATTCTGGTTGAGGGGGAGTGGGGTTGGTTTTGGTTTGGTTGTGGTTTTTTCAATTCTTCTGCAGTATTATCTTAGGGTTGTATACAAGTTTCATGGAGATGGTGTTTCTACTTGACTGATTTGAGGGACTGGCAGGAAATACTTCAGTAGAAATTGAAAGGAAAAAGACAAGAATGTAGATCGATTCTGGTTGAGGGGGAGTGGGGTTGGTTTTGGTTTGGTTGTGGTTTTTTCAATTCTTCTGCAGTATTATCTTAGGGTTGTATACAAGTTTCATGGAGATGTTGTTTCTACTTGACTGATTTGAGGGACTGGCAGGAAATACTTCAGTAGAAATTGAAAGGAAAAAGACAAGAATGTAGGATCTTTGGAAGATGGCTGTTGGACAAACATACTAAATAGTACATTAATTATCTATTTGCTGCTTTTGATAACTGTTTAGTAGAAAGCAGTGCTGTCACCTCCTTTAAGAAATTAGACTGTCACCTACAGGCCATATAACTGCTTCCTAAAAAAAAATACAAGAACTATTTAATAGTTTATGAACTGTTATGTTTCAGTTACTGGTCAATACTGGACTGTTTAATGCTAGGCTCCAGTAGAGAGCTTTCCTAATTTCTCGTTTCCTTCTGAAAAACCACAGAATGATAGTGGTTGTGCCTGCCATGAGAGAACATAGGCCTGTTTTTCCACATGTAAAAAAGTGGCATATGGAGCGTGAAGCTTCAAAATACTTCGTCAGACTTCCTTTTGAACAGAACTAGGTACAAAATGTTCTGAAAAGAAGGAAAGTTGAATCTTCTGGTAAGACTTGCAATGGAAAGAAGGTTTCTTTCCAGATCTGGGTGTTCCTCTCCAAAGGCACACTTTCAAGAACTTTTTCATTAGTAATACAGTAATGTTGTATGTGCTTTCCTAAACATGTAGAGAAGGAATGTTTAACTGGAGTGAGGAATCGTCTTCTGCATGTAGATATTTTTTTCCCCAGAGACTGCTAAAACTGCTCCCTTGAATTCTTCCACTACATTAGGTAATAAAGGACAAGAGCTTTTTCCAAGGAAAGGTTTTAATCTCTCTTCTGATCAATTCAGTGACCTCTTGAGGAGAGCTGTTCAGCTTACATTCTGAAATTTAATTCTACGTTTTTGAACAACTTAAGACATAATAAGCAGTGATTCGAGTGTCTTCCTGATAATGTTTTACTAGTGTGAGCTTAACTGCTGCTTGTGGCATAATATAATTCAATATACTGGAAAAGGAGCTAGGTAAGTTAGCCTTTTTACTTGTGGAAAAACTGCACTACAGTATTAGTTCTCAATGAACACTGCAGTCCATTACTAACCAGTGGCCTGAGGACTTCATTCCTGCAAGCTGTTCCAGTAGGTGGCTGGGAGGGAGGAGTGTGGTTGCAATGGAGAAAAAAATTACAGGGTTGTGCTCTGGATCCATGTTTTCATCATCAAGAGTATGCTTTACACTTTCTTGCTTTTGTTCATTTAGTAGTGGGCTGCTATTAAAAATTGGTTTTGGTCTGATAGCAAGGAAAATACTAAATTCTCACACTTCCCAAACTGATTTGGGTAGTATGGCCTGTGGTCTGATAAAATTTCTCAATTTTTATAGGCTACTCTGTCATGATAAACACCTTTAAATAATTCAAGCAGGGTTTTTTTTTCTAGACAAAGTGGTGGGTTACTTTTATGGCTGATGTTTTGGATTGGTGTTTTTATTTGGGTTTTGTGGGGTATGGGGAGTTTGGCATTTTTAAACTTCTGACAGGATGGGCAGAGTTCGTGTTTCAGGGCTGATATGCCTGTGCTTTATTCTGACAGGCAACTACTCTGTTCATAAAAGCATAACCATGTGCGTTTATAAACGATGAGATATTAACTGATTATTGTACAAACTACAATGAAAATAGGTTTCCTGTAGTGATGCGTCCTTCTCAAATAAACTTAATTTTTTTTTTAAATCCTCTTTAGCTGAAAACTGACAGCTTCCTTACCCCTTCGACTTTTAAGCAGTTGTAAGCATTTGACGTTTTTATTTGTGGGGTATGGGGAGTTTGGCATTTTTAAACTTCTGACAGGATGGGCAGAGGGCAGAGTTCAGGGCTGATATGCCTGTGCTTTATTCTGACAGGCAACTACTCTGTTCATAAAAGCATAACCATGTGCGTTTATAAACGATGAGATATTAACTGATTATTGTACAAACTACAATGAAAATAGGTTTCCTGTAGTGATGCGTCCTTCTCAAATAAACTTAATTTTTTTTTTAAATCCTCTTTAGCTGAAAACTGACAGCTTCCTTACCCCTTCGACTTTTAAGCAGTTGTAAGCATTTGACAGGGGTCCCTCTCTGAGATATTGTGGAGCAATAAGTTGATCTCAAGCGGGTTTGGTTATTTTAGTTCCTTCTCATTAACCACATGGGCACTCCTAAGCTGTCATAGGTTTGGGCTTTGTTTTGAACAAATACAAATTGCACTAGGTTGGAAATGCCTCTTTCAGTGACACTCGGAGGATATAGTGCAGACTTTCAGACTACAGTAGAGGTTAACGATTGCTATGTTTTGATTGTAGAACTTGAATATGTGTTTAATTTTTTGTGAACAGATTGATGACTCTTCTGCATCTATTTCTCTGGCCCAGCTTACTAAGGTATATATATATTCTTGTCAAATACTTAAAAAAAACATGTTTGCTTCATATTTTTAAATCTTATACTGTGACCTATAGCTGGATAACTGTTGTAATTTGAACAAAACTTTAATTTTTAATAATTTAAAGTATTTATTTTAACTTTAAAATGTGTGTATATTTTGATACTATCCTGTAAAGAGTAGTTCCCAGTTTGGGAAGATAGAAGGGGAGTACCTTATCATCCTCAACATAATGTTGCAGTATTACTCATCTTCAAGACACAAAGAAGAAGCACTTCAGAAGCTGTTTACCGTTTTTCATGCGTTTCGTTAATTTTGCGTTGGAAACTAACACAATTTTTACAGAAGAATTTAATTGGCTGTAAGTTATGGACATTTCAGGGGGGTTTGCAAC
Source organism: Aptenodytes forsteri (assembly GCF_000699145.1). Taxonomy (NCBI): domain Eukaryota; kingdom Metazoa; phylum Chordata; class Aves; order Sphenisciformes; family Spheniscidae; genus Aptenodytes; species Aptenodytes forsteri. Next base: position 12,147,641 of record NW_008796063.1, read on the forward strand.
AGCCAAAATAGAAGCGTTTCTGTAACATGGACAATTGCATGGCTATTTTTGAATTTCTAGTCATTATAGTTATAGATCCATTCTTTGAATGCTGCACAATTCATAAATTGTAGTATATATACAGCGGACAACACAATCTAATTTGTTTGAACGCAGACTGTAAATTGTGTAAATGTACCTAATTGTTTATAGGAATATACCAATGTGTATGTGTGGCATATTAGCAGATGTGACCTTCTGAAACTGTTGTAATGCCATGTTTTGCTATGGAACTGCTTGCATTTTTTGCTCAACAATGTGTAACTTTGTCTGGGAAAGCACTAGTGATTGCACTTTGTGAAAAGGCATAGTGCTAGCCAATTAAATTACTAGTCTTTAAAGTTACAAAGATTAGAGAAGGCAGGGCCTAATGCAGAGTAGCTAGTTTGTTCTTCTGAAAATAAAGGCTGGAGTTCATTTCAAAGAAAGAGAAATATCTTCCCACTGGTAACTTCTTCCCTCTCTCACTGCAGAAATTAAATTGTGTACATTTGGAAAAAAAAAAATTAGTTTTCAAGGTAGCCACCAAAATAAATTGGTCTCCATTAGTGCTGTCCCTAAACGTGTCCTTGGTTCTGTAAACTCATGTGAAGTTTTACTCTAAAATGTGAAAAACTGTCCAAGTGGTATACACATTTAAGCTTTGAGAAAATTTAATCATTTCAGAAAAATACAGGAACATAACATAAAGCAGCTCAAAACTGTTACTTACTCTAACCTCTTTAGTGCAGACTGGCTTAGCATGGAGGCAATGTGTTAACAGTTTTCTGTTTTATTATTACTATGTATTAAATGCCATATTTGAATTTTGGTCTATTCCTACTAATGTTTTGTGGTTTTGGGATGTATTTTGTAAACCGTTTGGGTTCAAACAAATTAGTCAAGTATCTGTAAAGTTTTCTGTAAATGTTAATGGAAATGGTTTCATAGCTGTCGACCTGGATTATGTTACTGTTGAGAAAAAACTGTGTATATGAAACAACCATTTAATAAAATGTTGAAACTAGTTGGTTGCTTTTGTGAATGAATGCATATAAAAACAAAAACATGAGTGGTTGATCTGAATGATAGGTGCTTGAAGGTCCAAATTTACAGTCACTCCCTTAGACCCTGCTGGTATCTGGACTAGCGTGTGATAAAAACGTGAAGAAATACTACTTAAAAGAAATCAGCTGACTTCAATAATTTGAAGATCTAGTTCTGCATAACGTTTATATTACAATTTGTGCATTAAAAGGACACAGTCAACTGGAAAAAAACTGCAGGTTTTGCTTGCTGTAGTTAAATCACTTAATATGAAGGAGTTAGTAGGGGAGGAACATGCAGTCTGGACTGCCTACAGCACATGGTGGTCAAATTTCTACTGAAAAGAATCTTTTTGCCTTGCTGACGGATTATAAAAAGCTTGATTCCTTTTAATGCTTCTGTGTC
>NW_008796063.1:12149524-12151054 GCF_000699145.1 Aptenodytes forsteri
CAAAAACATGCGTGGTTGATCTGAATGATAGGTGCTTGAAGGTCCAAATAACTTACAGTCACTCCCTTAGACCCTGCTTGTATCTGGACTAGTGTGTAATAAAAACATTTTAACAAATACTTCTTAAAAAAATCAGCTGGCTTCGATAATTTGAAGATCTAGTTCTGCATAAGGTTTATATTACAGTTTGTGTGTTAAAAGGACACGGTCAACTGGAAAAAACTGCAGGTTTTGCGTACTGTAGTTCAGACACTTAATATGAAGAAGTTGGGGGGGAACATGCAGTCTGGACTGCCTACAGCACATGGTGGTCAAATTGCTGCTGAAAATAATTTTTTTGTCTTGCTGAGGGACTATGAAAAGCTTGATTCCTTTTAATGCTTCTGTGTCAGAAGCTGCATTTCAGCAAGCAAAACCAACTTCCCTGACTCTTAAGTTGCGTGTCCTTTTAATGCTGCAAAATGTAAATAATGATACTTGCATACATATTTCTCAATTAAATGTACAGTGGATATTTTCTCCTTGAAATAGTCTGGAGCTTAAAAATCAGTTTAAAAATACTGGATAGTATATTTTTTTCTACACATAGCTTCAGTCCACTTTGAAGAAAATTGGATTGGTTACACAAGTCTTTAATGTAAGGTACAAACAGAGCCTAAGGTTTGGAGTGCCCAAGAATGCTCTTTTCAAGTAGGTTAACAGGCACATAAACATCATGTAATGGCGTAAGGACTCCCCAGAATCTTCAGGACAAATATATTGTATATAAGCAGCTGTTTTCATGCAACCTCAGCTAGCGTTGTGCTGCTCTTTACAGGATTGGATGAGTGGTGTTGTCTTTGGCTGTGTGGGCTTAAATGTGTTTCTAATGTGTGTGTCAAATAATTACCTGTTAAACAGACTGCCAATCTGGCTGAAGCCAATGCTTCCGAAGAAGATAAAATAAAAGCTATGATGACACAGTCTGGCCATGAATATGATCCAATCAAGTAAGTGTTGACAGTGTCAAATCTGTTCTTTGAAGATTATGGAAAAATTGTAGAGATGTTTGGTTTAACAAGAGACACACATGCATGCCTTTTTCTTTTTTTCCCAAAAAACTTTTAGTTACATGAAGAAACCCTTGGGTCCACCTCCACCATCGTATACTTGCTTTCGTTGCGGAAAACCTGGCCACTATATAAAGAACTGCCCAACAAATGGGGTAAGATTGAGGGGGGCTTCTGGTGTTCCTTAGTTTTTAATTTTTTTTACCTTGGCAGTTACTTAACAAATACATGAATATTCGTATTAAGAATTGTTTCTCTTGGAGTGAAATACAGAAGTTACATGACAATGTTGGAAAGCCTTTCAAAATACAAGGGAAACTTGGAATTACAAATGTAAAATTTCCTTTTTTCTAGGTCATAGGCATTAAATATTTCTATAGATCTTTCTCTGAACTTTCATGTATATTTTGATATATTTCAATATTATTGGAAAAAATTCTCTGTTTTTAATTCTAATGACAGTTCACAGTTTTTAGTATTT
>NW_008796063.1:12151346-12157283 GCF_000699145.1 Aptenodytes forsteri
TTCACCCCTAAGGAACCTGAAGTTAACCCGAAGAATGTTGACTGAGTTCAAAACACTGCTCAAGCCTTTGGAACATCCTGGCTATATTCACGTAGGGAAATAAGTATTTTAGTTGAGCAACACTTACGCTAGGTAAAAGGAGAAGATTAAAGGCTTTTGCTGCTTAAAATAATCATTGAAATCTCATTTTAAATCTTAAGGTGAGATATGTCTGCATTTCTTCTCTTAACAGGACAAAAATTTTGAGTCTGTTCCCAGAATTAAAAAGAGCACAGGAATTCCAAGGAGTTTCATGATGGAGGTGAAAGATCCCAATACAAAGGGTGCTATGCTGACAAACACTGGAAAATATGCAATACCAACTATTGATGCGTAAGTATGGAATTAATCGGACTGACCAAAAAGTGAACAAGAGAGAACGTGCGTAAATGTCCGAGTGGCAATGCAACCAAGTTGGCCTGTGTCTGTAATGACAGGGGAGGAAGCATTGTCATTGTATCTTAACCTTAAAATCTATGATGCTTTCTAATATTAAAATAGGGTGATCCTATTGTTAATACTCCTGGAAGTTGGTTAAACTTGTGGTATGCCAAGAATCTGTTTCTGCAAAACATTTCAGTAGTGTTTATAGTTGGAATCATTCTCTTTGAAAGCTCGTTTTGCTTCTGTTTTATGTTTCAAAGGCTCCTTGCAAAATTTAACAAATAGCTGTTGGATTGAGATTTCCTCCCCCTCTGACTTTTATCAAATCCCATGTGTGAAACAGACTGAAGTTTTCCTGTTGTTATAAACTAAGAAAATACTACTGTGTGCTGAGAGAACAGTGGCTGTTTTAAAAAGCACTTGGGAGCACTTCTGTTTTTCTGCCATGGATCTCCTCTTGTAGAAGCTGTAACATAGACTTCTTTCATTTGTAAAATGTAATTACTCAGAGACTAGCTTTATCCTGAGCCTGCAATTTACATTTACCCGCTGGCAGAGGAGAGGTGGGATTCATTTCACCTGATTTCTAGCTGCCAAAAAAATATTTTTCTAGTCTGAGCTAATTTCTTAGTTGATCCAATGAATGGGAGAGTTCTGCAGAAGGAAAATTGTTCCCCCTCCCTCTTCTAGTGTTCTGGCTATAGAAAAGCAGTTTAAACTAAATGCTTGTGTTTTAGAAGGGTGATGTGGAGTGAGAAGAATTCTATCTATTATCTTCCTTTGATAAAATCAAAGCTTGGAAAAGTTTCCCTTTACCCATCTTTAACTTTTTTCTTTGTCTTTCCCCACTCCCCCTCCAGGGAAGCTTATGCTATAGGAAAGAAGGAAAAGCCTCCCTTTTTACCAGAGGAGCCGTCTTCCTCCTCAGAAGAAGATGACCCTATTCCAGATGAGTTGTTATGTCTCATTTGTAAAGATATAATGACTGATGCAGTTGTTATTCCCTGCTGTGGAAACAGTTATTGTGACGAATGTAAGTGTTACTCCCACGTTTGTTAATTCAAAACATCAGCTCTGATCTTCTGAAAGCAGAAATAGGAGATAATGAAATTACTTTGTTACCAGTTCTATTTAATACTTGAGTATACCCTGAATAGGAAAGGACTCTTTCCGTATAAAGGGAAAAAAAGAAAAGGCAGAAAGCTTTTTTTCCCCCCTCTTGTGTATCTAGTTAAATCCTCTTTACATGCGGAAGGATGAGTATGAGAAGAGTGCATAATTGTGCCGGTGATTACAGTATTAGATATCAAATGCATTTAGTTTGTCCACAGCCCTTTCTCTCATACCAAATTACACACCCAACACTGACGACGGACTGCAACAAGCAACAAACAGATAGTTAGGCGTTTAATCCACATGCTTCTCCATGGAAGAGTTGGTTAAAACCTTCAGAACTCAAACCTGCTAATCGTTAATTTTGAGATGTGTTTTATTCGTTAACCTTGAGGTTGTTGACTTCTCACTGTACTAGATAGTGGAAAAAAGACTAGTTGAAACGTCAAGATACAGCCTACTCCACGTCTTCAAATGTTACAACAGTGAAATATCAAAAATGTATTGTTATTTGCTGCATACTAGAAATTTTTTTGCACTATTGAACATATATAGCTTCATTCTCTCAATTCAAGACCATATTCACCCATTAATCATATACATGTTTTTATAATTGATTAGAACCCAAAAAGTTTCCTTGGTTTGGCTAAAAACTGTTCTGATGATTCTAATTATTCACAGGTATTAGAACAGCACTACTGGAGTCTGAGGAACATACGTGCCCAACATGTCATCAGACAGATGTTTCTCCTGATGCTTTAATTGCCAACAAGTTCCTACGCCAGGTAACGTGATGACTTTTATGTAAATTCTTTGTAAGAAAAGTCTATTTGTAAAAAGCTGAAAGGGAAGAAAATATTAATTTACATCTCCTTAAGCAAGGCTAAATTGAACAAGGCTAAATTTACTTTTCAAATACATTATCTATTGTTACAGAAGCTTACAACTCTTTAGAGACAATCTGGCAAATCCAGGTCGCACTCTTGTTTTACGTTGATTGCCTCACTTTCAAATTTGGTGTTAACACCAAAGTACTTTGAGTACAGATACTCTGAGTTACCAATTATTAATATCCGTGTCTAATGTGATGTGTTCACATATCTGTATGTTGATTTATTTTAGGATTAATAGCATTTACAGCAATACACAAGTAACTTTACTCTGTGGAGGCTTCTGTTCATATATCTACTGAAGTTTCATGTTACCTTTCTGTAAATGTTTTTCCGCCTCTAGGCTGTGAACAACTTCAAAAATGAAACTGGCTACACAAAAAGGCTCCGTAAGCAGATTCAGCAGCAACAGCAGCAGCAGCCGCCGCCACCACCACCACCTCCACCACCCCTAATGAGACAAACAATAACGCGTAACCTGCAGCCTCTACTCCGGCCAACAATTTCCAGACAGCAGGATCCACTAATGATTCCGTTAGCTTCTCTGGCTTCTCGTTCTGCTGCTTTGTCATCGTTGGCCCCCGGTCAGTCATCTGTGGCAGCTGGGCTGCCAGTAAACCCGTCTTCTGTTGTTGTCTCTGATCTCCCTCCAGCAGTGTCCCTATCTCTCCGTGGTGAAAAGCCAGATGGACCTTTTCGGTAAGTAAATCTGTAGATCAACATGAATATAAAAGACACCAAAATGCTTAGTTAGGTTCTTCTTCTTCTTGAGCTTCTCAGCGATTTATATATCGTTGGTGACAGTTCCAGATAATTGTGGAAGTTCTGTTTTTTGTTTTTACTTTGAATGAGGACGCTTTGATAAGTTGGAAGTGCACCTCATGCAAGAATTTTCTCAGAAGTATTTCTTATTTGGTTCCCTTATCAGTCATTCAGTACAGGTTTACCCTGAAAGAGGAGCTTTTTTTTTCCCAGGAGCCCTTGGATTTTTAAGTGGCTAGCAATTCCTAAAGTAACCATTTAGTTATGTCAAACCTTCTTGAGTGCATTAATTTCTGTTTAGTACTGAGGAAATAATATTTTCATGAAAAGTGTGAAAGCATGATTATAGGTAAAATTGACCAGGTGTTTTCACATTACTTTTTTCTACAGTATTTCTATCATCTATATGATAAGTGAGTCATCCTCAGTAATACACAGTGTAGTCAGTGACGCGTAATAAACATGAAAGTCTAAGTTTGTGACCCCATGAAGTCTCATGAAAATACATTAAAAGTCTGTACTATTCTTTAGGGCTTGTATCCTTTCAACTTTATGCCTTGAATGTAAGTAGCTGCTCTGTCCAGAAGACTGTCAGGCTCAGCTGTACCGTTGAATACAAAGGATCACAATTCAAAAGAACCTCTAAGGCAGCCTCTGAACTAGCACGTAAACATTTCCTAATAGAATTTCAGTTCTTGCATCTTCCAAAACTCAGATTCAGTGAGTGGGTTATACATACTCTAATCCTTTCATGTGCAGCTAGCTTAAAATATTTTTCCAGTGAGCTTCCTTTTTAAATGCCAGTAGTCCCAAACAGATTTCTCATCAGTGCTTCATTTGGAATCGGCCAACTTCACATTTGTAAACCTGGTGAAGATTATTTTTTAATTTTTTTTCCCATTTACAGTAGTCAGCCTTTTCTCACCTTGGACTTTATATTTCAAGTAGCACTTCAAAACAATGTTTGAATAATAAAACATTGGGTTTTTGTTGTAGTGATGCCGATACTGTTATACCTCCTGCTGCTCTGGTGACTGCCGCTGAACTCTCTAAATCTTCCTCTCTGTCGATCAGCAGTTTGTTGGAAGAGAAGGTAAATTTTATTTCAATGTATGCAATGATTCTTGTATTCTGGTAGAGCTTGTTTTCTAACTGTTTGCATTTATTCACAAGGGCTATCAGGTTCCTGTACTAAGACAACCAGCATTACCAAGTCTTCTGGGCCCACAAGGACAATCAATACCCACAACTGGTAAGTAACTGTAACTTTAGAATTTCTTTTAAAAAATTACCTTCAGATAAACTGAATGGGGTTTTTTTTTTCTTTTTCCCCTCTCCACACCAAAAGGTCATCCAATGAGAGCCGGTACAATTCGCTCAGCAGGTGGCAGACCAGGCTGGGAACTGTAAGTATTCTACAGAAATTCAATATATTACTGCTTGTAACCTGTTAAATGAGGCCGTAACACATAACTTGCACAACAGCTGATTTATTATGAAATAAGTATGCACAGGTAGTTGTAGAGAATACAAGTGGTAATTAATTTTTGAATGGCTTAATTTGAATTAGCTTTAAAAAAGGGGATCTGTGCTTTCAGCAAGATTATTTAAAGTAAAACTCCAGTACATAATTGAAAAGAGGACTCTGAAAAAGGAACATTTTTTGAGGAAACCATAATTACATATAAAAATTAAGTATAATTAAAGGATCAGATGGAAAGCCACCCTTTTGATTACCGGCTGAATCAGGCCGAAGAAATTGATTTCCCAATAGAAATCAGCCTCCAACATTCTTTTTTCAACAACTGAGTTGACACTGATTGAGCAAATTGTTGGAAAAGTCAACGCTGTTATTTTATGACAATTTTGAATTTCTGCCGTTTCGTCATCTCAAACAGCCAGGCCACTTTCTCTCCGTTGGAGAGAGAGGAGTCTGTTTCATCTATCATTGCGGTGTCAAGTTAGTCCTTCCTTTTGGTATATATTTGTTATAGATAGATTGTAAGGGAGCATTGTGCTTATAAAATCTTAAAGATAAATCAAACCAAAAACTAGGATCCATCCCACAGATGATCTAAAATCTCAAATTCAGTAAGCAAGGAAATAACAATTCAGGGATAAGAAGAGGCCAAATACATCATCATGAGGCAACAACATAGGAAGTGTATGTGGGAGAAGTTAAGAGAAGGTGGAGAGATTAGTTAATAGCTGTGCAGTACTTTGAAGATCACAAGTGTGAAGTATTAAGCATATCAAGGAGTGGCAGAGGAGCAGTGGGCACTTGGCACATGGGAGATGGGAGTTTCTTAAGCATGGGCAGCCTCCACCCACAGTTGCAAAGCTGAGTATAAGGAGAGAAGACTGAGGGAACTGTTGGGGGTGAGGACGTGGAAGGCAAGTATGAGGATCAAGAAATGAGCGTAGTCTCAAATGAAGAGAAAGCAGGGAGAAAAATGCTGAAGTTGAGAACAAGAAGTGCTCGCCACCATGCTCCTGCTTCATTCGCTTTCCTCTTTAAAATCAGGGCAGAGTGTAACAAACAGTGACACATGTTTTTGGGTTTCTTTAGAAGTTCAAATCGAGGACGCCCGCATAGCGAACGTGCCCAAAGGACTCAGGCCCCAACACTGCCAGCATCAACACCAGTCTTTGTGCCTGGGCCTCCACCTCCCTTGTATCCTCCAACACCCCATGCACTTCCTCTTCCGCCGGGGGTACCACCACCACAGTTTCCTCCTCAGTTTCCACC
>NW_008796063.1:12157366-12161086 GCF_000699145.1 Aptenodytes forsteri
AGAGAACAACGGAGACTTAAAGAGGAGTAAGTATTTGGCTCGATGAAGTTGCGTTGCTTTTCATTTTTGTATTTCGGTAGCATATCGGACTGCAGTTACGCTAAAGTGCATCTGACATAAGCAAAAATGACATAGTGTTTTTTCCAATATACTTTTTCGTTGCAGATGGTAAACATACAAAATTAAAACAAGACAAATGTAATTCTAAAACTTTCCCTATAACTTATAGGAATTCTAAACTGTTTTTGCTTAAATAGGATGTTCACCTTTTGCATTTGCATGCAGTATACATTTTCTCATATTGGCCATGTTTTGTTTCTTGATGTCTTTTTGTAATAAAGGTCAAACTATAATTGTAATAAAGGTCAAACTTATTTTAACAGGGAAAAGAAAAAGTCCAAACTTGATGAGTTTACAAATGATTTTGCTAAGGAATTGATGGAATATAAAAAGATTCAAAAGGAGCGTAGGCGGTTCGTTTTCAGGTAACTGCTTTACATGTCCGTAATGGAGAAGCAGATTGTCTAGAAGAATCAGGAGGAGTTTCACTCCACCTCTCTATCGTTAGATGGATTGAATGATTCAAGGGATTAGCAGTGATAGGAGTTTCGTATGTAGGTTACTAGCTCAAATATAGCAGAGATTACAGTTGACTGATAGTTATAATTTGGCAGCAGTTGTTAAGGAACAGGCGTCTCTTACTAAAGCTTCTCTGCAATGACATCCTTCACCTCCTGACAACCACGAGGAGGCTAGAAACTGAATAGGTGTAGTTGCTGGATTTTCTGCGTCTCCCTATTCTGATTGTAACCACTACCTCAAAGCACTTCGGAGGAGATATGTGAGAGAAATTGTCTTCATTTCCTCTTTTATCTCATGTGGATACACGGAGAGATTTTAACCTGGACTGCAAACTGGTGGCTTACGCTAGTATTTTGTTGACATTGTTAAATTTTTCTTAGGAATTAAAAGATCAGACCTGTTTTTAAGGAAGTCTTAAATTGGTGAAGGACTTCTAGAGGAGGAATGATGCTAATGAACATATGCAGAATAATGTGAAATGGTTCTTTAAAAAATAATAAAAGAAAAACTTGTGAAGAAAAAAAACTCAGGGTACCTGATGTTTTCTATCCCCAAAAATCACTTGGGCAGGAGTCTGAATAGCTCTCTTAGTAAGGCTGTCAGTATCTTTCCTGGAGTAATGGCATTGAGTCATATTACTAGAGGCTGAGTTCAGAAGCTTTTAGATATGATTTTTCCTGAAATGTGGTCACTATCCTCGGTTAGAGCTAGAGGTATGTGCAAAATTTTGCTAGGACATCTGGCTAGAAGTGTTGATTAAATAGTCCTGTATGAAATATTGCAGTACAAGTATTTTGCATCCTGTACAAATTGCCAAATAAGTAGTGAAATTAAATAGACTAAGCTGGCATTTTAAAGTTGAGCTTTACTGTCTCAGGCTAAATCATGTTTTCTTGATGTTTGATACTGCACTGTAGCCATTAAGACTTGCTCTTTTTGCATCTTACTGCAACAAAAATGATTTGCACTGCATGTAGTTGCTGAGTAGTGAAAAATGTGCGCGTTCACGTACCAGTAGAGGCCAGTATACACCACCTTAAATCAATCAGTAGCTGTGGTAGTTCATGTGGTAGAAGTGAGTGGAAATAGACTTACCCTTCCTGTATGTTTTTACACTAACAAAGCAGCAGCTGTTCTGTCTTGTAAGCAGAAACTTTTACGTGTTATCAAGTTCTTCAATTTGCAGTAGTATTATGTCAGCAGCTGAAAGAAGCTTTGACATAAGCATATGGAGAGGAAAAAAAAAAACCAAACCAAATTTGGGAGGAAAAAGATTGGGGAGAGTGACTGTTTTGAATTAACTCCATTTATTTTTTTTGTGTTGTGTTTTTTTTAAGGTCCAAGTCTCCCTATAGTGCTTCGTCTTACTCTAGAAGTTCGTATACCTACTCCAAGTCAAGATCAGGTTCTTCCCGCTCTCGCTCCTACTCTCGATCATTTAGTCGTTCCCATTCTCGTTCCTACTCGCGATCACCACCGTATCCAAGAAGAGGCAAAGGGAAGAGTCGTAACTATCGTTCTAGGTCAAGGTCTCATGGTTATCACCGCTCAAGGTCAAGGTCACCCCCGTACAGAAGATACCATTCACGGTCAAGATCTCCAGTATTTAGAGGCCAGTCTCCCACTAAACGGACTATACCTCAAGGGGAAGGAGAAAGGGAGTATTTTAACAGATACAGAGAAGTTCCACCATATGATATGAAGGCTTACTATGGCAGATCTGTTGACTTTCGAGATCCATTTGAAAAGGAAAGATACAGAGAATGGGAACGGAACTATAGAGAATGGTATGAAAAGTTCTACAAGGGCTATGCTGTTGGCGCTCAACCTCGACCTCCAGTAAACAGGGAGAACTTTTCTCCAGAGAGGTTTGGTCCACCTGGGACCAGACGAGAGAAGTCGCCACATGCTTGGGGACGTAGGGAGGATTATCCTGGTAGGCAGAGCCACCAAAATCGTAATATAGCTGGAAATTACCCTGAAAAACCTTCTGGAAGAGAGAGCCATGGCATCAAAGATCCTACAAAATCAAAAGAGAAGGAGGTGGAAAATCCACTTGGAGATGGCAAAGGAAATAAACATAAAAAACACCGGAAGAGAAGAAAAGGGGATGAGAATGAAGGATTTCCCAATACTGAGTTGTTAGAAGGTGCGAGAAAACCAAGGGAGCCAGTTACAGCAGAAGATGTTAAAACAGACTCTCTGTTCATGCTTCCAAGCAGAGATGATGCCACCCCTGTGAGGGATGAGCCTATGGAAGCAGATTCTATTCCTTTCAAACCGGTGTCTGAAAAGGAGAAAAAAGAGAAGGATAAGCCAAAAGCAAAAATTGACAAGACAAAGCGGAAAGTGGAAGTGGCTGTTCCTCCTAAGAAAGACAATATAATAAAACCAGCTAAAGCTTCCCAAGAGAAGGTGGACACCGATCGTGAAAAATCGCCTCGAACGGAACCTCCTGTGAAAAAAGTGAAGGAGGAGTTGCCAAAGACCGACAGTGTTAAAACATCTTCCTCTCAAAAGGATGAGAAGGCTCTTGGTACCCCACGGAAAGTTCACCCAAAAGTGACAAAAGATCACCCAGAAACCAGACCAGCCAAGGAGGAAAAGGCAAAGAAAGACCATCCAAAAGAAACCAAGTCGGAGAAGCCGTCCAACAAAGAGGACAAGTCAAAAAAACCTGCCGAAAAAAGCAAACCTTCTGATGCAAAACCTGAAAAAAGAAAAAGAAAAGCAGATGAGAAGGTTGATAAAGAACATGAAGCCACTTCCATAAAGGCCTCTAAACCAGAAACTGCTGAATCGAAAACATCGCCGAAGGGGAAGACCGAGCCTGATGGCGAAAAAGGAGAGCGAACTCCAGAAAAGGATAAATCTGCTTTTCTTAACAACCCCGCAAAAAAGATTAAACTTAACCGGGAAACTGGCAAAAAGATTGTGAGTGGAGAAAATGTGCCACCTGCAAAAGAACCTGTTGAGAAACCTGAGCCGAGCAGCAGCAAAGTTAAACAAGAAAAAGCGAAGGGAAAAGTGAGAAGAAAAGTAACAGCAGCTGATGGATCTAGTTCAACTCTTGTAGATTATACCAGGTACCTCACAGTTTCTTTTCCTGGTCTTTCTTCACCCACCCACCCCCCCCTC
>NW_008796063.1:12161435-12183379 GCF_000699145.1 Aptenodytes forsteri
CCCCCACCGCAAAAAATGTAAAATTCTTTATGGTAACTAATGAAAGGAACAGCTAAATTCATGCTAAACAAGTGAATAATCTGTGATCTTCCCTGTTAAACTGTACTTGGGAAAAAATCAAATTTTGTTAAAGAAAACAAGCAGTCTGTACTGCACAGAAAGGTAATAAGGTTAATTCATTGCTGACGTGTTTGGCCCTTACTTCTGGGACTTTTTTCCTCTCATTCATTACATGTTGACTCTTCGAGGTGTCCCTTCTACATCTCCCTTCAAATCCAACTTACTGCTAAAGGCAAGGATAACAGATATGTCTATACCATGCAATATTTTGCATTTTAAAAATTGCACGGTACTGTAACGATCTACTTTTATCAGTATGACATGAAATTATACCTTGCAGAAATAGCAGCTTGGTTGCCAATATATTGTGATTTTAGCTTTGAGCACAGTGCCGTGTTGACACAGCTACACTGCTTCCAGCTCAGTGCCAACTTTTTTTGGCACTTACCTTGGAGATCTCTCTTCTACATTCCATTGTGTGACATGGGGGGAAAAAGTGATCTGGTGTGGAGCTGTTATTACTTACATTTCAGTGTCTAAAGAAGTAGGACTAAGCAAACTCAAAACATTTAAGACATCGCTGGAGACTTAAGAGAGTGTCTTGATATTCTAAAAAGCTTTTCAAACATACATTTTTCTAAAGAACAACACTTGGACATGAGGATAGAACTTGGGTTGTGTATACCTCTCCATAATTGCTTGCTTACATGTTGAAACAAGAATGTATATCTAATTTATTCTGCCATTGGTAGAAATAGGACATGAAGGAATTACCAGATCAGACAGTCCCCAGTCTGATAATCTTGTGTCTTTGTTAATTAAATGTATAGTAGGAAGATACTAAATTAACTGATTGATTGCTCATCTTGGCTAGTGGACTCATCCTTTCTCTTGTCTGTTCCCTTAATTGAACACCTTTTGAAAAAATACTGAAGATTTAGAATTGAAACAAAAGCCATTTTATAAAATGTTACAAAAGATGGCGGGGTGTGTATCTCACCCGTTATTAATGTATGCTTTTTTCCTCTTAGCACTAGTTCTACTGGAGGAAGCCCCGTTAGAAAGACTGAAGAGAAGCCAGATACAAAACGAACTGTCATTAAGACCATGGAGGAGTATAATAACGATATAACAGCCCCTGCTGAAGACGTCATTATTATGATCCAGGTCCCTCAGTCCAAGTGGGATAAAGATGACTTTGAGTCTGAAGAGGAAGACATTAAATCTACCCAGGTACCCACAAACATAGGAAAACCTGCTAGTGTTATAAAAAATGTGAGTGCTAAGCCACCAAACCCCATAAAACACAATGAAAAAGAGACGGAGCCTTTGGAGAAAACACAGAAAACTACAAAAGAGGCAAGTTATGAAAGCTCCCAGCACGATGCAAAAAGTTCAAAAAGTTCATTGTCGAATGAAAAAGGAAAAACCAAAGACCGGGATCATTCTTTGTCGGACAAGGACGCTTCTGAGAAGAGAAAGAGTAGTGTTCAGCCAGAAAAAGACCACTCGGAACGTGCAACTGAGCAAGGAAATGGAAAAAATACTTCTCAGTCTTCCAAAGACAGCAGATCTTCAGAGAAACATGATACTGGCCGTGGATCCACTGCTAAAGAATTTACTCCTAACCGAGACAAAAAATCTGACCATGATGGCAACAGAGATCATTCTAGTTCCAAGCGTAGGGATGAAAAGAGTGAATTAGCAAGGAGAAAAGACTCCCCTTCTCGAAACAGAGAATCTACATCAGTACAGAAAAGTAAGCCGAGAGACGAACGGGCAGAGCCGTCCAAAAAGGGCACTGGAGATGCCAAAAGGAGCAGCTACAGTCCTCCGCGTGAGCGGAAGCAGTCTGATCACAAAGCTGCTCATGATTCCAAGCGTACATTGGAGGAACACAAACCTCTAGATAAAAATTCAGGAAAAGAGAAAGAGAAGCATGTACCAGAAGTAAAGAGCAATAAAGAGAAAGAGCCAGGTGGTAATAAACCACCTTTGAGACAAGAATCACCAGAAGTAAAAAATGAGAAAGAGAACGTGACTGGACAAAACGATAAAAGTGTTGTCAAGCCCAAGCCTCAGGTAAGCAGCTCCTCGCGGCTCTCTTCTGATCTAACTCGAGAGACCGATGAGGCTGCGTTTGTACCAGACTACAATGAAAGTGACAGTGAGAGTAATGTATCTGCAAAAGATGAGGACGCTGCAGGAAAAAATCCTAAAGAACCGAAAGAAAAGGCTGTTGATAAGGTGAAAGAGGATACGGCAGCACCTGCTGCAGTTGACCAGCCTGAAGCAAGCCGAAGTCAAAGTCAAAGCAGCCCCAGTGTTAGCCGCAGCCGTAGTCAAAGCCCTTCTGAGAGTCAGACTCGAAGCCACAGCAGCAGTGCCAGCTCAGGAGAGAGTCAAGACAGCAAGAAAAAGAAAAAGAAGAAAGAGAAAAAGAAGCACAAGAAGCATAAGAAACACAAGAAGCATAAGAAACACATTGGAAATGAAACGGAATTGGAAAAGAGCCAAAAACACAAACACAAGAAGAAGAAATCAAAGAAGAGCAAAGATAAAGAGAAAGATGACCAAAAAGTGAAATCTGTCACTACATAGAATGACAGATAACAAAAAAAATGACTTAATTCCTAAGTCATCTGTATTAAATTTTGTTAAAATGTAAACGAATTCGAGCGTTGTAAATAATGACATGAAAGACCCTGTGCTGCACTTAAAATATTGCTGCTTGATTATTTGATTTTTACATCAGAGCTTTATAAAAGTGAACATTTTGTACAGAATTGTGAGTTGTGACCATGTAACATGAAAGGTTTTGCTGGGGCATCTTATTTTTAACCACTGTTAATTAGTTTGGGTGGAGTTTACTGTACTGTGAAAATTTTCACATTTGAATTTTTTTTTTTTTTGCCTGGCAGAAGAAGCTGGTATCAGTTATAAAATATCAGCAGAATGATTTGCAGAATACATTACAGCCCTGTTATGTCACTTTTTGATTACAATAAAAAGTTTTCAGTAAACTATCCAATGTGATGAGATTTCCAGCGATAGCTGAACCATTAGCAGAGAAGAGGCTGGTGACGGAAAAAGCTGCCGTGAAAGCTTGCTGGTAGCTAACGTGTATGAAACGTAACGTATCAACGGGTTTAATTTTGAAAAGCCTGGTTAGGACTTTAAATCTTTTGAACTGATGCAGTGTGGGGAGTGCTGCCAAGAGGAGCACTTTTTTCGTGTGCCAAGTAGGCTTGTTTTTATATTGTAAAAGGTAGTATATGGCCCCAAAAATACAGCCACTCTGAACAGCTGGTACTGACTATTTTAAAACAACGTTGTAGATGAAGCTGTCACATTTCAACATTGTTCCAGTTTGTTTAGAAAGCTGTTGTTGTTTGCCAGCAAACACTTAGAGTATTTTAAGATGCCCTGTAATCTGTATTTCCTCTCGTAACGATGCTGACCACCAAGATGTTTGTGGTTTTTAAATAGAAGCTTTATTATTTTCATACTGTTTCTGTATCATACACAATACAGAACTAACCCTTCCATTAAATGTGGGGTTCAGCAGATGAGTTTGGCAGAAGAAGAAAGCCCAATAGAAAGGCAGGCTTCTGCTTTAAACTACTTTGAACAATGACAGGAAATCTAGAAAATGTAAATTTAATTAGTTTGGTAATTTTAAGACAGACGTAATTTAAAAAAAAAAAAGGTGGCAGTGGTGGGTGTTGCTCAACTGTCAGAAAGCCGGCGTGGTAAGAAATACTTCTCCTTGTGCATTAAGGGCATAACGTCCCGGTAACGACTGAATTCGGTAGTGAAAGCCCTCGACTGTGTGGCTATGGGATTTGCCCCAAAAGAGTTCTGTTCGAAAGTACTGTAAATTAAAGCAGCATTTCAGGGCTTCCTGCTTGCGGAGACTATTTTGTTCAAAAAGTGTCATTGTAGTACTGTTACTGGGGTATTTGGCAGTACAGAAATAGTGAAATAATAATTCATGTTGCTTTTCAGTGGGGGTGACTATCACATTTTAAATACTGGCTTAGAGACTGAGCATCCTGTACTTCTGACGGTTAAAACAAACCAGAATCGGTACTGGATTTCACTTCCAGTAGTTTGTACCTTTTCACGTCAAGGCATTCTTGGTGGATTTCAGGTGTTTTCTGCACAAGGTAAAGCAGGCTTTCTGATGAAGCCACTCAGCTTTTTATTTCTCAGAATGAAAAGGCACAGGTCCGTAACAGTCGTTAAATGTGCTCGTCCAGCATTTCCTACGTGTGGTCCGGGGAACTCGTATCGCCAAAGTGAACAGCAGATGTACGGGAATTTAAGGCAGCCTCGGACTCTCCCTTTGCCTAGTCTGTGCTCGTGATGATGAGGCCATTGAAAAGAGAAGATTTGTTTTGCAGAAAATTTAGGACGCGGTGAAATGGGATTCTTACTTGAGTTGGAATGTGTTAAAGTATGCTTTATTATCAAGGTTCAGAATAATTAGTAAATTTGCATGGAAGTAAACTTTTGGACGTTTCTTTATGGAATAACTCCTCAGAAACAGGCAAAATTGTGTAATTTTATATAACCTTGTGCTGAAAAAGCTGTAGTTGAAGCCTGTCTTAATGCTCAGTTAAACTCCCCTCTGGTTTCAGAGCGCTATGGCAGCATTACTGATGATTTTTCAGTCTCCTATGAATTTAGTTTACTCTGCACATGGAGTTTCTTATGATTACTTTTTTCCCAAGTGTTTTGAGCTGAAGACACCTGGAATGCAGTCCTGCTCAGGCCTGAATTGGTGATTTTTTACTTACAGTCATGTTTAGAAGTCTTCTGACTGAATCTCTGAAGTTTTTACGCAGCACTTACGGTAGTGTGAAGGGAGGTGTCCCAGCAGGGTCCTCTGGGTGAGGGTAAACGCGCCTGGAACGCTTTGACTTCAGCTGGTGGAACACGGTGAAGGCGGTTTTAACGGCAGTGAAGGAAAGCGTGCTTACAGAGCAAGGGAAGTTTTGACTTGTTCAGGCGTAAGAAACGGGCGTTGACTCGGTGACGAAATTTAGTATGTTCCTTCTGGAACAATACTGCTTGGTCGTCTACTACAGGTAAGGGTGGTCCGTTCCACGGAATCCCTGTGTCTGTCTGCAGAGAGCCCTTGGGCCGACGTACCTCATCTCCCACCTTCAGCTGAGCCTGAACGTGTCTGAACGGTTTGAACACGCTCAGAGGCAGCAACTCTTAAGCCGGAAAAGCTCAGGCAGGAAAGGTGGTGGTTTGAAAAATCTAAGCGTAAATGACCAAAGAGAAACTACCCCAAAGCGGGCGACGGACTCGTAGGTTATCATCCACAGCTCTGAAATAAAGGGACTGTGTGAAAAAGACGACGAGGGCGTAAGATGCAGGATAACGGCATGCGTGGGTAGAGATAAAATTAACCTAGCACACGAAATGAATTTTAGTTAGAACCCCTAAGAATTGTTTTGCTTTTTAAAAGTAAAGGCCAGGGAGGAAAAGGTTATATCCATTGTTAATGAGAGAAAAGAAATAGTGGTTGAAACAGTAGTGGCAAATACGCTTTTGCTTAGTCTTCACCAGAAAAGGTTGATTGTAACGAGCTTTAGGGAAATTTAGGTTAGTAAAATATCAGGAACGTGGGCTAGAGAAAAGAGTACGTTAAACAATGTTCAGATAAAACTTCTGCTTGAATAGTGAGGGTACCAGCCAAAGCACTTTTTTTAAGCTGAGGGATGGCGTTACGTCTCAGAGGACTGAAGAGCAATCCTTGTACCAACCTTCAAAGGGGAAAAGAATTGGAATGTATTTACATATTTGTTGCAATATCAGTCCAAATTTGGCTGAATATTTTATAGTGTACAAACACACGGGAGACAATAGGATGAAGAACGGTCGTTATCAAGCTGAAGAACAAGAGTCGGACCCATCCCTGTCTCCGCAAACTCCGGTTGTGAGAGCAGGGGGTGGAAATCCGAGCTCTGCCGCAGATGAGAACAACTGGCTGCTGGGGCTGCGTCACGCGTGAACGCCCCGGCGCGCTTACGTACACGCGGGCTCCTTGCAAAATGGAGGTGAAGCTGCTTTACCTTGAAACCCATCTGTGAAGGAGGTGATCGTGCCCGTGGCTTAGATAATGCCTCATAAGGGTTGGGCTTGCCCAGGCAGTTGCAGGTTTGCAGTTCGTGCCCTCGGCCTGAAGCTTCACAGCCATATCGTCCATATCGTTCGCCTCCAGGAGTGAGTTGCGTTGCATCACAGCCATATCGTTCCCTGCGCCTCCAGGAGTGAGTTGCAGAGCCGAGAGAGCACGCGTGGGGCAGCCGCGCCGTGCCCGAGCGGCTGGGATGCTCCGTGGGGTCGGGGTGAGTCCTGGGCTTGGACATGCAAGTATTAAGCCTGAGGGTGCAGGAAGGGAAACGTGGAGTAGACTTTAATACTGACGTTTGGTAAGGATGGTGAAGGGCTGGGCTGGATTCTGCCAGCAGCTGCAGACCCTCCTGTGCCGAGCAGAAGGCAGGCGTACGCCGGGAGGTCTGGGAGCTCGACCTGGCACTGGGAGAGGGGGGTTGTGTGAGCTGAATTCTTGACAGCTTCTGCCAACTGCTTTTTCTGATTCAAAATGGTTTTTGTAGGTGTGATTATGAAGAGGGTGGTTTTGTCAGTTGTTTGCACAGGTTGTATTGTCTGATGGGAAACAGCCGAAGTAGTAAACGGTGTGGTAGGGGAGATGCTGCAGGAAGCATAAGGTTTCCTTCCTTACAGGTGATGAAGACAAACGCGTTGGGCATCTGATCTGCCCCAGAACAAAGAACGAAACGGGTAATTTGAGTCTATGACTGATAGTATCACTGAAAAAGAAATGGTAACGTGCAAAATCCCAAATCGCCACAGTTGGGAGAACTAACGGAGAGGCTCCACGGTCCTTGCACTGCAGTTCGAATAACTGGAAGACCAGAAGAATGCCGTTCTTTGCTGTCGGTCCTCAGTTCCGCGTAAGCTGCAGAGGCAAAGCCTGACACTGAGAATAGGCTACGAAGAGGGTCTGAGTCTACAAAACCTTGATGTTTACTCTGGGTGAGAAGCATCTGGCTGTTGGGGGTTTGATGTACCTCGCAGTTCCCTGTGGCGTGTCACCCCACAGGTTGGTCACCATAGTTAAAGGCACTATTGTATATTCTTTCGTATCTTTTAGGTTTTCTTAAATAGCAAAAGCAGCACGTTCCTGTCCTGTCTGTGTACTGATCTCCACCCTAAAGGCGCTGGGCATGCAGCTAACCCTGCTCATTATCTTAGATCAAATATTGGTTTTTGTGGGAGGAGGGAAAGAGATTAATGTCTGTATGCAGCCTGGTATCTTCCAAGACTGTAGTGTTTGTAACTGTACTTTTATTGAAGTTCCTGACTGAACCTAAATGCCAGGCAGAAGGTACAGCTTTTAAAGCAATGGTTGCCAAATCGTTTCCTGTATTCTTGCCTAGCAAGCTGAGGGGCTCGTTCTTCAGAGGCTGGGTTTTATATTGAAATGGGATCAACTGAGATTTGCTTTTTGCATCGTGGCCCTGGAACTGGGTTCCATAGGAAGAACTTTAATATAAAATAATCATATTGTGAGCTTAGCCATCCACTCGGCACAGATCCTGCATGAATCTAGCAGCTGTCGAGCCATTCTGTCTGCAAACCCGGCTGGAGCAGGACGTGGGGCTGGCGATGGGGCAGCTCTGGGGTACAGTGGCTCGTGAGCAGGTTGGCCAGGCGCAGCCGGCCGGGGCGTGGGGCCAGGTCTGGGCAGCGATCGCACCCCGGGGCTGCTGTAGCATCGGTGGCTGGTGAGGGGGGGACCTGGCAGGGAAGGTCACCTCCTCGTGGGCACCAGCCCATCGCAGGGGGAGGCAGCTGCTGCCCCCAGGTTCAGTTAACGGGTCAGGAAAAGAAAGCAAAGGCAGCCCAAGGTTGAAGGAGGCAATGCCTCTGAATGAAGCTAATTAAAAGGAAGAGATAATCAAGGCCTGGAGCTTTCAGGAGTCCCGCTGGGCTGGGGGATGATGGGTGAGCTGGTGGGGGAGTGCACCTTTTGGGGGAAGGAGGCTCCCTAATTAAAAAGGGAGAGCAGTGCTCAGCGGTGGGGGCTGGTGGAAGCTATTAGGGCTCTGCCGGCTTTGGGAGCATCACTCTGGCATAGCCGGTCTGCTGTGTGATGGCAGCGAGGGTCCCAACGCGGCGCGGCTGGGGCAGGGGAGTGGAGCTGGACTCCTGCCCGGGGTTGATGAGTAATTAACTCATTCAAGAAACAGGCAGTAAAGCTCATGACTAGTTGGAGGACAGATTCACCTGCTCTCCAGCTCCAAGATGATTAATCCAGGGCTTGCCCAGGGAAGCTGGGCTCCAGCTGGGAGTGTGGCCCGGGGTGGCTGTGGGGTGCCAGGGTACCAGCCCCTGGCAGGTCCGGCTGGGCTGGCAGCAAGGGATGGAGCTGGCATGTGGAGGCAGGGAGAACGGTGGCCCTGGGGCAAAGCTCTTGTCCCAGCCCTGTAGGGAGGGCTGGTGGGGACTTGGCAGCCCTGATCCCCCCACCCTGGCTTGTTTCTGGGGCCCCGCCGCCCCTGGGGATGAGGCTGGGGTGCAAAAGCCACGGGGCTGCCTCGTCACACTGCTCAGCTCCTAATTATAGCCCACGGTCTGAGAGGTGACCCACCCAGGCACGGTCCCCATCTCTGGCCAGAGAAGCAGCCCCCCACCCATGGCAGGCGGGGGGGTCCCTCTGCTCCCTCCCCACATCTGGGTGCACACCCTGGCCCCGAGCTCCTCCACTCCTGGTGCGAGTGGTTCGTACCCGAATGAAACCCAACTTGTGATCGCACGGTGTGGCGGGTTTTGCAAACGGAAGGTGTTGGTTTTGCCAACTCGAACGCTGATCTCGCCCGTCCAGCCAGAGGACAGAGGCAGGCTTCTCCCACCCTGCCAGGCAGCAGCTCTGCCCACACTCATAAATGAAATACTCTGCTGAAATTACCTGCAATCGGCCTCTGGAGCTGGGAAAATTCACCGTAACAAGTTAGTGATTTTGAACCGAAGTTAAAGTTGCACACAATTTTGTGTTTGGGAAACTTTAGGGCTTTTTCCATTTGCTGTTTAATTTCTAATCTATTTAGCCTCACTTACAGCTGTGTAATTGCATTGTGTGAGCGATTCACGGGTTTGCAGAATTCCTCTGTGGAGGTAACAACAGAAATCTCCAGCTTTGTGAACACTGCGCTAATCTGCCTGGGCAGAGTCAGCCCCTGAAATGCTTATGCTTATAGAGTGAGTGTGTAAGATCCTTATTTTTTTGTAAGTCTTGCTTTGCAAATGATTAAGTTAAGCTTTTTGTTGCAATTTACATTTTGATTGGAATCTAAGCCAGTTACTTTAAATTGTTTTTACAGACCTGGACAAAATACTGCTGAGCTAGGTTTTAATTTTTTTCTTTTGTAATACAATTTTCAGCAACAATATTGATTAAATCTTTCATGATAATGTCGGAGAATCAAATACATGAAAAACAGGAGAAACAGCTCAGACTTTGCCATTCCCACACTGCCCTGAGAGGGGCAGGTATTTAATGTGTGTTAGCCTGTAACTTCAGAAAGGATGCGGTCTCTACTTCCAGTTATGAATTTCACATCTTATTTTCTATTTCCCGTATCTATTTCTATTGTCCAGACCATTCTCCCACCCAGTCCCCATTGGTGTGCTCAAATTATTTGTAAATATAATCTGATAGGAAATATTTTATGAAGATAACGCCTCTTCTTATCTCTGTTTATTTTCTCCTGCAGCTGTGGTCCTTGCAGACGGGCTACAGTCTGTACAATGTGCTCTTACGCCTGAAACGTGCATTTATCTTTATCTGTTCCTCTCTAGCTGAAAAATACATTGCACGTGAGGGCAGAATAAAATAATACAGCAGTCGTTGTCTCTTCTGAAATACATTTAATGTTTTAAATGTCTGCAGATGGATTTCTCTCTCTCTGGATGCCAAACGGGGGGAAGCCGTGGGCTCCTCGTTATCTGTCGCTTCTTAGTTTTTGACACTGCTCATGTGGAATACATTAATTACAGTTATTTAAAGCACTGGGAGGTTTCTGCTTTAAACATTCAAACCTCTCTGCTTTTTGCTGAACTAAAGCTGTTCATGAGGTTTTGTTGGCGTCTGTCGAGCGCTCTGCCCGCAGCTGCACCGATCCCCGTGCAGAGTCGGGGCCGCGCGGTGAGCTGACACGCTGGTATTTTCTTAAAGACAGCAGGTAGAGTAGTTTGCTTGGGTGTAATGTCTTTCATTTAGCCTCCCTAATGTATAATCTTGGAGTCAATTTCAATTAAAAGTGAAATGTTTTGATGATTCCCAGCCTTATGTTAATTCCCCTCTGTGTAGAATATGCTGTAAATTGATAAAGCATAAAATTAGGCACTGCAAAGCCAGCGCAGGTGCTTCTCGCTGCCTTGTCCAGGGGGGCACCAGCTTATAAAATAACGAGCTTGCTTTTGTCCAAAATCTACCTTGTTGGGCTTTTTTTGCTAAATATTTGGTGACTCTCCAAGCATTTACCTGCAGCCCATCCCCGGCCTTACGCCGCTTCTCCGGCAATGTTCAATCCCGTTGGCTGTTGGCTCTTCTCTGGCACAAAACCAAACCCAGACAAACGAGCAAACAAGGCAATGGCACCAACCCGGCGGGCCACCTCGACTGGACACCGGCACCCCCTTCCCACCAGCCGGCTCTGGAAAGGCAAACCAGAACGCTGGGGGGGCAAAGGTGCCGAGCCCCCTCCCGCGGGTCTCAGGGTCGGCCTGTTCATCTCGGGGGAGATTGTCCCCCAGCGCTGCTCCGGCGCATCTTCTTTGTTTCCCATCAGCACAGCGTTTCTCTGCAGGAAACACATTTTCCCGTTCCTGGTCTGACTTTACGTCTTCTTTTTACCCAGATGCTGTGTGCCGACACCTTCCATCTGCCTCGATGGCTCGCTTCCTTCCGCTGGCGAGCATCTCCCTGCCGGGCGTGCCGCGAGGACGCCGAGTGTCGGTGCCTCCGCTCGCTCTGCCGCAGGCAGCTCCTGGGTAAAAGCTCGTGGGCTCAGGGCACCGACTTGGGGCTGGCGTTTTGCACCTGGGCTCACGCAGCTTTCCTCCTCCCTGGCTCAGTGCGTGCAACGGATGAGTTGGCAGTGCCTGACCCGGGGCGGGTTTGCAGGGCACGCAGTACCAGTGTGCCGGCAGTACAGGTGCCAGGTGAACCGCGGTGCCCTCATAGACGGTCCTGGCTCCGCAGCGCGTGGGGAATGATGCCTTTCCAGACCCATCACGGCTGTATTCATCATCTGTGCAACAGCAAAATAACGCCCCGTTGGGTTGTGCCAGGCTCGTCTGGGCAGGGGAGACAGCGGGAGGGTTTTGGAGGAGGATGAGGACGATAGTGATGAGGAAGAAGATGCTGCGTGGAGGACAGGGTGCCCGGCAGGACTCCAGGGCTTCGGCTGCTTTTGTTGAACCGCGGGGGATGCCTGGTGCCGGTGCTGCCCTGGCTTGGCGGGGCTGACGTCGCTGCCGGGCACGAGGGGCTGAATGCGCTCGCTGCCGAGCCCGTGACCCGGTTTCCCTCCCCACGCATCGAGGGCTTCGTTCACAAATTCAAAGCCCTAATCCGGCGCCGCTCCCGTGCCGGGCTGCTGGCAGAGCCCTCCCCAGAGGGTCCCTCTGAACGTCCTCTCCTCCTCCTCAAGTGGAAATGCCTCCGCAAGGTCTGTCAACACCTGCTCCTTCGAGAGGTAAACGAGAGTTTAATTAGCAATGATGCATTTGGTGGTGAAATTCCTCGGCTTTAATTTATATCAGCTCTGCTATCGCGCATCCCATCTGGGCCGGGCTGGTGGCGGGGGCAGGCAGGACGGGGCAGCTCTGGCCGGGCGCCCTCCCGCCCCATCACCCCTCTGC
This sequence comes from Aptenodytes forsteri, assembly GCF_000699145.1. Lineage (NCBI taxonomy): Eukaryota > Metazoa > Chordata > Aves > Sphenisciformes > Spheniscidae > Aptenodytes > Aptenodytes forsteri. The sequence goes on from NW_008796063.1 coordinate 12,173,466, forward strand.
GGGGCCGGGGCAGGATGAGGCTTTTGCAGGCGGTTTTCCCATCCACATTTCGTGTAAGTGTCTGAGTGCGCACGCCTGGGCTTTTGTCGCCCTTTTGTGAGCGAAATGGTTGTTTGGTAGCAATGAGCAAGGGCTCCTTGCCAAGTCTGCCTAATTAAGATTAAGCATATGCAGATTTGCCTTGTTTTCAGCTAATGACAGCTGCAAACAATTATTTGTCATGCTCGCTGACTGTTGATTGGTAAAGATGAGGCCAGGCGAGGATTGAACACGATCTGCCTTTGCACGGCGGCGTTGCCGGCCCCGGCCGCGAGCGGCATCTGCCCTCCCAGCGTCTGGTTGCTGCTCAGGGCTCAGCCTGTGCCCTCGGTGGTCCCAGGCTGCGCGGGTCGGCCCTGCTCTGGCACTGCCCTCGCAGCTCGTTGGGTTGGGATCTGCTGGAGGTGGGATTTTTTATTTTGTTTTCAGCGTTGCCATCAGCATAGACACATCGTGATGTTCTCCCAGGAAAATAAATAAAGATGTCTGCAAATGTATCTGACGTCTGTAGTTGCCAAGCCAGCAGCCTTCATCAATTTTCTGCAAGCTGAGAACTAAAGCAGAGACTAAATGAGGCGGGAGGCTTCCTGCCCGCGGTCCTGCTCTGAGCGCAGCTCAGGAAGCACCTTGGCATCTCTCCAAAATGCCTGGGCTTTTTAAGGACATTCTCAAAAAGAGCTTGATTTTATTTTTTATTATTATTATGCTGATGGAAGGAGAGAGCCTTTTTGACAAAAGGGTGCCTGAGCAAATGAAATACTCCGTGTCGCAGATGAAAACACTCTGCATTGTTTTAAGGACGGCATGGAAATGAGGACAGAGTGAAAAAATAGTCACCGCAGAGATATAATTATGTTCTGTTTGACATACATCCTGCTCGGTGATATGTGCCTCGTGGACATGCATGCTCTTGCAGTGTCTGCAGCCCCGAGACTGGTAGCCGAGCCCAGCGGAGGTGGACACACACGGGTCCATCTTCAGATGCATTTGGGATTCCTCCCTGGGTGTCTTGGCTGATTCCTGTAAATCTCTCCCAGCTGTTTCTAATCCAGGGCACGGGGCAGGGGTGGGGACCCCTCTGGCCCTGGGGGGGGGACGGCCAGGGCAGCTCTCGCTCTGCCCCACGGATGTGGGGTAGCCTGAAAACTGGGTGCCAGGGGTGGGCTGTGCCCCCAGAGCTGCTCGTCTGCCAGTTACGTTCGGGCTGTCCGTGTTGAGAGTTTGTGTCCTCGACCCTAAGGGCCATGAGCAAACTGCACCTGGAAGCTGAGACGGGCTGACACGGGGAAACCCCGAGGTGGGGAGGAGGCAGAGGCACCCCGGTCACATCCCGCCTGCAGCCCCAACCCTCCGGCCGCTTGCGCGAGTGCACCCCGTGCCCAGCCCTGGCGCTTGGCGGTCGCTGGCCATGTCCCCTGCCCACCGAGTCCTCCAGCTCTGAAACGGGCCCGTGCTCCTCCCGTGAGGAGCCGAGTCAAACTCTCAGACGCTTCTGAGAATATTTTGGAGTGTTCCTGATTTTAATTGGGTTTACTTAATTATTATTTACTTTGACTGAAGAAACTGTTGTATTTAAATAACACTGTTTTTGCCAAAACGCTGTCACAGAGAAGCTGCTTTCCCTTTAGGAGCCCTCAAACATGGGCTTCCTTCCAAGCCCCTCGGCTCGGCGGCGCGTGGAGCATCATCGCTTGTGCTCCTGCTCCTTCCCCGGCTGGGAGCGCAGCTCTGTGCTAAGGGACGGCTCCCCCGGCCGCGTACCGCGCAGGCGGCAGAGAGGGCAAAATGGGAGCTTTGTGCTGTTTCCAAATACACCTTTAGCATTTCTTGTTGGAGCCCGGCAGGGCTGAAGGTCTCCCCTGTGAACACCCTGCAGCCCGGAAGACGCCGGTGTGCCTTGCGGAGTTTGTGAGGCAAAGTGAGAACAGAACCAAAGAGCATCTGCAAACACGGGAAGGATAAATGACTGAACTCATAATACTGGTGGGAAGCAAGCTGAACCTCAAGGGATGGAAAGCAGTCCATAATTATGGGGAGCAACAATAACCAGCAGTTGCACTGAATTATAAGCAGACACATTCTCATTTCAAATCATAGTGTGAGGTTGGTTTCTGTTCATTTTTTTTCTTGTTTATTTTTTTTCTCTTTTCTTTTTTTAAATCACCGTTAAATAGCATCCAACTTCTCCTTGGAGCTGGAAATACCAGCTCTCTACAGCTGCGACTTTCCACCTACCGCTGATGCTTTGCTATCTCACGGTTCAGGGCAGAGCCAGGCAGGCGATGCTCCATGGGGACCCGGGTCCGGTGTCCCGACCCCCCGGCGCTGCCGCTGGGCTGGGCGAGCAGAAGGGTCTCCTGGGCTTGGGGGTTTCTCCGCTGTGCCACAGGCAGGGCAGCAGGACGGTCCCGGAGAGATGGCATGAAATCCTGCCTCTGCTCAATTCAGCATCCAAACTCATGTTGACTAAGAGGGGCCAGGGTTAAGTTTGGGATCCTTCTTTGACAATGGGGCCCCTTCCGTATGTCAGCTCGTGTCCCCCCGGGGCAGCTCGGGAAGGCTGAAGGGAAGGAGCAGGTAGGAAGGTACTGGGCATCTCGGAGGACTGAGCCCAGCAGCCCTGCATTAGGTTATTGAAACAGCCTTTCTTTTAAAAGCTACAAAGAAAACCAGAGCCTGGGGTAAGCGCATGTTTGCAGCGAAGCAGTGCTTTCCTCCCTGGTCAGGATTGCTCTTCAGTGTGGGATATGCTGTAGCTCTGACGTGTGTTTTGATGTTGTCTAATGAGCGTCTTGTATGCTTCTGCTTTTGCTGCCTGGCATATTGGAAGGAAATCTGTAGCTATTACACGGAGGAGATAGGAAAAACCATCCATTTGTATGTGACCGTTTTCTGATTCAAGCTGCTGAATATTCAACAAAAATCATTTGTGACCTATATTCAGCGTAATTGCTGTTATTGCAGGGTAGGTAACAGAAATGTCAGTGCAAGTACCGCAGAACGCGAGTCTTGTCTCTGCATCGCGTTGTGCAAAAGGTAATTGGGAAGGGGAAGGAGGCAGCGACGGTGCAGCAGCCTCCAGCCGCTTTGCCAGCGTCAACCTGCTCCTGAATCTCCCCTCAGGGAACTATTGCTTCCCAAAATCTTGATGTAAAGAGCGTGCAGTTCTGAAGAAAATACAAAGTAAATCTAAGTGTGAGAGGTGGTAAATCCCAGCGTGATGCTCGGTGCGTGGAGGACCTCTGTGCCTGGGAGCAGCAGTGCCCGGGGGCTGCCTCAGCCGGGAGCTGCCCTGCAGCCGGGGCTGCCCCGGGGATGGGGCGTTTGGGGTTCACCCAAAGGTGCATTTCAGGCTGCGGGGCTGGCGCCGGGGAACCTCGCCCCCCACCCCTCACGTTGCCCCTCAGACCATTTTTCCCCTATTTGCTGAGCTCAGCTGGTTTTGTGCAGGAAGAGGGTGGCCTGACTTGCTCTCTGGCAATAAGCGTTGCTGCCCCACTGGCCCCTTGCAGCCCCCCTGCCCTGCTGCTGCCGGGCTCGGGGCTGGGGCTGGGCGAGGGGCTGTGGCGGTGGTGCCTTTCCCCCAGCTCTGGAGGGTTTGGGCTTTCCCAGCATCGCAGAGACGCGCCCCTGTGAAAACACCGTCCCTTCCAGCACGCGTGAATCATTTTTGCACCCAGTAACACTACTTTTCTGTCATTTGGTCTCCTTATTTGGTATTTCTTTAATAATTAGTGGCAGATTTTGTACTTATGTTTGCAATTATCTAAATGCCTTTGGGACATGTTCTGGCAGATAATTGAATCTCTTTGGTATGTGACTGCGAGGATATTGTTAGTGAGCGCAGGCTGGAGCTGGAGAATGTTTTGCTGGCTTTTGGTGTCATGTTAAGACAAATTAGGCTTTTTTGTTTTAAAAAACTAATGGAAACAAAGCATTTTGCTTTGCTGTCCTCAGCAAAAGCTTTGCTAGAAGCCTGTATTGGAGAGGGAAATACATTATTATCAGTAATTAACTGGATGTACATTTTAATTGTACGCAGTGGTTCTTTCCTGGGCTGCAGCAAATCCTCCATGTGCCAAATTCACAGCTGCAGTGACTAACAGAGTGCGAGACGCAGGCAGGGCGGGGAGGAGCGGGTCCTGCGTCGAGAGGATGGTGGAGCGGGAAAGCGGGGTCTCCGGGCGGACAGACAGACGTCTGCATGCAGCCTCGCTGACAGGGGCAGGAGAGGGGAGCCCCCATGCCCAGCACCCCCATGCTGATGCTGCCTGGTCCCCCGGCAGCTCCAGGGTCCATGCAGGGCGTGTGTCCCCGTCCCTCGAGCGTGCTCTTAATGTTTCACTTTTTCTGTCTTAGCATATAACGTCGGAATTTGAAGTGCCAAGCAAGGGAAAGGAAACCTCCCACCTCGAGTGCCATTCTTGAGAGTAAGTGTGGAACTATTTGGCTTCTAAACCCTTCTAATTTAGGGAGATTCGGTGAAATCCCTTCCATCAGCATCACTATTTCTTGTAGGGCCTGCGTAGGCAGGGGATACGGAGGCTTGGCTGGATGCCCTGTGTCGGCCACAGCCGGGTGTGATCTGAGCCCATCCTCAGCCCGAGCTGCTCGGAGCAGACGTGGCTTCCCACAGCGCAGAGCACCCATAAACGCTCAGGGTCGGTCAGAAAACGTTTTTCTCACCTTGCCAGGTTTTGGCCAGGTCAAAGCTGCGCGGTCACTGGCCGGTGAGCTGCCGAGATGAGGCTTTGGGGTGTTGCTGCTGCTTTTCCCCCTCGCCCCTAGGCAGGGGGGTCTGCGTGCCCAAGGCTGGGGGCAGCTGGCGGGGCCGGGTGCTTTGCACCCCTGTGAGACCCTCCAGCTGCTTCGCTGGCTGCAGAGGTACCGGGGCAGCTGGCAGCGAGGAGAGACCTGCCACGCTCCAGCTGAGTAAGCTTGTGTTGTGTTTTGATGTAGGTAATGGAAGAATTGTCAAATCATGCCCAGGAAAAGGTAACCAGGGATCTCGGGAGCAGAGAGGAACAGGTAAGAGGTGCTGACCTGCAGCTCTGCCTCCACCGAGACCCCTCAGGGCAGAGGGGGAGGAAGGGTCCCAGGGCGGAGGCTGCTCCTGGGGAGCAGCTCCCTGGGAGCTGAGCCCACCAGCCACGGCAAGTGCAGCAGGAGGAATTAGAGAAACAAAGAGACTACGGTTGCCTTCACTTGTTCAACCTTGGCTTTATCTGACGTTTTCCCCTTCCAGCTCATTCCCGCTGCAAAGAACATGAGGGCCCTTTTTGTAAAGCCTCGGCCGGGTGGGGATGGCCCTTGGCTCCCCCCGGGGATTTCTCACACCCCAGACAGACCCAGGTCCCCCTTGCACAGAGGTTGTGCAGGACCAGGAAGACGGGACTTTTCCCGTGGTCCCGAGAAGGTCCCTGCCGGCGGCTCGGGGGCGGCTCTCCCAGCTCTGGGCAGCATCCTCCCCGACGGCAGCTCCGGCAGCCAGGCGTGCGCTGTGCTGCGCCCCGCTCCTCCGCCCCCTCGCCCTGGTGTTGGACTGCTTTCTAGGTCTCATGCGTGGGGTGTTGAGGAAGGGAGGAAAGGAATTCTGTGGTGAGGGATGGCACAGGGCTCCTTTGGTTGCAATTCGTTTGAAGTCTGATTTTTTTAAAATTGATCTCAGTCTTGCATGAAGGCAGTCGGGGCAGATGTCAGCTGTGACGAAGAAATGGAACGATTTCCGTTTCGGGTGCAGCTGGTTCAGGTGTCACAGGGGCCGAGATCGCTCTGGACCCTCAAGCCGTTTCGGTCCCTGGGTGAAGGAAGCCGGATCCGTGGCTCCAGGGAGGCTCTGTGCGGAGGACATCGTCTGCTCCTAGTGAGGGCCCGAATTCGTAAACAAAAAGAGAAACCGATACAAATCATCCCATAAAAATGAATGTGTTTAAGGGACGAGCTCGGTCTGCCTCAGCGATAACTCAGCACTGCAGACGTTAAACCAGCCTGCTCTGAATAATGGCTCTTCTGGAGCCTGAAGTATCCTTAGGGTTGCCAGGACTATTACTTATCTTGCATTACTTTTTTTTTCCCCCCAAATATTGAATTTTCTCCTTTTTAAAATATGGATGCAATTTGCCTCATGCTGCAAACCCGTCTCCCTCGCGGCGCTGTGCTGGGCGGCCCCGCAGGGCGAGCGGGCGCAGCTGGGCTCCTGCTGCACCCGTGGCCGCGGGCTGCTGCGGGCTGTGGGCAGGGAACGGGCACTGTGGGGAAGCTGAGCACGTTGGGGCAGCATAAGGCACTTCGGTGGCCGAGCGGGTCAGGCCTTTTCTCCCCTGGTCTCCCCCCTTAGTGGGCTGCAGTGCCCTGGTAGATGCAAACGGTGACCAAGGGTTGGCCCAGGAGAGGCTGAAGGTGGGATTTGCTGTGAAGTATCGTTACCGGGGGCTGATCTGGGGTGGTTTGTCCCATTGTGCAGGAGGGGGTGCGGGATGAGCTCACGGCTCGTCCTGGTCCCGGCTCTCACCGAGGCCGCGTGCGCTCTGCTTCGGCAGGCGCCCTCCAGCCGGCTGACGGGGATTTGAGCCTGTTCATCAGTGCGGTGCAGGCAGTGGGAGAGGGCTTTTCTCCAGAGCTTCTCTTCCCCAAAGAGTGGGGAGGATGCAACAACTGTAAAAATCTCCTACTGAAGTTTCAGTGCCAAGCAACAAGAAGTAGAGATCTCTGTAAGGAACAGCTCTCAACACATGGCTGCACAGCTGCTGGCCTCACACCGGTGGCTGCTCTGGAGCCGGAACCTGGCTCCAGAGTTTACGCTCCCTAAATTAGGGAAGATTGCCCTAAATTAGGGAAGATTTCTCTCCCTGGGTGTCTCATGGGAGAAAGGGAGCGGGGTGTCTGTGCAAACCTGCCCTGCCTTGTGCAGCGCGCAGCTCCCCAGCTCCGGCTGCCGCCTGCCCTGTGCCGGTGCAGGGCACAGCCAGGGCTAGGGACGTTGGCAGAGCTGTTGGCACTGCCCCTTACCTTGGGAAAAGCACCGGCGATCCCTCTGTGCTGAATGGCTTCTCCCCTCCTTCGTTTTTCGTGATTGGTTTGCTTTTCTTTTAATCTCTCCGTGGCTGGGATGCTGGTGGGGACCTGTACACTGGAGCTGCTTGTTTATGGCTGTGGCTGCTGGTCACCTGCGGCCGTGGTGCTCTGTGGCAGTGGCTCGGCTGGCACCACGTGCAGGATATCGGCCACACGAAGGCAAGGAGGAGCAGGGGGTGGGTACCTGCCCTTCAGCTGCTGCCTGAGGCTCGGGGACGCCCCCGTGACCGGGGACAAACCCTCTGGGTGCCTCTTTGCTCCTGCTCATCTGGGCAGGTTGGGGCATTTGATTCCCCCGTGACAACACAACCGGTGCACGTGTCCCTTGGATGACTTCCCCTCCGTGGTGGTCCTGTGGCCGCCACCTGTGGGGCAGCTGTGGGGAGGGGATGCTCAGGCAGCCCTGTGTGCCCAGACGGCCTCGTAGGGGAGCTGTGAAACCCCGCAGGGCAGAGCATCCATGAACACCACTGGCACGGAGATGGCGATGGAGGCCTCTGAGCATCCGTGTCCCGTAGCCTCGAGGTGCATCAGTGCTCCGTGTCCTGCCGGCCCCACCGAGACCTGCCCGCTGCCCCCTGGCCCGTGCGTGGGAACTGCCCTTGCCGGAGGGACACCCGGCGTGGGGTTAACAGCATGCCAGCCCCCCCGGCTCCCTGCCAAGCCGTGCCCCCACGCACCCCCTGCTCCCACGCTTCGCCCCAGCCACAAAGCAGTTAATATTTGTTGATCGCGGCGGCGTGCTCGGCGCTCTGTGCGGCTCTTGGATGCAGCGCGATACTCCCTGGTCTCCAGGGATCTCGTGGCATTTTGCCCAGATGGCATCGGTCTGTGTCTCAAGGACATAACACGGTGCCTACGGCTCAGTGCAGCAGCGCTGGAATGACAGATGAAGCCGGGGCGCTCCTTCATCTCTGCTGAGGGGGAAGAAAAGCTCCTGAAAATGCCGGGTCTCCAGCCAGCCGCTCCCTTTCGCCTCCACGAATGAGCTGGTACCCGGCGGCCGCCCGGCTTGCTTCGTGCGGGGGCGCAGCGCTGGCCGAGCACGCGGGGTCCCCTCTCCCCGCGGAGGAGAGGGCACGCTCCGCTCCTTCCTCTTCCACCGGCAGAGCAGGTAGGTGAGACGTCCCCCCCCGTGCTGGGCCCGCCGCATCCTGGCATCATCCCTGCCCTAGACCATGTTCACCCTTTTGGAGCGGCGCTGATGGCGACCTGCCCGTGGTGTGCAGGCAAGTGTGGGGAAGGTGTTGCCGCTCCCTGGGGAGGGTGGCCCCTGCCCTCTCTGCTGCCCACCCTGCATTTAGCCGTAGGCAGAGCGGGGGGTCCAGAAGGCACGGGTGGCCCGGCAATGCCATGGCTTTGCAGCAAGAGGCCGGGGTGCGGTGCAGGACATGGGCAAAGCAGCTGGGTGTGGAGCAGAGGGTGCAGCCGGGGGGCCAGCATGTGGGCGGCACAGGAGCCCGCACCTTTGTTTTTGGTTGCGTCTGCCATGTTCTGGGCACCCCAGCAGCAGCAGCACGAGGAGGGGGAACTGTAAACCTGCACTGGCGCAGGAGCTCCCGCTCCATCCACAGCCCGTGCATGGAGGGAGGCCATGAGCAGCACCCCAGGGACCCTATTCTGTGGGCTCTGGCTCCCCCTGTACTGACTCACCCCCACACTGACAGCACCAGAGTTGTTAAATCCTGCCCTCCTGGGCCTTCAAGTATCGAGGAGGTATGTGTGATCTCAGGGGTAGCAGCACGAGGGACAGTTTAGTGTTTTGGGGACAACCGGAGAAGCGTTTTGCTGCACTTGTGCCGCAGCCATGGCTGGGTGTGGGGCGGTTTTATGGTGCACCAGAGGGAGGGAGGTGGGTGCACGTCCTTCCCACCCCGTGCCTGTGGCATGGCTGTGACACCAGCTGTATCCTTCCTCAGCTGAGTTTTCTCTTTGTGTTGGCCGGCTGGAGCCAGCAGGGAGATGACGATGTGGGAACGGGAGCAGCCCAACCCTGAGCAGGAGTACGCGGGAACGAGCTGCTCTCTGGTGGAAGCTATGGCCACAGGTCGCCCGTTCAGTGCCAGCGGTGTCTCAGGGAGGGACCCACCATCGGACGATGGGTGACAGCCTCTTGCGCTGCCGCAGGGTCCCAAGGCTGATGGTTGTACCTGTCCCTGTACAGGTGAGACTCTGTTGCTACAACAGCGCATGCGGGAGAGCTGCATTCCCATGTGCTTCAGTGGGTGCGTGTCCGAGGTTGGGGGGGGACAGAGGTGACCCGGTGTGTAAGGTGGTGGGTGCGACCCCCCCACCCCCAGGGCTGGGCTGTGCACCGCAGCGTTCGGCCAGGCTGGCACGGCAGAGCCGGCCCGTGAGCGCCGAGAGCTGCAAGTTGCCCAATCCCGGTGGTTTTCCACCCCTTTTGGCTCTTCGGGAGCGGGACAGTGCTGGCATTGATCCCCCTCCCCATCGGCTTGAGTCGCTTCCTCTTGCACCAGCCCAAAGCCCTCGTGATGCTCAGGGAACCGCAGCGAGCCCGTTACTGCAGCGGCACACGCTGAATTAACCAACCGAACCGAGCGCGCCCCACCGATGGAAATGAGGCACCGGCCCCCGTGTGCCCTCACGTGCGGCGAGGTGCTGGCATGGCTGCCGGCGCTCTGCCCACACCCCGTGCCGGCAGCACACCGCTGCCGGGAGTGGGAGCTGCAGCCACCCGGCACCCCTGCGGAGGAGCCACCATTTCCCTGCCACGGATGCAGCTGAAGTAATATGAAATGAAAATTGGGTTTGTTTTTCTCCCCCCCCCCCCCCCCCCC
>NW_008796063.1:12183444-12183964 GCF_000699145.1 Aptenodytes forsteri
AGCCCCCCGTTTCCAGTGGCTGCCGTGTGCCGGGAATGCCAATGAAGCTGCCGGCACGCCGCACACAGCAAACCGCAGAGCGTTTTTGTCCTGAATGCAGAATAATTAATGGTTTAGGGGAATCAAGTGAATTACGCTGGAGCTGTTGCCCAATTAGTTAAACTAATTGCGAAGTAAGGAGGGCTACCAGGGACCGGGCGCCCCGTGGCAGCTGCGGTGTCCCCATCGGCACGCAGACCCACCCCCGCCGCAGGAACGAAGGCCGTACCCGAATCCTCTCTGCAGAGTCGAGGTTTCTGTTTTGCTGTTCTGCTCGATTTTCATAGGGAAAATTTTCTTATTTATCTGTGTTTCTGTGTACACCCAGAACTAGATTTTTCATTTCAGCCTCTCGATGCCCAGCAGGGGTGTGGCTGGTTTGTAACCCGGTCCTTTTACCAAATATCACACCCCCCCTTGCCAGGTCTGGCCCCCCGGGCGGTCGCGGTCCCTGCCCCTCCGTGCTGGGGATGGGGGATGT
>NW_008796063.1:12185816-12194058 GCF_000699145.1 Aptenodytes forsteri
GTGTCGGGTGCGGCTGGCAGCCGTGCTGGGAAGAGGGCAGCTGCGTGCAGGCGCTGAAGGGCGCGGGTGAATTACTGCCCCTGTTCAGGCACAAGCCTTTGTTCCCCGCGCATTGTCAGCAGAGGAGCGGGAGAGAAAAGTAAAATGGCCCAGGCGCAGCCCGCGATACAGGGCAGACAATGGGCCGAGCCCGGCTCGCAGGCCGGACCGCGCCGCAGCAGCCGCCGTAGGAGGATCGGTACAATTTTTTTTTTTTTTTTTTTGTCCTTGAACTAATTATCCACAAAAAGCTCTTTTGAGCTGACACCGAATATGAATTGCCGTTCTGGTGTGGCATTGTAACCGTAGTGATCCCATATTTAATACTCGGGGCATTCCCGGGCGATCATTAGTCCCTTTGTGCCGCTGAAGGAAGCCATATGTTTCAGAGACATCTTTAAAGATGCTTGCAGAAACAACAATAAAAAGGGATTTCTGTGTGTTGCTGAATGCGGCTGCCAATCACCCGGCATCCCGCGCCGGCTCCCTTGTGCTCGCCTGGAATGCGAGGCGGCAGCAGCGGCTTCGGTAAATACGGGCTCATGTTTGTAGTCAGGATTTGCCGTCTGGGGGAATGAGCTATGCAAGCTTTTAATTGGCACGAATATCCGCCCTGCCCCTTTCTCACATTTGCTGGTTCTTCCAAGTCTAAGTCTTTTTTAATTCAATCGCGAGGAAGCAGCTTCCGCGGCGTCGCTGCTTGAGAATAATTTTTCTCTGCTGCTCGTACAGATTTTTTTTGACTTGCAGCCAGCTGTCCCCGGGAACGAGCACTTAAACAAACAAACAAGTGACCCGGGCCCTGCCGCGCCGTGCCGTCCCCCGGCTCATTTCTCCAGCTCTCCCCGTAGCAGTTTGCTCAGACCCTGTGTTTTTATTCGGTTTAATTGGCTCCGTAATAATTTTGTGGCAAGCAATTCTGCTCCCATCAAAACCTGCTCACGTGAACGTTCCCCTGTGGTACGAAGGGGATAAGTAATGAGGAAAATTGATCCCCATCAGCTGCACGGGCCCCGGCGCAGGCATGGGCGGCACGGCCGGGGCGGCAGGGCTGGCTGTGCCCCGCACTGCCTGCCGGCACAGGGGGTGTGACCGGCTGCCGAGATGGATGTTTTCAGGGAAATAACCCGGGTCGCACTTGCCGCGAGTACTACAAGGCTGCAGCTGCCGCCGGCCCTGCAAAGAGAGAGGACGTGTGAAGTCGTGTTCAGCTGGTTTATAATTTACAAGGGCTTTTTGAGTGCTAGGGTCCCGGGGGCTCCTGCTCGGGCAGGAGCAAGCCATGCCGCAGGGAGCCCTGTGCCGGGGCTGGGGCAGCTGCAGACCCTGTGCTCAGGTCACGGCCCGTGCATCTCCCCGCGGGGCACTTCGGGCTCACCCGCGCCCGGAGCGCAGGAGCTGGTTCCTGGGGTCCCTTACGCGGTGCGACTGAGAGGACGTGGTGGAAGCCCCAGGCCAGCTTGGCATCCCTCCACGTGCCGTGCGAAGCGCACAGCCCCCCATGTTGCACACGCACGCCCTGGTGTGCACATGCAGCCTGTGTCCTGTGCGGTCTTGCTGCCAGTCTCACCGCGCCTGCAGCTGCAGGCATGGCTCCTGGCGCGTGCCAGGGCCTCGGTGCCACCTCTTGGCAGGGCGCCTCAGTGGGCGGGACCGCTCCTGGGTGCAGACCTCCAGCTGTGCACCACTTGTGCTGGCCGGCAAGTGGGGCGGCCGAATTCTGCTGCAGCAACACCCCAAACCGCAGTCAGACACGGGCTGGCCCAGCGCCCAGAGCCGTGGGGTGGTGGGTCCTCCCCAGCCCCCCTGTGCAGGGAGGCTTCCTCCCCTCTCCTCCTCCTCGCCCCCATTGACTCCCTCCCAGCTCTGGGGCTGTTGGGGGGCTGACAGCAAAGGCCCATCTTGTCGGGACCAGCTCTTGCACTCTGTGCTCTGCTCCTGTTCCCGGCGGGGCTGTGCCCAGCTCCCCAGGGAGGATGGGCTCCCAGGGCTGCCCGCAGGCACTTTTCTTTCAGGCTTTACTGCTGCCTTCCAGAGCGGTTCGCATGCAGATCACTCTTCTAAGGAGCTCTGAGAGCTGCAGATCAGCAGAGATACCCCATGCAAAGAGGGGACGCAGCCACTCTCCAGGAGCCAGCTGGGTGCCAGCGCCAGGGACCTTCCCCCAGGACGAGGGACCTTCCCCTGGGACCTTCCCGACTGTTACACTTGGATTTGCCCAGGCGCTCCGTCCACACGGATCTTGTGCTTGTGCAGTGTGGGTCCTGCAGCTGGCTCTGCTTCTGAGTTTGCTTCATCACTGCGGGTGCCACCGACCTTAAACGTTCAAACATGAGAGCTGAAACCCTGTAGGAAGCCAGAACTCTGCCGAGAGCCCCAGGACCTGTCCGGGCCCCAGAGTTTCCCAGCCCTTGCAAAGCCCAGGCGATGCTGCGCAGCCCGGGTGGCTCCGGCTGGGGAGCCGGGCGCTGCCCAGAGCCGAGAGCGGCGGGAACCACCGGAGAACAGCCCTCCACCATTAGCACAAGGAATTAAGAATGAATTCATCAAAGGCTGTTAACAAATGGTCGGTAATTAAGAAGGCCGCCAGCAAATGGAGAGTTTGCTGTGTGCGGCCCCCCGGGAGGCTGGCAGGGGATTGGGGTCGGGTGAGCGGGAGGCATCCCTGCAATGTGCGTCCTGCTGCAGCAGGCGTGCTTTCGGGGATGCCGACGGCAGGGGGGAAGGAGTCCACGGGGCAGCCAGCCTCACTGCTGCTCACGCCTCGGGAAGAAGGGCCACAACGGAGGTCCTGGGCTTGGCACAGTTCATTCAGCTAAAGCTGAATTTTCTCGGAGAGATCCACGCCTGCTGCTTCCCGTCCTATCGACAGGGGACACGAAGAGCAGCTTTTTCCTTTCCCTTTTGCGGCAGCTCCTTGTCCGTTGCAGAGGGGTGAGTAGCCCTTGGGAAAGCAGCTGGTTCTGGGGACAGTTCGTATGGCCTTTGCCCCCGGCACGGGACAGGGATGGACGGGACCCCAAGCTGGAGCAAGGAGATCCCCAGCCGCAGGAGGAGCTGTGGTGAGAGGAGCAGGCTGTGCTGCTGGGGAGGCGAGCAGCAGGCAGGAGCAGGGCGCGCCGAAGGCGGTTTCACAGCTAAGGGTCTGGCTGGCGCTTCTTGGACTGTGGTTTTATTTCTTCTCCTGCTCCTCTTCTCTCAGCCGAACGAGCCCAGTTCCCGTGGTTGTTCCTCGCACCCCGTTCCCCGTCCTCTGACCGCCCTCGGCTCCCCTCCAGCCCCTCTCCGCTGCCCCCATCCTGGACATGCATCCTCTGAAGCTGGTCGCGGTGTGGTGCTGAGCCAAGCAGGAAGGCAGAGCTTTGCGGCAGCGCATCCCGCTGTGCCTGCCCTTTTCATACCTGAGCCCCAGGCATTTGTGACCGCCGGAGCCCTCTGACAGGTTCTTGCTCCATTTCTGAGTCCAGCAGTCAGCTTGGCTGCTCTTTGAAGGGGCCCCCCCGGGCCGGAGGGCTACCCCCATCGAGTGTGGCGGTGGGGTGGAGGGTGAGGACTGCACCGGGATCACTGGTCGAGGCTCTCGGTGAGCAGCTCAGCCCTGCTGCAGCCCCGGTGGGGTCGTGGCGATGGCGCAGGGTGGCTGCTTGGGGCAGCCGTGTGTGTCTGTGTGCTCTGCACACCGGAGTGAGGTATGATTCATAATGCCAGCAGCTGCCTGGAGCCACATCTGTACTGAGCTCCAGCACTGCCACCCCCGTGTCCTCGCGGGGACAGCCGAGGCTCAGAAGAGGCGAGTGTGGAAAAACCTCAAGCATTTGGGAAATGCGTGTGACAAGCAGCGGAGCCCACCCGAGAGCAGCTCCTGGGATGGGGCGGAGCAGCCGGCCCCCTTGCAGACTTTGTGCTGAGCCTCCACGCTGCTGGGGAGAAGCAGCTGCCGGGACCCTGGGGCTGGGCTCACGGCAGCGCTGCCGGTGGGTCTGGGGGGTCTGCGGGGTGCGGGGAGAGCCAGGGCAGGGAGGGCTGTGCAGGCACTTTGTGCCCGGCTCCTCAGGGAGTGCCGGTGCCCGGCACAGGCAGGGCTCGTCCGGGGCGTCCGCTCTGGCCACCAGCCATGAAAGGCCCCAACTTCTAAAGCTCAGCCTGGGCACACTGCGTAGGATTGTCTCTGCGGGCTTTCTGTTTGCTTCTGCTCATACAGATTTACGTCCAGCCTTCTCTTGTGCTGGAGTAAAACCTGGGTATCCATTTCTTCCCAGGATGCAGTGCCACATCGTGTAGGAATGGATTTAAACCCACGTGGGCAAAGCCCGTCCGTGGTCCCGTTAGAGGAGGGTCCCCGTCCCCCCGGCGCTGGGCTCTGCCGCTGCCCAACTGCCCAAGGGGCAGTGTCTCCCGCTGCAGTGCCCCAACCCCTCCAAGCACTTTCTGTCTTGTTTTGAGCAACAACCTGCCCCATAGCCCCTGCCCCACAGCCCCTGCCAGGCCCCTCGATGCCCCTCCGGAGCCGCAGATCAGCCCCACGTCCTCTGCCCCCGGCCGCCCCAGGCACGGGGCTGGGGCACCCACTCCTCCCCCCCCCAAGCTCCCCATGAGCCGCGGGGACGGCCAGAGCTGGACCCTCATCTCCAGGCATCCCCGTCCGCTCCGCCTGGTCTCCGGGTTCCCCATCAAACAGCTGGCACACAAAGCAGAGCTCTCCATCTTGATTTAATAAGTATCTGGAAATGTCATAAAAGATGTGATAATAAAATATCAGATGCAGGAAAATGACTAGCCAAAAGGCATTTAAAAAAGGGAAGAGTGTAAACGCAGTAGATTAAGACACTAATTCCCATCCCTTGTATGTTCTCCATCTTTCCTGTGTCTTGACAGACAGAAATAAATGCCCCCTCTTCCTGCGAAGCACTATCTGCCTCTCTTTGCTGTATTGTAACCACGGGGTGCCCGCAGCTGTAACAGCCCATTTATTCTCGAGATTTGATGCTTTATCACTTTCAAAGGAGCGGCTCGGCTAGTTCATCATGCATTCCCACTGCAAGCACTTACACTTAAAGGGCAGATAGAATTCTGATGGTAATAGCTAAATTTGATTTTTGACGCTCTGAAGTATCTCTGCAAATTAAAGACCTGCAATTTGTGCCTTTGTTTAGACCATGAACAAGGCAACAGGAACAAAGACAAAAAACAAAATGAAAAATAGTTCACATGAGTTTGGAGGAGCCAGAGGGTCCCTCTGTAACTCGGGCTCTGTGAAAGTACGAGCTGTGGGTGTGTTTTTTCTTGTAAATGTAGCTTTGAACCAAATAAAATGCCCGTAAATTCCCAAGCCCAACACCAGTGCAATAAAGACAGGAGCCAGATCAGCAGCTAAGTGATGGATGTGTTAATGTTTTAATAGGCTGACCACCTCATAAATAATTTGCTCAGTTCTAGAGTAATTGACCTGGTCACAGTGGTAATAAAGGGCTGTCCCCTGGGCTCTTGTTCAAAGGTTCAGCAAACCCTTCCAGAGAAAGTCTTAAGTGGCTTTTAACAATATATATTTTATATTGTTACAGTCTAGTACCCTGCTAATTCCACAGTCAGTGCAAACACCATCAGTTCAGCTCCGTGGATATTTCAATTAAAAAAAAACAGAAATGATAACCGAGAGCGACTTTTGCCGCACAAGCGCTTTGTTTGCTCTCCCGTGAGCAGGGACCTGGGTGCGGAGCATCCCGCTGCTCAGCACGGCTCGGTGAGGAGGGATGGAGCCTGCGGCGGTGCCCGGCACAGGGGAGTGGTGGTGGGCAGACGGGCGCGCGCCCGCTGCCGCCGGCTATCCCGGGCAGCAGGAGCAGCCGGAGCCCGGCCTGCAGCCCGGGCACAGGGGACGGGGCGCTCCCGGGGTGTTCCTCTGTGTACTGGGTATGTTGCTTGTGTAGTGGTTAGTCCTCTTTTATACTGCTCTCCCGTGAGCAGGGACCTGGGTGCGGAGCATCCCGCTGCTCAGCACGGCTCGGTGAGGAGGGACGGAGCCTGCGGCGGTGCCCGGCACAGGGGAGTGGTGGTGGGCAGCCAGGCTGGGGACAGTTCCCCTGAACCCGGCTTCAGGGGAACCCAGGCTTCAGGGGAACCCACCCACTGCAGCCAGGCCACCGGGGACAGGTCCGCGGCCGCTGCCGCCGGCTATCCCGGGCAGCAGGAGCAGCCGGAGCCCGGCCTGCAGCCTGGGCACAGGGGACGGGGCGCTCCCGGGGTGTTCCTCTGTGTACTGGGTATGCTGCTTGTGTACTGGGTAGTCCTCTTTTATACTGGGTTTTCCTCTTGTGTACTTGGTATTCTGCTTGTGTACTGGGTACTCCTGCGGCATACTGGATATTCCTGTCATTTGCCGGGTGTTCCTCTTGTGTCCTGGGTATTCCTCTCCTATGCTGGATATTCCCGTTGCGTGCTGTGTACCGCTTTCCCATGCTGGCACTGGGAGCAGCTTTACTCAGCCCGGGGCAGGGCTGCTGCTTTTATTATTAGGGTTTCTAACCTTTGCCATTGTGGGGTCAGGCAGCTCATGGCATCTGCAACTCTACCCATAGCCATAGTGTGTTTCTTTTAAATTTTTCTGCGCTGTTAATTCGAGCTTAACAAAACTCCGCTGCGTCCCAGCAGGCCGATGTTGTTTCAACCATGTGGTGCTGCAGGATTTGTCCCACCAACCGCTTTGCTATGCCTGTGGGATGGGCCAGCGTGGTCGTGTTTCTGTAGCTGCAAATAAGGAAGACGCCAAACACCAGAGTTATTTGTCAAACAAAATCAATGGCAAACATCACCAGCATTGCACCTCCAGTACGAGGATGTGATTAAGTTTGAGACAATGAGGAAACACGCCCGTTTTGGAGGGCAGATCAGCAGCCCCCCCGGCTGCACAGGCAGGTCTGTTCCCAGCTCCGGCAGTGCAGGGCTCACAGTGCCTGCAGGCTGGAGTGCCCGTCCTCATCATCACTGACTCCCAGCTGTTTCTTTACTCTGATGGGAAGATGCAGCCGAGGAGGAGCAGGACCACCCAGCTGTAGCTGCTCTCAGCGGCGGCAGCCCTGACCCGCAGGACCACAGCACTTCACGTGCCTTATCTGGGATGACTTTTTAATATCACGTAAACCACCGCTGGCTTCAGCCCTGGCTTTTCTATCTACCTGGGATCACTGTTGCAGGCACCCAAACGGAGGCGGGCAGCTGCCGGTCAGCAGATTCACCCCCCTGGCTTGGTGCCGAGTCATTTCATGCAATTAAAGCTGCAGTCGTCAGCGCTGGAGGTGCTGCATTAGGGATGCAGGGGCCAGTGGTGTTCCCCAGCAGACCCTGGCCCTCGGGAGGCTCCCGTGCCTCCGGCTGGCTCCACGCCTGCCTGGGATGCAGGTCCGTGTGGAGGGGAGCCGGCTGGGAAGCCTCACTGGTATGAAGGCTTCGGTGCAAGGCTGGGTGACTGCAGCTGTTGCAGCCAGGGAAGCGGCAGGAGGAGTTTCGGGGTGCCCCCAACCACGGTCACTGGACAGCCATGAGTGCAGGAGGCTGGCTGTTCCCGGTTTCTGTGGCGTGCACAGCAGGCACCACGACAGCAGGACCTCTGCAGGGATGGGGCTTCAATGGAAGGAGGCATTTCACCTGCCCAGCACTGCCTCTGTGGGCGATGGTCCTCACAAGGTGCCATGGCCGGGGGCCAATATCCGAATTAACCAGGAGAGGAAGGGCCCACAGCCGGGGGTCCGTGGGGATGCGGGAGAGCGGCAGCTGGCAGGTTTGTTCACGGGATCGCAGTGTTTGGGGGAAGTGAAAGCTCCCGTGAGTGCCTGCTGGCAGGCGGGGTGCTGCTGCCATCGATCTGGCAGTGCCCGTCTTGGAGAAGGGACCGGCGGCCAAAAGGGGCCAAGTGGGAGAAGGGCGTTGACCGTGGCTTTGCATATTTAGTTTGCTATGTGCTGGCATGCTGGCTGTGCTCTGCGCCCGCTCTCGTGCCGCTGTTGGTGGCAAAGCACCCCTCTGCCTGGCAGCCAGGAGCGTGGGCACGAGCAGCACCGCTTCGCCCAGTTGGCAGAAATCCCACCTGGGAGCCCACCGGCCATGGTGCGGTGATTGGCACTGTGCTTCGCCCTCTGCTTCCCTGCAGGGACTGCTGAGCCTGGCCCGCCAATGCTGGGGCTCCCCGGGGCTGTTTCGCGCCCGCACA
>NW_008796063.1:12194070-12194719 GCF_000699145.1 Aptenodytes forsteri
CCCCGCCCCCGCAATGCTGGGGCTCCCCGGGGCTGTTCAGCGCCCGCACACCGGCAGCAGAGCCCGGGAGCCCCCGGCCGCGGCATCCCCTTGCCAGGAGCATCTTTCCTTCTGAACGTCCCTTCTCCTCCCCGCCTGCCCTCCTGCACGCGCAGCCTCGTCCCAATAATCAGAGGCAAATGTGGCTGTAATGAAAGGTAAATTTAATATCCTTGCCCCTATTTTTGTAAATTAGTATAACCGTCAGCTACAGAATAAATGACACCTAATTACTGTTCAGGGAAGTTCACACAGAAGTGCTTAGCTGCGAGGTGATCATAGGGAAGCACCATCAATGACGGAAACTGAACAAGATGCCGGCTCTAGGAAACTGTAATTACAGAGGACTGACATACTGTGAGCTGTTTATGATAATGAAGTGGTGCATCAAATCAAATTAACCTTAGTTATTTAACACAGAATGCACCGAGGACTTGTCTCAGTAGATGCTAAATCCAAAACCGGAGCAGTCGCTGAAGTCAGAAAAGTGGCTCAAATGCAGGCACAGGCGGTCGCTTTTATTTAAGCTATATTTAGTGAGCAGCCGCTGCGGCATGCCGGGGCGGACGGGCTGCGTGATGGCGAGAGCTCTGACAGCACGAAAACCTGC
>NW_008796063.1:12195133-12196599 GCF_000699145.1 Aptenodytes forsteri
CCCGCGGCAGCATCGCTGAGCAAGCCGCCCCAGCCGCCATCACCTCCGTGCCCCCCACCATGCGCCCCTTGCTCTGCGCTACGCCGACGACCCCGTGCTCGCTTGCCGCTGGAGCGGAGCCAAGGCAAGGTCAGTATCCCGCCCCGGGAGGAGGTAACGAAAGCCGGGGATGTTTTCCCTTAGTCCGGCGGGGTCTGGCTGCGGGGCAGCAGGATGCTCCCCTGCCCGGTGTGCTGGGCACGCCGCCGGCCGCTCCCCATTTTAGGGCAAAGGATGCAAGTACCACTGTACTCTTGTAAGAGGGTTTCATTTGCCCATCTCTCTTCCCCACGAAGGCTGCGGTGCTGGCTGCTGGAAGAGCGTTCCCGTCGGGATCCCTTCACACTGACGGGTGAGTAACCTTTCAAATTAACCCAAATGCTCTGTTAAAGATTAATGAGCTTGCTAAACAAGGGTCCCTTCTGTGCGCCGGGCTGTTTGCAGTGCCGCACATTCCTCTCCGCCAGAGGAAGGGATTGCTGCACCGCAGCCGGGGCTCTGCCATGCCGGAGATGCCGGCACAAGCTCAGCTGGGGCCGGGGGGGCTCCTGAGAGCACCGTGGCGAGGTGAAAAGGGGCAAATACACATCATGACAGTGGTTCTGTAAATAATGTTAAAAGGCTGTTTGTGTCAGCAGTGTTTCTTTGGTTAAAAGGAGGAGGTAGGAGAGCCCCGGCCCCGGGCAGCAGGGACAACGGCCGGGCTCGGGTCGCTCAGGTGCAGGCAGAGCCAGGCTGGTTTTGCAAGGCAGGGGTGGTTGATGCGGGCAGCGAGGAGAGCTGGCGAGCAGGGCACGGGACCGCAGCGGGCAGCTGCCTGCTGGCACAGCTCGACCGTGCACGCACGCTGCTGGGACAGAACCGAAGGGTGAGAAAGGGAACCAGCCTGATTAAAATGCCTCTTACCCTGGCTCGTAGTGTCCATGTCCTGACGGCCTGCTGGCTTTCCGAGTGCCTGATTTGCTTCTGAACATTTTGTTACGAGTTGTTTTGAATTGGTTTGTATTAGAAAATATTTGCTCAGTGCCTTGCGTGCCTGCGGGGGCCTCTGGGGAGCCGAGTCCGTCCTCAGGGAAAGGATTCCTCTGCAGAACTTCCCACTTGTTGGAAAAACACGAATTGCATCTCCAGCAAAAGGCTTTCCTCTGTGTAATTCAAAGTGTTTGATGGATTTTGGAGTACCTGCAGTCAGTTTCATCCTGAGTTATATTTTTGCATATGTTTCTGTTTATCGGATTTTTTAAAAAAAGCATGTTTCCTGTCTTTTCTACTTTCCAGCAAGAACAGTTTTCATCCACACCCCCGCACAAGCACAGGTGCTCAAACAGGCAGCAAAGGGCCGAGCAGGCAGTTAATGGAAGCGGGTGACGCTGTGGTGGCCCTTTCGGGGGGCAGCCAGGCATTTCCCCAAACGCCCCCCCCCAGCG
>NW_008796063.1:12197986-12202262 GCF_000699145.1 Aptenodytes forsteri
CTGCTGGCACAGCTCGACTGTGCACGAGCGCTGCTGGGACAGAACCGAAGGGTGAGAAAGGGAACCAGCCTGATTAAAATGCCTCTTACCCTGGCTCGTAGTGTCCATGTCCTGACGGCCTGCTGGCTTTCCGAGTGCCTGATTTGCTTCTGAACATTTTGTTACGAGTTGTTTTGAATTGGTTTGTATTAGAAAATATTTGCTCAGTGCCTTGCGTGCCTGCGGGGGCCTCTGGGGAGCCGAGTCCGTCCTCAGGGAAAGGATTCCTCTGCAGAACTTCCCACTTGTTGGAAAAACACGAATTGCATCTCCAGCAAAAGGCTTTCCTCTGTGTAATTCAAAGTGTTTGATGGATTTTGGAGTACCTGCAGTCAGTTTCATCCTGAGTTATATTTTTGCATATGTTTCTGTTTATCGGATTTTTTAAAAAAAGCATGTTTCCTGTCTTTTCTACTTTCCAGCAAGAACAGTTTTCATCCACACCCCCGCACAAGCACAGGTGCTCAAACAGGCAGCAAAGGGCCGAGCAGGCAGTTAATGGAAGCGGGTGACGCTGTGGTGGCCCTTTCTGGGGGCAGCCAGGCATTTCCCCAAACGCCCCCCCCCAGCGGGAGCCGGGGCCGGGCGCAGGGGCCGGGCGGGCACCAGCTGGCCGGGAAACCAACCGCCTGGCATGGCTCCCTGCCGGAGCGTGGGATCTTGCCTGACGTCATTTACAGTCGCACTGAACTGCGCTGGCACTTCTCTGAGCCCTCTAATCTTCAGCCCTGTAGTGGCGGCTCCCCTGTGTATAAATTAGCACCCCAGGTGTCATCCCAATCATTCCTCCTCTAATGCTGGCTTTGAGTCCTGGTTCATGGTGGAGGGCGCCGGCTTTTGTGGTTATGAGTTCATTTTGCTTCTTTCCATCAATATGAAAATGCCTTGCGAGTCCTGAGAGTTAATCACTATTGTAAGGGAATAAAGAGAGGAGATTTTCTCTAATCCCCTTTAAATGGCCTCCAAATGAGGGCTCGAACAAAGATGACTAATGACAGACATGATTAAACTAATTTAGTAGGTGAAGTTTTGATGGGAGCCCTCCCAAGCCCAGGTATAGCCTTGGGGGACCGTGCACTAACTCCCCGTGCTGCAAACGCAGACCTCCTTGCTGTCATACTTGAATTAAGCAAACTCATTATTTTTTGTTTTGTTTTGACCAGAGGATTTCCTTTTTTTATTGAAAATATTTTTGTCTATTTTCTGCAAACCTTTTACTTACCACTGCCAAATATAATCTCACTAATGGGATACTAAATCCAGATTCACCTAATAGCCAGCTACATCCCTCATACCTTACCCAATACCTCTCATCAAAGGGTTCCCTCTGAACATGCATTTGTCTTTCGAGAACTGATATCAGTAATGAAATATAAAGTCAATGAAATGTGTCTGAGGACCTCTCCAAAGAAGATGCATTCAGCTCTGGAAACCTGTTGTCGTAAGCTGTGGTACCAGGCGCAGGATGGCTGAAGTCCGGTTCCTTTTGGATAAAGCACGACCGCAGCGCCGTGCCGTGCGGGGAGCCGGCGTCGAGTGGACGCAGCCCTACGGTCCCTGAGCGGGCAGAGCCCTGCGGTCCCTCTGCAGAGCCCTGCGGTCCCTGAGCAGGGCCAGTGGCCTGTGCGCCCCGCGGCTGCCGGTGCAGTGGGCTGCAGGTGTGAGCTCAGGGCAGCATCGGGTCTGTTCTGCAGCGCTTACTGCTGCGATGCAGCTTTGGGATGCAAACTCTCCCCCCTAGGTAATTTCCTGGCAGAGCGAAAGTCTTGCAAGGCCGATGTGAGGCCAGGGAAGATGCATGTGAAAGACCAAGATGATGATGGGGTTTGAATTCAGGCTCCACTTGAACGACTCTTGAGACGACCTCCTTTTGTGGCCTTGGGCAGCTCTGGAGCTTTCCCATGCTCCACTCCTCCAGCAGGCCATGCTGCTTATTTCTCTGGGTCCAGAGAGCATAAATTAGCTGCAATTTATGAGATACTTGCAAAAAATTGAATCTAACTGTTCAAGACTGTTGTTGGTATTAACACACGCTACTTCCGAAGTATCATTGTTATGTCAGGGCACGAGGATTCCCAGCAGCACTTTTCCCGTACAAAAGGCACGTATATCCTGGCTGCTGTGCTGCTGTCGAACCGAGGCCATCAGTGAAAGTCAGTACGAGGCGGTCAAACAGATTGGCCCGACAAACAACCCCCTTGACTCGGCCGGGACTCACGTCCCTCCGTGCATTACTCTCTTGTAATTACTAACTGCTGTTTCCAGCCAGTGAAGCAGGACTCTCCTCAGCCCTGCTCCTCTTCTGGTACCAGGGGTAGCTTTATTTCGGTGTTTACCCTTCTTGGTCCACACACGGGCACAGGGCAGGAGTCAGCTCCGGCTGGCAGGTGGCATCGCCGCAGCTGGGATCGCCTCGCCGGGGACAGCTCGTTTGCAGCAGGATGGGGGGATTACATTAATAGGGAATATGTGTGTCAGTAGCGAGGACTTCAGGTGGCACTTGCAGCAACGGCGGTGGGCTCCAGCTGTGTAGACACGTTTGACGTGGGGAATGAGATGCACAGGGAGCAGCCTCCTGCCCTCGGTGGGGTTAGGAGGAAACCCTGCGTCCCCTTTGCCAGGAGAGGGTCAACAGGAGAGCTCCTCTGGCCGCCTCTGCTGTGCTTTACTGTGTGCCGCTGCCCCAGCCTGTCCCTGTCACCTCCCCGTCAGGCGCATGCCGGCCTCCAGCCCTCACCCGGGTGCCTTCCCCAGCCTCGCATCGCTCCTGCTGCCCATCCCTGCCCCTCCTGCCCCTGCAGCACCCTCCTGCGCAGGACGCGGTCCCTCCGCCCTGCTGCTCCCAGGGGTGCTCGCTGGCCTTCCCTCAATGTCACTGATGCCCTCTTCTTTTCTTTCTTTTCTTTCCCTTTGACCACTGTTGTGCCTTTTATGAAGCTTCCCAGCTGCGACGGCTGGATTTTCCCTCTGCCGTCGCAGCGAACGCCGGCTGGACTGAGCTCACAAGCAGCACAACAGCGTCCGAGGAGGAGTGCTGTGTGGGCATGCTGCTGCCACGCTGGGTTTAACTAGTCCTGCGCGTTACCTTGCACTACCTGCAATTTCGGGTGGCACGCGGTCACTCGTCTCCTGGCTCACCCCTGGTGACTTCGGGAATACCTCGGGCTCTGGCACGGACCATGAGTACGCATGTCTGTCCGCCCCCTTCCTCCCTTAACCCAGCGCTTTGCTTTCCCTTCTCTCCCTGAGCTGGTCTCTCTTCCCTTTGCTTTAAGGATTGCCCTCGCCAGTGACCACGTGTCACCCATTCCCTGAATCCTTGCGGGAAGCTGCAGCCTCTCCTCCCTGCTGCTCCTGGATAACGACACTGCAATATGCTTTCACTCACCAAACCGTAATCTGTTCTTGCATGTAACGAACAGCAATAGATCCCCCTTCTAGGCCTATTAAAATACCAAAACCCGCACAGAGAAAAGTGTAAGAGTACGCAGGACAAAATCAGGGTGTCCCATCCCTTCCCCGCAATATTGGGAGTGATTAATGTGACACTGTTGCTGTCCATCTTGCTTTTGTTTAATTATCATTTTTGTATTGTTCGTGCCTCTGGAGACCCGATCTGGCGGGAATGGCTTGATGGATTATGTATGAAATCCAGGTCAACACGTCCAAGTATTACTGCCTCATAATTTGCTGCGCCACAGAGGCCAATATAGATGCCTTGTGTTATTAATTACACCAATATATTTTCATGAGTAATGTGATTAATTAGGCTGTATTTATTACAGTTGCAGGCCTGTTCTGTTGCTGTGTTTGTTCTTGGATGGAGGTGGCTGGCTCAGAGAGCAGGCAGCAAAATCTGTAGCTTGGACTCGGTCTCGTTCCTTCTCTTCCAGAGCGTTCAGGGGAAAAATAAAATTCCATACGCTGCACTTCGCGTGCCAGGGAGCCACGAGGCAGCGGGGGAGAGGAAAGCGGGGCTGCCTCTGGCCACGGTTGCAGGGCGGTTGGTCCCGGGAAGGGACGGGCGCTGCCGGGGCTCTCCTGGCTGCAGCTGGCACCTGAGATGCTGCCCAGGCTGCAGCGTCAGCTGCCGGGGAGCGGGTGAACCCTTGGCGGTGGCAGGACGAGCAGGGAGATGCTGAACGGGCCGGAGGGACCCTGGTGGGAATCCTGCCCCGGGGCTGCCCGCACCACCCCACGCTCGGGGGCAGTCAGGATCACGCCGCCCGGGCTGGCT
>NW_008796063.1:12202280-12214737 GCF_000699145.1 Aptenodytes forsteri
AGGGCGAATTACACTTGAAATAAATCACAGAGACTCGTCTGCTCTCACTGAACTTCTTAAAAAGTGTGTCAACAAAGTCGTTCCCATTTTTATTTTCCTTTTACCTTTTACCCCGGGGCTGCCCGCACCACCCCACGCTCGGGGGCAGTCAGGATCACACCACCTGGGCTGGCTCCCGCCGGCGTCTCGGCGCCCAGCACCGCGCTGGCCTCGCTTTTAGCACTGCAAGGGTGAATTACACTTGAAATAAATCACAGAGACTCGTCTGCTCTCACTGAACTTCTTAAAAAGTGTGTCAACAAAGTCGTTCCTGTAACTCATTTTTATTTTCCTTTTACAAGCTCAAAGTACAGGATCTAAACCATGCTGAGTGTGGTCCCGTGCCGCTGGCTTACACCTGCGGGGCTTGGGTTCACAAAGTGGTTTTAACTTGTCACAGGCGATATCCTGATAAGCTGTTGTCAGTCTGCACGATGCAAAGACAGGACAAAGAGTTTGAAGCTTTGCTGTGGTGTGAAAATATTCACAGAAAAACAGATTTTTGACAAAAGCAGCAGCCTCCCCAGCTTGCTGGGTGCGTTTTCTCGGCGTTGGGGCTTCAGCCTCCCTGGCAGCCCACGGCCCGTGTCCCTCACCATGTCAGAGCTGAAACTGGGACCTGGGAAGTCTGTGGTCCCCCAGCTCAGCATCACCAAACCTCTGCAAAGCGCAGTGCTGGCCGGCTGGAGCCGGGCTCTGCCGGGCTTTCCGCAGGGCAAGAGGAACCTGTGCTTTGTTTTCTGCCTCTCGCTCTCAGAGCTCTGCTCCCGGCACCACAGCAGAGCTGAAACCTCTTCTGTCTTTTGTTTCCATAAAGGTCAAAGAAGAGTCATCGTCCTTTAAGTGCCAAGAAGAGGCCTTCCACCCTTTGGTGCAAGAAGACTTTGAACAGTAAGGCAGCTGCTTTTTCTTCCCGAATGGTTGCTGCTTGATTGCATGTACATTGATTTTACTCTGGCCATTTTTTTCCTTCTTGTCACGAGTTTGATTGCAAGGGTTTGTTTCTTTGCTTTTTCATGTAATTTAGCCCTGGCAGTCACACAAACAATGAAGTCGGTGATGGGGTATTGTCCTGTCTTCCCAGTGATACTTCAAGATCTCGAGTTGCAATTTTCCCATCAAGTTATTCCTTCAGTGGGAATGGCAGGAACTGGGGGAGGGTAGTCCTGGCTTCTCTGGAGCCTCACTAACCCCTCTGAGAGCACCTGGAGCCCTTCTTGCAGAGGCAAGGGCTGAATTGCAGCTCCATTGACCAGTGGTCCTGCAAGCACCCAGCCTGGGAATCAGGGCAGTTGTCAGCCAGCAGGCTGGGGGACCCCATTTCTGTGTGGTTTGACTGTCTCACTGGAAGGGGGTGACTTGTGCGCCTTGGGGGACTGAGGACAGCGAGCTGGCAGGGTGCAGGATCAAACCCAGTGTAATTAAGGTGGGCAGAAGCTGCTCCAGGTGATCCCCTTGCATCCCTGCCTGCAGAGGGAAGCAGGTACCTGATCCCATTAAAGTTTCTGACGTTTCCAGAGTGCTCTTCTTGCACCTTGGGGTGAAACTCAAAGCTTTTGCAGTGCTTTGGTGGATCCTGGGGGAGGCAGAGCCCCTGGTCGCTGTGTCACCTGCCGGCTGCCCTGTGCGGGCGGGTGGCAGAGTCCTGTTGCAGGCTGGCTCACAGCCGAAGCGGCAGCAAGGGGATGTTTTGCTGCACAGTTTCATACAAAGGCGGAGAGCGGCACAGACACAAAACGGGTCAGCTGCGGCTGTTTGGCTGTGCAGGACCTTGATTTAATTACGCCAATGGTTGCAATTGGCACCCAGCCTGATGTGTGCAGTCCTTGCCAGATCGCTGTTACGGATCTCCAGAAGTGCTCTCTGTCTGCAGCTCCCTGCAGCCATCGTTCAGACTGTGCCGTCAGGCTCGGGCTCCCCGCGCTTCTCAGCCCAGCATGGCCACGCGGTGCCGAGGAGGCTCATCGCCTCCGCCTTGGCACGGGCGGCCAGCAAAGCCCCCGGTGCAGGGGCTGTTGTACTGGCAAAACTGTGCATTAGCTGGGATTGCTGATCCCGCGTGGGAGATGGGAAGAGACCCTGCCAGCAGTTCCGGGGATGGTGCACGCACTTTTTGCACGCTAGGAAAGGTTTGCTGTTTTGTGTGCTGGCATGCAGAAATGTACCTAATTGTGGCTGTGATGAAATGGCAGAAAAGTCTCAGCAGGAGTGGGATGGTGGGATTGCCTGGCGCCACCGAAAGCTGCCCATGCCGGTCCTGCGCTGTGGCCACCGCACCCATCCCCCTGTACTGGGGCCCCGGAGAAGCGCGGTGGCACCGTGCCACAGCTACCGGCAGCGGGGCGGGCCAGCAGGGGGGCGGCCGACGGTGGGGAAATGGAGCAGAGTCAGCCATAAATTAGGCAGGCTGGGACATGGTAGCCGGGCTCATTACCAACGAGCTCTCTCTCTACAGGTCCTGCTGCGTATTTATTTGTTTGTCCTGAGCTATGGGGAGTGTGAATCCCCCGTCTCCAGCAGCCAAGGGCAGGCACAGGCACTGGCAGTGCCGCAGCCCTGGGCTCTCGGTGCCCGCAGCTGCATGGGGCTGCGCTGCTCCGGGGGTTTTCATCAGCAGCGTGGCCCCATGGCTTCCCTCTTCCTTCTGGCCAGGGTGGCCGGTGCAAGCGGGACTGAGCCCCGAGGTGACAGCCCTGCCCCATGTGTGGAGAGCAGGGCTATGCCAGCCCACGTGGAAGCAGCCGTGGGGTGCAGAGGACACCCCAAAGGGCACTGTCCGCAGCCGCAAGAGCCTTTCCCAATTACGGGCACAGCGTCATCCATGGAGAAAAGCAGCATTTGTGTTTCTCATCAGGTCTCTGAAGTAGCTTGCGCTGTTTCTGAGTCCTACACCTCTTCCCTGACACCGAGACACACCGGGAGGGAAATAATGCAACTGGGAGCCATTCCCTGGCCGGGGGACCTGTGCTGAGTTTGGACAGACGTGTGCTCCCTGCCCTGTGTCAGAGCACGGTGCTCGGGTTGTGGTGAGGATGATCTCCCCATCCTCCTCGCCAGCCCTGCCCGGAAGGCACCAGGGAACTCAGCATGAAGTGAGACCTTCCCGAGATGGACCCAAATGGTCCTGCCCGGGGATTCAGCCATAGGCCAGGGAGGAGCCTCCTCTATTCTACATTTAGTTCTTGGGACTGATCCCCCTCCCCCTGGGACAAGCCCATCACTGAAAATGCCTTTTAGAAGCTCCGGTCACAGTCAAAATTAAATCAGAAAATGAACTATTACTCAAAGTGACTTGGAGTTGCTCAAGATTTATATGCTTTGGGCAGCTGGAGCTCCATTTGCCGGGATACCTGGGGAAGC
The DNA here is from genome assembly GCF_000699145.1 of Aptenodytes forsteri. Taxonomy (NCBI): domain Eukaryota; kingdom Metazoa; phylum Chordata; class Aves; order Sphenisciformes; family Spheniscidae; genus Aptenodytes; species Aptenodytes forsteri. Next base: position 12,205,680 of record NW_008796063.1, read on the forward strand.
CTCTGCCACTAGCACACCGTGACCGTTTGCAATTTCACACCACTTTAAACTCGCTCTCATTGAGATTGGGGAAATGAAAAATGTCTTTATTAAGGGAAGTCACAGGTCCCTGATTGGCTGCTAAATGTGTTTTAATGTGAGTGGGGAGGGCAGGAAGAGGTGCGGGGAACTGGGGCCACGTTGGTCACTCAGCTCCCATGGGAGCCTGGCAGGGCACAGCAACTCCAAACAAAGGATTTCTCTTTGGCTTTCCTACCATTTTGACCATCTCAAGATCATAGAATCATAGAATGGTTTGGGTTGGAAGGGACCTTAAGGATCATCTAGTTCCAACCCGCCTGCCATGGTCAGGGACGCCTTCCACTAGACCAGGTTCCTCAAAGCCCCGTCCAACCTGGCCTTGAACACTTCCAGGGATGGGGCACCCACAACTTCTCTGGGCAACCTGTCCCAGTGTCTCACCACCATCATAGTAAATTTCATCATTATGTCTAATCTAAAGCTCCCCTCTTTCAGTTTAAAGCCATTATCCCTTGTCTTATAACTACATGCACATGTGAAAAGTCCCTCTCCCGCTTTCTTGTAGGCCCCTTCAGGTACTGGAAGGCTGCTATAAGGTCTCTCTGGAGCCTTCTCTTCTCCAGGCTGAACAACCCCAACTCTCTCAGCCTTTCCTCATAGGAGAGGTGCTCCAGCCCTCTGATCATCTTTGTGGCCCTCCTCTGGACTCGCCCCAACAGGTCCATCTACTTCTTATGTTGGGGACCCCAGAGCTGGACGCAGTACTCCAGGTGGGGTCTCACCAGAGCAGAGTAGAGGGGCAGAATCCCCTCCCTCGACCTGCTGGCCACGCTTCTTTTGATGCAGCCCAGGATACGGTTGGCTTTCTGGGCTGCAAGTGCACATTGCCGGGTCACGTTGAGCTTCTCATCAAGCAACACCCCCAAGTCCTTCTCCTCAGGGCTGCTCTCAATCCATTCTCCACCCAGCCTGTATTTGTGCTTGGGTTGGTGGCATTTACTTCAGGACAGCAAGGTGGCTTGATGAACTCTCCATCACCCCACAGTTCAGCAGGTGTGGGAGGAGGTGACCTCCGCTCCGCAGCTGATGCGCTGAGTTCAACGCAGAGCTGTAAAACACGGGGATGTTGCGAGGAGCGCAGGGCTCGGGTGTCCCCGCAGGCCACTCAGGTGTGCATCCCATCACCCATGAAATATTGCAGGTACTTGTGTTCCCTTCTTTTGCGTCTCTGTTTGTTCCTTGTCCATAAATCCACGGTAGTCCCATTATAACACTTCCTCCTGTTCCCCTGCCCCAGTACTTGTCCGGCTACTCTGCAGGGAGGTCTCCCAGACCAACGAGCACCCTTTTCTGCAGAGACAGCAGAGGATATCCCGGAGCACTTGTTTGTTTCTCACTATCTTTAGGTGTTACAGCATCTCCAGCTCCTGCGATCTCGCTGTGCCCCACCTCTGGCTGGGACACGCTTTGCTGTTACCGGTTCACCTAAACCACGCGTACTGAACAGCAGGACATGGTATCAGTAGGAATATGCGTCTTTACTGGTGGGATCCAAACCAGGCAGGATGCAAATGCTTACAAAAGCCGTAAATGAGGAAAGGAAAACCTGCTTGGGAAAGCCTCGCTGGCGATGCTTCTCGCTGTCACCCGATGTGATCATAGGGATGCATCCAGAAGTGCTCGGGCTGTGTTACCAGGGAGAGTAAACCCCCATCTCCTGCAGACGGCTCTCACAGAGCATCTTCAGGGTCAGTCCCCTGCAATTGTGCAATTGTGGGGGATGCCACCATGTTTTGGAGGGAGCATGCCTTTTGGCACAAGCCCTGGTGACGATCGTGGGCTCGCTGGGCTGCTGTGCTCCATCTGGACCTCCTGGCAGTGCGATTCCTGGTGGTATCTCTTAATGAGTGACCCTCTGTACACAGATACACTTATGCACGCACGTGTGCAACATGCTTTGATAATTTATTCAGTTAAACACACCATTATTTGTGCTCCTACAAACACGAGGGTCTCAGTGACCGATCCCCCTGGGCATCCCGCAGTGGCTCACACCTTGAGCAACCCCCATGTGTACGGCAGACGTGGAGCTGCACGGGGGGTGTTTCTGCTTCCCGCTGCTCTTGTTTCTCCAGCAGACCTTTGTGGGTATTCACTCCCTAATGATCTTTTATTCTTGCATTTTTATCTTTACTCCAGGAATCATGCACTAAACCCGGAGTGAAGTCAAGCACAGACCCTCCTCCCAGCTCATCCAGCCACGGTTTACAAAAGGCTCTGTTATTATCCCCACATCCACACTCTCTAACCCTGTAATTAGATGCTTAGGCTATGATTGCCCCATTGTCCGCTGGATGGGTTTAATCATTCTTTTCTCCTACAGTGGCAATTTTGTTCCAATTAATTATTTCAGTTTGAACAGCAATAGCTGGTTGAGTTTAGAGAGAAATTAAAAGGGTACAGAAGGATAATGAAGAGTGAGCTAACTAGGGAGAGACTGCAAACAGGGCTGTGCGTATCCCTGCTTCTCTTCCAGGCTCTCGCTTGCTCCCCAGAGAGCTTTCTGGGGCTGGAAAATGTTCTCCCTGGAAACGAGGATCCTGCATGCCACAGAAGCTCTGCCTGGCTTCATCCCTGCCTGGGAGGTTCGTTACTGGGTCTGATGGAAACAACAGGGCATGCTCACAGTCCAGCCCAGGAGGGAAAGTCTTTCTCATTCAGGCTTTAATCAACGTGTCTTAAACCCTGGTAGAGGCAGGGCAGGTTTTGGCTAGTTGTGCTGTATACCTTTGTTTTCCTGGCCAGCGGACATGCGTCCCAGTTCAGTCCCAGCTGAACAGGACCTGTAGCCAATTCCCATGAGACTCTCCCGGGAAGCAGCTGCACAGTGACACGATGCACCAGGCGGGACCCATGAAAGCAAAACAAGGTGCAAAAGAAAAGTGATGTCTGGTCCAGCATTTGTGTGTCAGCACCTCCTGGGAAAGAGGAAAAGCTCTCTCTAGTCCTAGTTCTCGCTAGACCCTGGATGGTTTTCAGAGCAGCATTGCCGTCTCCACGTGAGTGGATCCAGCTCTGGGCTGGAGGAGAAGCAGCAGGCTGGGACCCGGCTGCTGGTGGGACCCTGGAGCTCTCCCAGCCCTGCATCCCTCCCTGCCTGTTGAAGGCAACGGGCTGCCTGTCAGCGGCACTCATGGCTCTGCCGTGCCTGTGTTGTCAGCCGTGCAGCATGTTCACAGCAATCTGCAGAGCAACATCTGGTGGTGTTCCTTCCCGCCCCGAAACATCTGGACGCTTGGCTAGCTAACAGATACAAGCTGCCATTTGAGGGCCAGATGCACCCAGCACGTCCCGCACTCCTGGTTTAAAGTGCCATGGAAAATGGGACCGGGGAAGAGGGACGGTGTGTGCAGGGAGGAGTGAGGGAGGCTCAGTCGCTCCATTGTCCTGGAGTCTCTCCTTTCCCCGAGCTTGTGACGGCGGAGCTGTGCTTTCACCCTCCTGCCCAGCAAAAGCTGCTGCTGCAGCTGTGATGGTGGAGGCAGCGGCTGGCAGGGCGGGAGGCAGTGAGCAGGGGGCAGGCGCTGGCTGGGCACAGCAGGGAAGGCAGCGGCATAATTTTGGATCCACTCATGGCTCTCAGTGCAGCGTGAAGAACCTGCCAGAGCCACAGCACCCCTGTGAGTCCATCTTAAATGCTTCTGGCCTCGATTACTTTTAGACAGCCATGTTTTTCCTATTAGTACGGGCAGAAATTAATCCACACCCAGCCCTGGGATTAGTTTACCCAGCTCTGGCTCTGGCTCCCTGGATGGGAGGAGTTTTGCTTTCGGGGTCGCTGGCTGGGAGAGAACCTCCTTTGGTTTGGGGTCTGCTCTCTGGCCTTGCCGGCCAGGGCAGGGGCTCAGCACCACCTTGGATACCCAGCCCTGGTGCTCAGTCTCTTGCATGACCAGTGTTCCACGAGCTTTGTGTCTCAAAACAAACCCAAAGGCGGGGGGTCAGAGAGCCAGGGCATGCTTGGGGACACAGCCCCGCTGCTGAAGGGGGATCCGCAGCGGCTGCTGCCCTGGCCGGTGCTGGAGCACCCAGCCGGGGAGGTAAGGCTCGGAGGAGCTTTCTCACCGTGCTAGACTGACCCTAAACACTGCTGTAAGACACATTAAATTAGAGCCAATGGCAAAAGCATGATCACCAAATCACTCATTAATTCGGTGGAATTACCGTCCAGTGCGGGAGCTGTTCTCAAGATGTTTTGGGATGCGACCGATTTGGATTTTAAAAAATTTAAAAGAAAAATTTAAGGTTAGACAAGGTTTTGAAAGGAGAGAAAAAAAAAAATCAATGCCTTTCAGGAGTTACAAAAATGCTGCCTGTGCAATCCATGTATAATTCAATGAATTCCAGAGTAGTTTGAATATTTAAATTATGTATGATCAAAGCAATAAAGAAATCTGCATTTCCTCACTCGGAGCCCCCCAGACATAATGCTCCCAAGTGTCCCCTCCCCAAAAGGCAGCTCCTTCCTCGCTTCCACACTCCCAGATCCATTGAGCCTCATTGCTGCAAAGAAATTGAGTTCGACTGGAAAAATACGGCCGTCAAGTGCAACCGCTGTTCTTTAATAAATCCGTGATGCATTGCATCTCCAGCCAGCGCCGTTGCCAGGGCAATGGTCATTGCCACCACCGCAGGGCAGGCCTGGGGAGGGGTGATGGGCACGGCGCGGGGGCGAAGGAGCCCCCCGCGCAGGCAGCCCTGCACTGCCGGCACGCTGCCTGCAGCCCCGCGCTGCCTGCAGCAGTGGCTGGGGAAGCAAAGCTCCCGCAGGGGAGGACGGCGGCAGGCAGCCGAGCTCCGACCGCCGGCACAAGAGGGTGGAGGGGTCTCGTCCCCGACCGCCGCCTTTCTCGGGGTCTGCAGAATGGCAGCTCCGGCTTTGCTGCGCGTCCCCCTGCGTTACTCTGTGGTCCCGGGGGTTGTTAGTCCTGTCCTCCAAGCCGCCGTGGACGTGTCTGTTTCCTCTCCCAACTCCTGTGCTCCTGGACCGGTACGTAGCAGCTCCCCTCCTCTGGCTGCGGCCATGGCCAGCCAGGCCAGGAAAAAAAGGAAGAAAAACAACAAAATGCTCCCTCTGCCCCTCCCCCTGCCCCCTCTCCAGATGCTGTAAATTTTCATTAGTATTCTGTAATTTAATGATCTATTCCCAAGAGAAAATTAGTCTTCAATTTACAAAAAAATCCCTGTTAATTTAAGCATAATAGTAGGAGAGCGATGCGAGTGTTGGAGCCCTGTCCTGCACCTCCCGCTCCTCCCTCTCCGCAGCCTTGCAAAGGGCAATTACAAGGGAGAATTTTAATAATACACTACAGTCCATTTGAAATCTCCCGATGAAGACTGCGAAGAGGTTCCTGGGGGCAAGAAAAGCAATTTCCTCCTGAAACAAGAGGTTATTTTGAACCAGGCAAACAAACCGATTCAGCTGAAGGTTGTTGCTGAAAGCCTGAGAGAGGCAGGAACGCACCGGGCTTGCTGGGCGAGCCGTCAGCGCTCCCCCGGTTGGCAGCCGCCACTGAACTGTCCCCGCTCTTAAAATGGCAGCCGGTCCCAGGGCCCTGCGGCGTCCTTTGCAGAGCTGCCCAGGCAGCACGCCCCTCTGCCAGCCGAAACGCTGGGTTAGAGAGGCGCCGTGCCGGCTCTCATCTGGAGACGCTGCGGGTCCCTCCGTGCAGACCCAAGGCTGCAGGCTCTGTGCCTGCCTGCCCTGCCAGCGCTGCCTGCTGCCGGATGGGGGGCAAGGGCGTCTGTCCCCCGCACACTCGCCCTGCTCGTGCCGAGGGTGGCGTGTGAATCCTGAGCGTCAGCCGGAAGCCATCTCCTCTGCAGATATTGAGATAGATGATGGTGGCTTTGCTCATTAGAGGCTGTGGCAAAGGGTAGGTGCTTGGAGTCTCCGTTCCGGGGAAGCGCTGCAAGGGGAGCTCATTAACTTGAAAAATTGGGTCCGGAGGGCTCATTTGTCTGATATCAGTTCACTGTTTTTTCTAGTAATGTGGAAAATGAGGGAGGGGAATCTGAGCCTCTTCTCGGTGACCGACTCTTTGATTTACCCCTTTCTCATTCATGTCCTCTCTTTCAAATTGCCTTTAATACTGTTTATTTTCCATGGTTCTTAAGCCTATCCATTTGGAACATAACCCTTTGCTCCCATGATACTGCACTGCTACACATTTTTTTATCCTAGCACCACAGGGATGATTTCTAAGGGGCCCATGATACTGTCCTGGTCAGGCCAGGGTGGTCTGAGAGCAAAGCCTGGGCAGGATGGAGAAAGGGGCTTTTGGCTCTTCACCTATCTCAGCAGCCAAAGGCTGCTGTCGGTGGGCCAGGGAATTGTGGGGTTCAGGGCTTAACACCCTGTCCTTGTCACAGCCTCAACTCTCACCATGGTGGATGCCACCGTCCACTGTGGTCTCAGCACGGCACCCACTGCAGGGTGCTGCCGTATGGGCTTGCTCCCTGGTTTTCTGCAGGAGCCTGGTTTGTGTCCCCCCATTGCCTCCCCTTGTTCCCCAGGATCGTGGCAGGCGGCTGGCGGGCAGAGCCCGCTCTGAAACGTCAGAGACGGCTGATCCCAGGGCTCCGGCATGACTGCTCGCGCGGGGAGGTGACAGACGCTCTACGGATGGAGAGGCTGTAATGTCAGCTGAACCCCTGGTGATTTCCCTTGGTTTTCTGAGCGAATTTACAGCAGAGACTGCTGAAGGACATCCCCCCTTGCAAGTCGGCCGCCCCCGAGCTGTGCAGATGCAGAATTCCCCGCAGACACACAGCTGCCTTCCCGAGGCTTGCCCCACACAGGGGCTTGCTGCCAGACTCATCTGTCTTGAGCACCACCCCTGTGGCAAGCCAGGCTTTCGGCAATCCCGCTGGCTGCACGCTCTCTCCTCATCACCCCCGTGTCTGCTGGTGCACAAACCCGTGCCAGATCTGGCTGAACTCCCTTGAAGGTCAGGCTGAGCTCTCACTGCCTTCCCCGAGTGCTGTCTAGCAGAGGCAGGAGCCACCGGCGTGAGCCCTCCCAGAGCCCCCCGAGGCTACAGCCGGGGCCGGATCAGCACCCCTACGAGGGGTTCTATGGCTCACGGGATGCAGACACTCCTGCTCCAGCCGGCGTTGCAGGGCAGGCTCCTGGCGTGCCTCCCTCCACCCCGCCTGCAACCACGCCTGCAACAAAACTGACGATTAATAAAAAGTGTTAACAGCAATCACGTTAATTGCATCGAGCCATTAATAAAGGCAGAGCTGTCAAACCACAGCAAATATCTGAATGGAAGCCTGGAGCAATCCCCCGCCAACGCGCTCCCCTGGCCCCGGCCGGCGGCAGGTAACGAGGTCGTTTTCTCTCCTGCGCACGGAGAGGAGGACACGCTTTTAGCAGAGCTCCCGTGGAGAAGGCGAAGGGACGGGCTCGGCCGCGGGGGGCCGCCGAGCCCCGGCCCCGGTCAGCGTTTCTGCCTCCCATCAAATGAGAGTTTAGCATCTCTGCTAACTGACACAAATGTAAATCATGTTCTCTTCACAGCCAGCCGTTCCCCGAGATGTTGTTAAATTAGAAGGGAAATCTATTTCCTGTTAAAAAAAAAAAAGCGAGCGAACTCAGTGTTAAATATAGATATATGATATGTAAATGAATCTGACAACTGAGTGAATAAAAAATGAAGGTTTAAATTATTGAAGGGTAGGAGGAGATGGCGCATGCAAATAGCATTAATGTGGAAAGAGGCAGCTCTCTGAACAGGGAAAGGAGGTTTTGAAACATAATTATTTCTTTTAAGAAAAGGGCTACATATTAAATAAAAGCCAACAGAACGGGCACATGTTTATTTCAAAGGCCTTTCTTTCCATCCTGTTACTTAATTCTCCGGGCTTTTTTTTTTTCCCCCTGCAAAGCAATGAGAGAAATTGAAGGCTACTGAATATTTTAGCTTTAATTAAAATAAGATAAATTAAGTTTTGATTGTTACACGGGAACAAATGAGTCCCAGAGATGGCTGATCACAGGCTGCTATTGCGAGGGCTGGGAGAAGGTGTTTGTTAATTGATTTAGTGGGGACGGGGGTCTTCGACCTTCAGAGCCATTGCAATCACATCCCGGTTTATCGCAACCCCCTGGAAACGCTTGTGACTTTCAGCATGTTCGCAGAGATAGCATGGACTTAATTTAAATGGAAAAATACCTGCCTCGAGATTGTAGCCTGCCAGAAGGAGTTAATTACACTTAAACTGTGATGACACTATGGTTGCTTTTGCTCTTGTTTCACCGCGTGTTGCAGAGACCGCAGGGGCAGGAATAAAAGGGAGCGCGGTGCCGGGCTGAGCTGGCTCCTCTGCCCGCGGCGGCCACAGGGCCAGGCTGCAGGAGCATTAGCAGTTCAATATTGAAAATACAAAACTAGCTGGTTATTTTTATCAGCGGTAAAGCTGACAAGGAATTCCGGCCGAATGGGCATTCTGCGAGCGCAGTAAATGTCTTCATTACCTTCCACGCAGCTGTATTTATGCCTCTCTGACCCTCTTCAGGACTGACAGGGCAGGTTACGGGTTTCCTTTTCCTAATTCAGTACATGATGGCTTGGGACGAGTTGTTAAAGCTATAGATCAAAATGTCATTTATTAGAAAAGTGCCTCCCCAGGGATTCTTATCCTTCGTTTATTATTTGTCGCGTGCTGACAGTGTGCTCTGTTCTGTCTAATCTGTCTTTCTAGCTATTTATACAGCCCTCATCACAGCAGCACCTGAGTGCCTCCCATTGCTTAAAAAATGAGGTTTTGTTTCCCGCTCCCTTCCCTGCTCCGCGAAGCCGGCGAGGGCTTTGGGATTTATGAAAAGCGCATGGGATTTATTTTCCCATTCGCTTCCAAGTTATCCGTGGTGAAGGGTCCACCCTGTCCCCCACGGCAGAGGGGGGGATCTGGCCCCGGGGGCTCGGCGGGGTGATGCACAGGAGCTCTCCCCACTGCCCGGGACACTGCC
>NW_008796063.1:12215344-12216784 GCF_000699145.1 Aptenodytes forsteri
ACCCTGCCATCACAGGCGCTTTGGTGGCGGGTGCTGCCACGGAGCAGAGACCTCCGGGTGGCCCTGGCTTCCCCCGCATCACATCGGTCTTCGCTGGCTTTAGCCACTGCCTGATGCGGGCCTTGGGCAGGCAGGGGTGAGGGCAGGGGGTGCTTCCAGCCCGCAGCGGGGGAGCCCCACGTGTTCCCCGCCCGGCCGGTGCCTCGGCCCACATCCCGGCAGGACACAGGAGCCATTCGCGTGGACTTGCAGGCTATTCCGACAGGACACGGGAGCAGTTCCTGTGCTTTAAATGATAAATCACCCTGCACCAGTATCAGACACACAAATCGTGTTCGTCACCACAAACCATTTATGAGCCAAAATTTGTCGAAATAATTCTGCATAGCGACTGTTACACCTTTTTGCAGATAAACTGAGAGCTCTGCAGGGGCTGGATGTGCTGAATGCTCAGTCTGTATCGCCGCCCAGACCAGTCCAGCGGGGTTTGTGCCTGCTGCATTAACCAATTAAAGCAATTCCTCCCCTCCACAGACAGCTTTTGCATTGATGAAATGAGGAGGGAAGAGAATTCCTCCCTGGACAACCCCCCCCCATTTTCACTGTCAGCTTGAAGGATGCCATTCATTCTGCTTGTCCTCTCCTTAGACTAGCAAATACCCTCAGTAGCTGTGGAAGCTGTAGGTGCACACATATCTATCTGCCGTAGGCTGTCTCTAATTTGCTTAGGCAGCATAAAGCTCTCCTTAGTAGATGAAGACGGCACTGACAATGCACTGACAAATTCTGCCGTGTTTGAGAGAGACTGTGATTTTTGCCATTGAGACTTATTTGCAGGACTCCACAGCCAACCCCCCCAGTCCAGGCACCTTCCAGGCAGTGCCTGTCACACCCCTGTGCTGTAGCATCGACCTCCCTCCCACCTAAGTCAGACCTGCCCAGCAGCGGCCTTGGTGGGCTCCGTGAAGTTTTTGGAAAAGCTCCCTTCTCGACCCTGTGAAGTCCTCCATAGGATTTCTATCTCACCTTTAAACACTTTCTGCTACTTGAACCTTTACCCTTGGGAAGCTCTCCCTCGATCAGTCTGTAAGGATGCTGCCCTTTTTACTTCTCCCTGTGGTATCCGAGTACCCAGTCAAAGGGTGTGTTTATACAGCTGTGGGCAGTGGGGGGAAGCTAATAACCACCTAACCCACAGCTACAAAAGAGACTAAACCCTGCCTTTCTAATGGTCTGAATGTATAAAATACAGAGTTCATCACAATCCTCAGGGGGTTCAGGGCTCACCTTCTGTTTCCCATAGTTTTTCTACCCACAGTCTGACACTTAGAGATCGGGCTTCCCTGGAGGATGGCCCCTCTCCTGCCTGACCTGCCCTCACTCTGCCCCATCCTAAGGCTCTCGTCTTCGGAGAGCCACTGCTGCAGCTCTCCTCTGGCT
>NW_008796063.1:12216803-12222514 GCF_000699145.1 Aptenodytes forsteri
GCCCCCCCTCGGCCCCATCCTAAGGCTCCCATCTTCAGAGAGCCACTGCTGCAGCTCTCCTGTGGCCACGTGGCAGCCTTGCTTCTCCGCTTTACACCCAGAGAGCTGCACAGAGTTTGGAGAAAGTGCTTCTCCTCCGAGCTGAGACACTGCTTTGTTCTGCCCAGGTGAGAGCTGCTGTCGATCCTTTATGACTGACCTATTCATAGACAAGCCGCCCTGGTCCCTTGGTCCAGGGACCACGGACGAGGACCGTGGGGCCAACCTGGTGCTCAGCAGCCGTACAAGAACCCCCAATTTCTGTTTAAAGCACATGCGCTTTCTGAGAACCCCCTTCTCTGTCCTCGCCCGCCAGAACAGCCCAGGTCCCGGGCACCAGCGTGACCGAGAGCCGGCATCTGGTCCTGCCTCCCAGATGCAACCCCCTCTCTGGGGGGTTCAGCTGGGCGCTGGAGGGAGCACAGCCCCTGTCTCTCGACTCCTGTGGCTCCGGTGGCTCCCAGTCCATCCCAGTGCGGGTCCTTTCTTCCCCCGGTTTGGCCGCCGTGTCTCCATGGCAACACACTCTCCCTGCCGCAGAGGCATCCTTGGCTCGCCACTTCCAGCGCCGCATTTGTATTCCCAGCCTTTGTCTCCTGCTCGGCGCTGGCAGCCGGCCAGGCCAGGCATCCATTTCAAAGCAGCCTTTGTTTTATTGGTGAAATAGCTGGTCAGAAATATATGTGATTTAATCAAGGCGAGAACACTTTGTTTCTTTGCTTTTCTTCCTCCCCCCAGCCAAAGTGCAGTTGCTCGGCCGAGCTGGCTGTTACCTGCACTCAGGGAAAAGCCCCGCAGACAGCAGATCGCCCTGCTAAGAGCCTGCGAAAATGGGTCTGCACCAGCTACGGTGTGTCAGATGGGCAGCAGCAAGCAGGGGGGAGACATTTTCTTTCTCTCTCCCACTACCTAGGCATATCTGAAATTTTCTTTCACAGTCAGACGTGTCATTTTCAGAGCAACCCTGTCCACGAGGTTCAGGTACAGCTGGGTTTGCTGAACTGCAAAGCCCAGTAGCTGAGATCCCAGTCCCTGGGCAGGGGAAAAAGCTGCTTGGAGTGAAAGAGGAGCCCAAAGACATGATCCCGCCATCAGCTTACTGCTCCTTCCCTCCTGCGGCTGCCTGCTCCCGCTGAGGGAGGCAGGACTGAAGCCAACTTGCTAGAGGGTGTGATCCGTTAATTGCAGTATCCATCCTTGTTTCTAGGGGAGTTCAAGGCTTAGAAAATGTGATGATATTACACATCTGCTTAAGCGTGCAAAGATATATGCAAAAGTATGCACGTGCATATGTGGGTATACTGATGCAGGTTTAGTGGAGACCTTGGTTTCCAGGCACTGTGGCCCTTGGCTCTGGTCAACCTGTTCCTTGGAGGTCCTTCCCCAGGGTGCAGAGAGGCAGCCAGGAGGGGACACAAAAGGGGGCCCCAAAGGAGGGCAATGGTATGTCATTGCTGAGGTCCTGGCGCTCCCCAGGGCCTCCCTGTACGCTCTCAGAGCATGAAGTGAGGCAGGAGGAAAAAGGAGAGAGTGACTGGAGAACAGTGAAGACTTTGTTAAGGGCAGAAGCCGCATATCTTAGCCTTGTCCAGAAATAAAACGTCTCCAGGAGCAGCCTGTCCTCTGATAAAGGTGTCCTTGGAAGGCAGTAGAAGCTGGGCAGCCAGTCCCGTGACAGCGGCTGCGGGGAGTTTATCTGGCAGGAGGAGGAGGAAGGTTTCCAGCCCTGGGAAGACCCGGGGGAGTGTCTGGGAGTGCCAGGCCAGTGATGGGCATGGCTGCTGGAGCACTGCGGGTGGGCTGCCAGGGAAAAACAAGAGCAGCTTATCTAAAAAAAGCCCAAGTGAAAAAAAATAAGCCTTTTGTAAGAGACGTAAATGAAAATACACAAAAATGAATGAAATACTTGGGATATACTCTGCGATTTTTGTCAAGTCAACACAGACCTGGCATGAATTAGATTCATGCACAGCACATCTGGTAACAGGGAAGGTAGAGATGTCAGTGTCAGTCCAGAGCAGCAGACCTCAAGTCTCTCCTCTATTATGAGAGTAACTCTGGAGTCTGTTTTATACTGTGAATCTCTGCTGTCCTGCAGTGATATGTGGACATACCAAATAACTATATTTTCAGGTGTGTTTAGGAGCAATTTAAATAATCAAGACTTTAAAATTAGTGTTCTTTGAAAACTAATCTCCAGACAACTTACGTCCTCAGCTGATGTGCACAGTATGCAGTAGCATGATGCAGCTTTTAATACATTGGATGCCTGGAGCAAAACATCCCTCCTGCCCAGGAGGAATTGGGGAGATTTGCATATGCCCGATTTATAAAGTATGCTGTTCAGACCCACTGAGCGTTTGGGCTTGATTTCTTGACTACAAATCAAAATACCAGACCAACTGCAGGGGAACAGCTAGCTCTGTCTGTCCAAAGCTCATGCCGTCATGCTGTCTTCTGCCTACTGCTACGGGGAGCAGGTGGGAGAGGGACTTCTTCAGCCTTGGGCCACATCGTCCACAGCCTGGCTGCTGCTGAGCGGAGTTGCAGCTGGAAGTGGGCATGAAGCTATTGGCCTCAAAGGTCTCGCAGGAAAGACCTTTCATCTTGCTAAACCTCAGACAGTCTTCTAAGTAATTTACTGCATCATTATGGTGAGATATAAACCACTCTAGCATTACAGTTCCCGTGACACATTTCACTGGAGTCATGGTGTCAGCCTAGATGTGTTTCCTACGTCCCAGCTTAGGAAATTGCATGCTATCCAGCTCTGCGTATGAATAATTGAAGGGAATGCTGTGTGCTCGTCCTCTCCGGCCGGCCCCGTGACTCCCCTCTCGGGCATGTGGAGTACACCGGGGAGCAGGTCAGTCTCCCTGCAGGATCAGGGCAGAGAGGCACCTGCAGGGACAGCTCAGCTCTTTGGTAGCCCAAACTGCCCCCGAGTGACCATCAGGGAGGCTGTGTGGCTAATTCCCAGAGCACACGTGCAAAGCAGGCTTGGTTTGACTTCAGGCCGAAGCCTCGCCCAGGACTGCCCATCTTTTTAAAAGCAAAAGGAGAGGAGTCTGTCTCTGACAGAGGAGATGTCATGCTGCTGCTGGCTGGACCGCTCTGACAGGGCAGTGGATCTGAAAATGAGAAGTCGGGAAGAAGGCAGAGGCAGTGGTGAGCCCCCAGGTAACGCGTGCAGGTGTGGCCCATTTCTTAATGATGGCCAAGACAAATCCAGGGTTTGAAGGTCTTCTTTAAAGGGAAGCCTGAGAAAAATCATAATTCTTAATAAATTATTGTTATACCAACAAAGGTCTACGCTGGCCAGTTGGTAGTTATCACCCATTTTAAGAAAGCAGCCAGCCAGCCACATTTCACGTCTCTGGTCTATCAGCCTGCCAGGTACCAAAGTCTGGGGCACGAGGTCTCAGCTTTCTTCCCCTTGCTGATCTGGAGACGTGTGCTGGGCTGGGACTGAGGCTCATGGCTCTGTGCCGGAGCGATGCTGCCCATCACCGGGGTCCCGCCACGGAGGCGATGGCTGCGCACGGGCTGCCGGAGGGGAGCCCTGCCCACGCCGTGGCAGGCGGCACACTGCAAACAGGGCTGCGGGCAGCGGGGACAAACCTGGAAAAGCCAATTGGAACAGGTAATTAAAATGTGAGGTTTTTTTTTCCCCCCAGATTCCCAGAAACACACTTATAAATGTTTTAAGTGAAAGAAAAGCATAGCAAAACAATTACACCTCAGCAGAGCCACTGTTACGCGTACGTATGTCTGGAACAGGGAGCCATTTTACAGAGCCAGCAGTGAGCCAGTTCGTACGTATAAATAATTGTACAGTGCTGCTTCTGGGTGCATTTATCATTCCAGATACTGTAAGTGACTGCATTTATTCATTGCAGCCTGTTGTACAGTGCTTCCTCTCACACCCCAAAGCTTCACAGCTGATCCTACCTGCTGTGGAAGATGCACAATATCAGATCATTGCTGGACTGATTAATAAATAATAATTAGGCTAAATTAAAGCAGCTTCTTTAGGCTAACATGCTGCCCTTAAAGAACTGTCTCAGTCTCTGACTAGGTAAGGAATGAGCTGGCTGGCATTCAGAAGCACAATGCAAAATCTTGCCTTTCATTTGATGGCCAAAATCAACTGCTGCATTTAAGCCTCAGACCTCAGCCACTGTCGCCAAGAGGTGGGAAAAGCCCCTCTGGATTTGTACAGCTGGAGAGAAGCAAAGCCAGGTCCAGAGCCTAGATTTTGCATAGACCTGCAGGTTAAAGTCACTTTTCCTAAAGCTTAAACTTGTTTGCATGTCTCCTGCTTGGAAAGGTGACTAGAGAAAGTTATTTTAATTCTATAGCAGAGGAAATAAGCTATATAATAAAACTAAATAAAGTTTTAATAATAATAATGATATCACATTTTAGGATTTTTTGCTCTTCAGTACACGCTGTGACCTTTGCAAACATTAACAAATTAAGGTGCATCGTGTGTTTATGAATTGTTGTTGACTAGGTCCATGTACAGCTGGGAGAAACGGCAGCACAGGAGTTGAGAGTCGCACAGAAAGATCATGGCAGATGCCAGCCACGGCCTAGGCACGACAACTGCTGGAAGTGCCTCCCCGGCAGCACCGACATGACTTTGCATGAGGACACTTCCCCACCTGGAGACAGTCCCAGGAGGTAACAAGTGCCAGAGCTCATGCTGTAGTCTATGGTGCTGCTCAATAAAGTGTGTCCTGGCCCCATTTTATTCTCTGTAATTAGGAAATTCAGCAGATGAATCGCTTTCTGAAGCCTAAACCAGAGAATATTGCTGGCACAAAAAGAAACAGTCTGTGGCAGAGTAGAAATCATTTGTGCTATTGTCAGAGAGAAGCGCAAAAGAAATAGGTGAAATCTTCTGTTAATCTGGTACGGTGTTGAGAAAGGGCAGTTGCCGAGTTAGACAATCAATAAGCATTGATTACAAAGAGGCTTACTCCTGTTAAACATGACGGAGGACAGAATAAATATACATAAACAACAGCAGCTGGCCAGGCAGGGTGTGCGTCCCCCTGGGGCAAAGGCGAGAGCTGCCCGGCTGCGGGCGCAGCACGTGCGTGGTCTTTGCCCCAGGGCAGCGCAGCCTCCCGCATCGGCCCTCGAGTGTCTTTCCGTGTTGGTGACTGGTACTCCAGCCGTTCCCGTCCCTCTCCCGTGGCTCCGGTGGCTTCTCTGGAGAACTGGCTCACATCTCTCTTGCCAATTCACCAGCCGGGATTAATCCTGGCGGAAGGGTCTGAGCTCTGCCGTGGGTGTAGCTGGTGGGTTGAAGGCGGGAGAAGCCGTTTCCTCCGTGAACGTCAGTGTTTGCAGGAGTCCATGGCAAATTATTGGGACTGGAGGGCGAGAAGAAGGGGGGAAGCACTTTTCCCTGCACGCATCATCCACATCTTCTTGCTGGTGGTGAAGAAGGACAGTGGTTTGTAGCTCTGTGGGCTCTCCAAATAGTGCCCCACTACTTTCTGAAATTGTCTTTTTATTTAGCTAAAACCTAGAAACAAGCTAGAAAGAACCACGCCTGTGAAAGAGACGCCAGCACACAGTGACCCGGCAGACTCTGCGTGGGCAAAATCGGCTGAGCCGGCCACAGCGGCAGGGGGGGGGCCCGGGGGCCAGCTGGGGGG
>NW_008796063.1:12222697-12228720 GCF_000699145.1 Aptenodytes forsteri
GCCGGCGCGCGCGGGGGGTTGGCCCCGGGGGGGGGCGGGGCGGGGCCCCGGCCGCTGCGGCAGCGTCTCGAGGGGAACCTTTGGAGTCGGGGGAAACTCTCCTACCAGCCTCCATGAGCAATTTGGAGCCGTATTCGCTAACGCCTGAGCAGTGTGGAGTGCAGGAACTGGCAAAAAGGGAAAGACGCAATGAGCCCATCGGTGCGATTTTCTTTTGAAGTGCAATGCAGCCCTGGTAAATAAATAAAGATTGGAAACGTCTATTGCACTGCACCACTTAAGAGACCGGGGATGTGAGGACGGCGTAATTGGCTGGATACAGAGTGAAATCCAGGCTCAGCGATTCCATTTTGCAGTTGGCAGCCTTCCCAAACGCAGATCAGGGAAAGCAAGTTGGACTAGCTTTAAAACACAGGGAAATTCTTTATCTTTTATAATTTTTTGCTGATTTAAAGGGTAGGATTAAATTCTCATTTAATAACCCCAAGTGCCTGCTCTCCCCTGCTCTGATCACTCTGTGTAACGGTGATAACGCTGGAAAGGCACTGGGAGCCTGGAGGCAAGGCAGTGAATTTTCTTCTCCTGAGCACAGATCTAATGATTGCTGCTGCAGCCTGCGAAATAGGCACCGACTGTTTAATCGTGAGCCTTAGCGTAAGATTTTGCTAGCTGTTTTCCAGGTCTGTTTGGGAGGCAAGCCGAACGCTTTCTGTTAGCAACTTCCAACTTTGTCATTTGCATTTTTTTCCTCCTAATTACGGATCCTACAGAGACTCAAATGTTCCTCACAAACATAAATAGTCCAGTTGACTTAACTGCGCGACTCCAGGTCAGGCATTGTTTTTATGAGTAAGCACTGCCTCTTCAGTACCTTTCTGTCGTCACCTCTTGCCATCGGCTGAGCTATTTTTAAATAGCTCTAAAAATGCGTCCTGTAAATAAAGCCTCTACAATGAACAAGGAAAGGAGCCTCCTAGCAGAGTAACACACAGAGCCTCTGTGTTAACGAGAAGACTGTTTTCCCTTGTCTGTCAGATCAGCTCATTTAGATTATTTAAGTCAAGTGCAATCTTGAAAACAGTCTGTTTTGCTCGTGATAGCATCTTCATTCTGTATAATGATGCTGAATGTAACAAACGGCAAAGGGTTATTGATGGCAAATTCTCCACATTCCCGGGCCTGCACTTCTCATGTCGCCTCATAAAAGCAGCCCCTTGCTTTATTTTCCCCAGACATTAAGCAGAAAGTATTTTCTAACATGTCGGCTTTCCAACTCCATGCTGAAGCCTTCGTTTTGCATGAAGCCTTGACAGCAAACTGCAGATAAAGGGGAAAGGTGGAGGAGATGATGGGAAATGTTGAAATGGCGACAGCTCATTTTTAACTATTTTTAATCAGTACATTTCTCTGTCTCCTGCAGTTTATTCTCTTGCTCCAATTATATGAAAATCCTAATTAAAAAGTTAATGGGGATCTGAAGACGGGAGAACCGCATGCGTGCCAGGCTGGCAGGGTGCAGATGGTGGCTGCTGTTGCTGGGAAAAGATATTTGGGGATCACTGCCCAGAAGGGCATGTTTACCCAGTGGTGAAAATGTAACAGCAGAGATCCATCTTTGGCAGCTGCCTGAATGCAAGGCAGGTTGTTTGCCCTTGAATAGTCGTTTCCATTATTTCTAATTTCATGTATGACCATACTGCTGTGGAGCCATTCAAATGCACAACAGAAAAGTGGCTGACAGTCTAACCGCAGTGGTAACAACACGAAATACAACGCTTCCCAAATCCCAAACCTCTGCTGTTTTGCTTAGACCACAGCGGTCAGATCGGGGAAGCAGCAGAGCCTGCATCTGCGCTGGGAGACATGCCGGCCGGTGCGGGAAGGGTCTCCCCTGCACAGGGAGCCTTCGCTTCCACCCCTTTCCAGCAGCAGAGTCAATCCCCGGCTCGTCGCAAGCAGTGGGGCTTTTCCCTGCAATCCCTACACACCACAGCTCCTCTGCTCGTCCTCCCGCTCCCGCCAGTGGGAAGAGGTACAGGCAGGCCAGGATGGCGGCTGCTGCACCATCCAGAGCCCGGCTTCTGCCACCAGAGATGGGAGAGACCAGGAGCCACAGCCACAGCTTCCAAACACCTCCCATCTCTCCGGGAAAAGGGAGAGGGGATGGATGGAAGCCTCCAGCAGGCCTCGCTGGCAAACATCTCCCGATCGAGTAATCTTCTACCACAGCAAAACGTGCACGGGGCGTTAGCCTGGGTGGACGTTAGGTGATGCCTATCAACGTGCTGTAACGCGTGTGAACACTTTGCCCTTCTAAGGACAGTGACAGGGTGTGGAGGAAGGGTCACCGGTGGCATTAACCCGATTCCTCCCTGCGTACAGTACCCAGAGCACTCCTTCCCCACTTGGGAAAATGGTGGCTTCCTAGAGACAGTGAGCCCATGAGGAAGAGAAGCCCTGACATTTCATAGACGGGTGGTAAGGATTTATCTACCCTTCAGCTGAAATCTGCTCCCGATCCAGGCTGCTGCATATGTCTTTTTAAGTGCAGAGGTGTTATTCTCCTGTCCCTTCGCTGGCAGAATCAGAAACTAGGACCTTAGCAAAGAAGTCCAGAGATCAAGCTCCAGTGAACACAAGAGTAAAAGAACAAAGAATGAACTAAAAAAATGCAGTAAGCAGGAGAGAAGGCAACCCAGACCTTGGCTCCCAAATAACCTTAGGCTCAACAAAACGTGTATTAAAGCTAAAGCCAAGAGCGGGTGATTAACATTGGACATATTCTGGAGGTGACCTAGTGGGATTCCCTTGCTCTTAGGAGCAGTGTGGAAATCAGAAGGGACAACAGGAGCTCAGAAGACATAGCTAGAGCATGGGCTTCAGAACAGTTCTTTGGTGGAACTCCTGGAGCTGCTCACCACCACCTTCCCTTGCTTCTGTTAGGAAGCGGGGACAGCCAGCACAGTTCAGGTGTGTACCACGCCACACTGTCGTGCATGTTCCACAGCAGCTTCCGCGAGGTGACAAGTCGACGGGTGAAGTCTGAGTTCAGAGCAGAAGGCCCATCCGTGTGCAGTTCTGCAGCTCTGGCAGGGTTTAAAACAAGGAGAGGCTGTCTAGTGCTGCTTCCACCCAGCTGCCACGACCTATTAAGTACCACTGCTTTGACTAACAGTCTTTTGCGTGGGTGAAGTTCAACCTTCTGCTTCTTCGTGAAGAAAATGTTCTTCCTGAATTTCTCTAGTGTATCCAGTAGTTCACCAGCCAGTTCCATATGTGTAAGAACTTAGCTGAAAGAAAGTGTTACCTGTGAGGGTGAAAGAGGTAGGATCATGATGTTGCGAGAAGGAGACGACGGGATAAGTAATAGGGGGTTAGTTAATGCAGCAGATTTGCTGACAATGTATAACCAGCTGTAGTATTTACAAGGCAGAATGGAAGCAATCGCTGCAGCGGTCTAGTCGCTAGGAGCATGTGCATAAATAAAATTAGAGAACAATCTACAATAATAAAGCAAGCTACAGACCTCGACTATGAATTTTATTGACAGTGGCATAATACAGTTAACAAAGTGACATAACAGGAGTACATAATGCATTTATTAGCCTTTGTAACTGAGGACAGACTTAACAGCAGTCCTCCTACATCAAGTGTAGTCCCTTTAAAGACAGATAAAACAGGACTGCCGTGAACGAAACAGTAACAGGAAGCTGAATCGGACGTCAGGAAATAACGGCTTTCAGTTACACGCTATTACATGACAATCCAAACTTCTTCATACGAAGACAAATAAACAAGGTGAAACTTAACTTACAAGTTATTAGTAGAAGCTGAGAAACCGATTTCAAATTGCCAGTGCCCTTTTAAGTACATGTAAATAATACAATCACTTTATGCATGTGCATGTTCAGCTCACAGCAATGCAAGCTATATTATTAAGCCTCTAAGAAGAGGGAAAAAATACCCTTACTGGTTATGCTGCACTGTCCTAAATGCTCATCCTTAACAATGCAGGATCTTCTCCAGCTGAAAAATACCTTACTCCATTCATGCTGGCAGAAAGACAGTTGGTATTGCAGCAGATTTCCAGACACAATTGCTCATTTGTCCAGGGCATCCATTTATTTCACAGGTGAATAAAATAGCATTCATTTTTTCACTAGCATTAACAAGAATGGCAAAGGCCAACTGAAACTGGGCTGGTAAATGTTTGTGATAATGTGCAAGCTAGATGCAAAAAGAGAGCAAGAACTTCCCTATGCCAACAAAACCACTTTTCTCAGTAGCTCTTATAATAGAGCAGACAGGACGATGCTTATTTCCATGTGAACGGTGGCAGGGAGTTGAGAAGAAAATTAAATTCCTGAACAGTATTGTAGGCACATACAATAACAATTATTCCCTTCCACAGTAGCTGTGCAGACTGCTGGGGTATTTTCAACCAGTGCTTTAGAACTCAATGCAGGAATGCCAGTAAGCAGCCATCTCGCTGACAGTTTTACTGTGCGCCAAAGTAACCCAGCCCCGCCACCAGACAGCGTATATCAAAAGCTAATATAGCTCAATAATTTTGTTCAAGATTGTTTTGCAGAGATGTACCTACAAGTATGATACATCCTCACTATCAGCGTACCTGGTACGGCACTAATTCCATCCCAGTTCAAATTTTCTAATCAGAAACCTATTATCTGTATTTTGCTCTTTTATTATACGGTTTGCTAAGGAGGGGTGCATTTGCATCTTTCCAAGAATTTTATCCTGTAGGCATTGGAACTTGGAAGTAGAAATTAGCCATAATGTTAAATGGACTCAGGAGTTTAAAAGTAGTATTGTAAGCAAGCTTCTTATTCTCTATGTTTCTTACTTATGCCAGCAATAACACTTTGAATTGCTCTAACTAAACTTAAAATATTAAAAAATACTTCCTTGCCGTTGTTTATTCTGTGGACTTGGACAATGAAAATGAAATAATTTCACTCTCATTTTGAGGAATTTTCCAGTTCTCACTTTTGCAGTGTTTGGGCTGTGAAGACCTCATCGCAATGCTAGCTCCACCTTCTCCACAGGGAAGCGCCTGTCAGAATGCAGATCTGTTTACTGTAATTTTTGTCTGCTCTCAGCTTCGCTCTTTCTTGACACTACTGTTCTTAATTCTCTTCCATTATTCCCTGTCAGTCCTTTGACTGGTTTGTTTTTTCTAGATTAATTTCTGGGACAATTTCACTGAAGTCAAGTACAGTAACACAGTGTGGCTCATATATTCTTCCCTCTTCATTTAATGTATTTGAAGTTAGAATAACTCTGCGTACTTTTTGGATTAAGCTTTGTGTTCACATAAATCAAATTCTAGCTAGGTTTGCAAGTGCTAGATACTTTTCAGTTCCCTCTGTCAACATAATAAGGCCTGTGAAAGGATAAAAGAAAGGCCTATCTTACTCTGTGGTGGTTATTTGGACATTAACACTTCTCTTCCATCAGTCTTGGTAAGAGTTATTGGCGCCCTGAAGTTCAAAACAGAGCTGAGCATGCCAGCAGTGCCTAGGAGCTCAACGAGCTGCACCACATCGGGGAAAATATGCGTGGAAATGTGCATTACGTTCCTCTCTGTGCCCCGTCCTGCATTGCTCGGGGAAACGACTGTCCTTTTCTGTAGGCTGTTTCATGAGACGGCGCTTGGAATTATGCGTGTATCTTCAGGGTAAGAACTACAGTGCCAGACTAAACCCAAAAGCGATCACCTGGCCAGCGGTAACAGTGCTCTACGGAAGGTCACCCCGTCCCCGCGCGCTGCCGTGGCAGCCCTTGCCCGGGTGACGGGGCTGTGCCACTGCAGGGCGGCGGGGGCTGGACGCACAGGAGCCCCTGAATTTGGGACCAGCTCCTGCAGCGCAGAGAGCACACGCTCCCGGCCCCTCTGCTCCGGGCAGGCCTCACTCCCCTCACGTAAGGGGCAGTTCAGCCCCCTCAGTGGAGACTCCCCTGAGGCAAGGTCAGTGCCTGTCACCCCCCGGGGCCACCCGCCT
>NW_008796063.1:12229320-12279320 GCF_000699145.1 Aptenodytes forsteri
GGCGGGGGCTCGCCCCCGAAGGGGCCGCGGCGTTTGCCCAAAAGCAGCGTTTTCCCTGCGGAGCTGAGCTTTGACCTCCTGTGCTCGTTGTTGTTTGCTCCTGCGGAGCGGGCAGCCCTTGGCAGCCGCCGGTCTTCGCAGGCTGACAGGGCAAGGAGGGCTCTCGCTGCTGTGGTTTAAGCACATTCTCGAGCTGAAGCGATGCAGCAGAATTGTTTTCCGTAAAGTACTTGGAACGATTAAGTAGAGGTTGTGTAGTAGCGAAGGATAGCTGGTGTTGGTTATGCTCGGCTTGCCTCGCTGTCCCTGGGTAAACATATCACTTGATTACTTGGCAATCTGTGGTCTCCCCGTTTCCTCCTGACAAATCAACATATGGAGCTCAGTGTGTATCTTAACCCTGCTCCAGTTTTATTTTTTTGCTTTGTGCTGCATTACTGTTGACATGGAAACCAACACCACTTTCTGTTCCAGAGAATTGGAAGCTAAAGCTACCAAAGAAGTCGAAAGAAAACCAAGCAGGTAAGATACTCATTTACATTCGCTCCTACAGTTCAGAACAAGAGTTGGCCTTGGGCTAGAAATCATTGTGGGCTTTATCTGGAGCTTTAATCTCATGTTAATTGTAAGGATTAAAAAAACCCTGAATCTGAAAATGTCTGCAATTGCATAGAGAAATCTCTGCAATTTTAGTTAATTCTATAGACTAAACACCTTTTTAGCATGGTTTCTTGTGCATAACAACAATATCAGGTTCTATAACAGAATTTCTTTAATAGGGTAGGTTTTTTAAGAGAAATAACTTACTTTTCTGTCCTAAATTGTAGTACCTAACAATAACTAAAAATTGAATGAAGGGTTTGTTTGTTTTTTTCCTATAGAGTTCAGGCAAATATTGTTGGGAGGCAAGAAATAGTTGGTTTTGGCAAGAAACTTGCTTTGAACTCAAATAAACTGTATATAGTTATATACCTTTAGGTTTTTGCCTCTTTCCACGAAGAATTAAAGGCAGTGAATTTCCCATTAGCATGTAGTTTTTATTTGAGAACTTGTAGAATGTGCAGTTCCCTTTTCACATCACTTAAGATGCTCAAGAGTAAAGAGTTACGTTGAATTAAGAATTCTGTGCCAGTAATATACATCACTTTTGTATCTAAGAGGTTATTTCTTCTGCACCGTTTATTTTTAGTGCGGTGACTTTCCTGCAAATATCTACCTCTTTCGGTTGTTTACATTCTTTGTTTTTGACTTTTGTCCTACTTTCTTTTTGTGTTCTTTTTCAATCAGACCTTAAAGGGTCTAGCAGACTTTTATGGGGACTTATACTAGGGCCACTGGAAATATGCTGAAACCCTGAATATAACTGACAGAATACTAGTTTCTGGTACCTTGCTTTTCTTCTTACTTACCGTGCCTAATCAGTCTCCAACTTCCAGATTGATTTATGATTACACTGTGAAAACTGATTGGCTTTCCCCTGCTGTCAGTGTGTATCTTCCTTCTTTTGGTAATATGCTTAAGCATGAATAATTTTTCCCATTTTGTTGCTGAAATGTATGGAATCTTTAACATACGCTTAGCATTTTGCTTTTAAATACAACGTCAAGGTCATTGTTAAATGGACTTTACTTGAAGAGAATGATTTCAAATTGCAACTCTGTAAGTAAGCTGTCCACAAAAGGTACTAAAATGCTGTGGGGGGAAAAAAAAAATTAAATCATTGGCATTCTGTGGAAAGCGCTCAGTGCATACTTGATGCCAGAAGCGATTTCAGAGCTGTATTATTTAGGTGGACAGAGTGCTAAGTTCAAAACAATATTCTGGTGCAAGTCTTCGTAAGTCAGTAGATCTTCACGTTTTTGTGACCCTAAGAGAGGTCTCTTGTTACACTGGCAGGGAAAGTAAACTGTAGAACTGCCTGAACTCAGTGCTTCGTGGGGGTTAGGGACAGAACAAGGTTCACTGAGTAAATTCTGATATGGAATGGGTCTCCGTGTTTTCTGACACAGAGGTATATGTTTTATTCATTTAAAAGATTCAGAACTGTTTTTAAGTTAACATTAACATACCAGTTGTTTTCAGAAACCTGTATTCTAACTGGTTTATGTTTAGTCAGGGAGTTTTTATCATGTGAGCACATAACCTGATAAAACTGTGGCATGCCTACTCTGGATAGGCCTAATTAATTGTTTTACTGTTGTAGAACTCAACAGATAGCCCTCATTCTTTCTCTAATGTCCTTATTTACGAACTTATTAAATTTGCAGTGACCTAGTCAAATTGTAAAAGAGCAAATATCTTTTCCTGGGAAAGGTAAATAGACCTATGCTACAGTTTTTCTTAATCTAAAATGGCATAGCGCGTATATAGACTGTAAACTCCATGGGGTGTTGGCATTGCTTCATGTATGTTCTGAAGTCACCTTTGGAGTTTACGCTTATAAATTAATGGGTAGCAAATACTGTTTTTTATCTTACTAGGAATATTGGCCTAGACTGTGGGTTTGCGATAGGATAAGTATTACAGCTTTTACTACAGCTTGCTTATGCAGTTGGAGCGATTACTGTTTTAAACTCAGGATTAACAATTTGGCTTGTTTGGCCTTTTGGAAAAGAATCTTTAGTTGGTCCGCGTTCTCTTTAAAATGCATGCATGCCTAGTCCTATGCAAATATTCCTGGTCTCAAAAATAAGCATAGTGCATGATTTGCAACAGTAATTCAAATAAATCTGTTGCAGACTCTATTGTCGCATAGTGTTACAAGTTAAATATCACCTGTTCGGTCTACTGCTGAACAAGAACTGTCCATTATTAACTGGAGAAATGTAAGACTTAAATTTGGTTAAAATTGCAAGCAGTAAAAATCACCATTTAGTTCTTCTGATTTAAGAAATAACTTTTTAATTCTGTTTGGTAAACAGGGCTTTCCTGCCTCATTTATGTGGAACTGAGAGAAGGTAAATATCTGAAATATGTTTACAATTTTTTTCCCCCAAACACAGGATATTTGATTCTTACTTCACAAGCATGCAAATTATAGGGAAGATTCAGACACTGCTTTCATTCACCTGTGTTTCTGCTCCAGAGATTCCATCTGCATTATTTGCAGACCGTCCATGTTCTGGGAGAGCAAACTTTTTACCTAAAATCATGTATACCTCTAGATTTCATCCATGTGTTCTACCAAATTACTACTGTACAATTTTTTTTTTAACTCTTCCATGTTAGAATAACCACCGTATTTCCATGAGGCTTTCCTTATTTGCTGTAGAAAAAAAATGAGATGGCTCAATGATAGGGGCATAGAGAAACAGTGAGAAATGTAGTCATTTCTGTTGATATTTAAGCATTTGATTTTCTGTTGGGTTTTTGGGGGTGGGGGTTTTTTCCTGATAAACTTCTTATGGGAAGACTTCTGCTGTCAAATGGGACGAGTTTATTGCAGAGACATAGCATTCTGTTCATACTTTTCAAGACCTTTAGAGATACTTAGGCAAAATCATGCATTCCTTTCTCCTCTGCACACACTTTTTCAGGTCGTGCGTAATTGTCAGGTTGTCCCTGACAATAAGGTAACTTGCATTTACCTTTTCTTTTTCTAGTCTTACAGCAAACCCATTGTGCAGTATACGTCTTGACTCTGCGTTAATAAAACTGAAGCAGTCTAGAGCATGGGCGGTCTTACGGTTAAGACGCTGGACTTTGCAGTCGTTTGGGTTTGTGCATCTGTTACAGATATCCTATATGACCAGTGTGATTATGGAGAAGCAGTTTCATCTATCTTCTTCAGTTCCCCATTTGTTAAATGGAGATAGGGATTGTTTATTGCTGCTGCTGAAGTCTTGTGTATTTAGATTATGAACTTCTTGGGAGAGAGATTTGTCTTTTGTATGCTTGTATAGCAGTGAACATCGCAGATGAAACTTCAGGGCAAAACTGTAACACAAACGTTGTTGCAGAACTGTGGCGTATTTATAGTGCTTGTAGTTTGGAACATAGTTCTGTTGAGCCAGCTTCTGTATTAAGAAAATGGGAAAGATGAGTGTATTCCAAGTAATTGGTAGTGGTAGACATGGTAGTTAGAATTCTATCACTTCACTTTTAGGGTGATAATTTAAAGACTGAGGTATTTAAAAGCAAAAAAGAAAGTAGCTGACACACATCTACCAATTAATTATTCATTGAAGTAATTGTTTCAGTTTTTAGCTTGGCAGCACCTCTTCTATACGTTAATAGCTGGAAGGAATTCACACACGCACACACATGACATCTGTAAATACATGTTCTTGTTTTGTTACCGGTGCCTGAGGCTTTCTTTGCTCCTGTGTAGTATGCTGAGTGGTTTTAGTTGACAAAGCGTTTCCCTTTAAGGCACTGGTGGGTTTTGTTGGGGTTTTTTTTGTTAACTTCAAAGTACTGGTTTCTATTCCATAAACTTGAAGAGTGCTCTTTTTGGTGTAGTATGCTATTTTGTGGGAAGCATTGATAAGGAATCGGGAGGATCCATTTTTAATCAACATACACATTTTATAATTGATTCTTGTGTAATGATGGTTTAGTAGAAAAGCTAGCTATTGTTTTTCTATAGAATCTCAGAAGAAATTTTTATTGGCAGTTGTACGTTAATTGCATAATTTCAAAAAATTTGAAGATTAGGGAACTTGTAGGTCAGAATACAGAAAAATTATCAAAACTTAGTCTCAGCAATATGTTTGAAAGTCTGTGTAGAATATCCGACATAGGTTGAATACATAGTGCGTGCATGCATACATTTACTGTCTTTCCAGATACTTAAATGTAGTTATCTGTCAGTGTTCCACCTGTAGCATTGCAAGTTAATTTATAACTAGAAGAAAAGCAAATGGTGGAAAGGATGTATTTATTTCCTCCAAAATTTATTTTATATATATTTGTCACTGGAAATTTTAGAGTGGTTTCAAAAGCCATTGTGTATGATCACTTCCAATTCTTACTTTTATGTTTACTCCATGTAGTAAATGGTTAAAAGGTAAAAATCCATAAATAGTTAACACAGAAGTTGATGGTTGGGGATTCAGTAGCGGGCGTGCTATCAGTGTCTCCTGCATCCTGCTGTCAATAAATAGGCTGAATGATGCGCATCCTTTTGAGAAACGGACTGATAAATACCTTTTTACCTTCAGTTAGTAACACAGGGCCAGTAAGAGGTTGCCTAGTTGTGTAACTGGTCTCCTTTGTCCAGCGGCAAAGCGCTTTCCCTGCTTGACCCCCCTGCCTGCTGTTGGCTGGGACCAGCGCGGCTTTTGGTCACTCTGTGTCCAGCATGGAGGGCCATCGCAACGACAGCAAAACCCCCCGTGCAGCCTGCAGCGTTTGAAGTGCTTCAAATGACACCAAACATGCAATACCTTTGGGAGAATCCCTTCACAGCCTCAGGGCTACTGAAAGCATTTGTTGGTGATGGTAGCAGTGTCTTTAAAAATGTGCTAGCACCATCTTGTGGGGCAGTGTGACTTTAATGTGGTTAGAAGGTGGTTTTCGAAGGTGTCTGCTTGACTAGCAAACACTGTACGTGAGCATCTGTAGTAGTGCTGGCATCTTTAGCAGCATTTGTGGTGAGGCGTTCCTAACTGTTAGTGCTAGCTTGAAAAATCTGGAAACCCAACGAATGCAGTTCTGTTGCTTAGGTAGTTCAGTTTTGGTGAATGCTAAGTAACAGGCATTAACGGTGAATGATGACCTGTTTTATTTTGGTGTTGAAATTTGCTGTGTGCAAGTAATATATGCTTTCATTCAGAGATAAATATTGAGTTCAAATCATAATAATGCAGTGCTGTGTCTTAGATATTAATTCGTGTCAGAATTCTCCTCATAACCATAATTTCCTCAGTGAGGTGACTAGAATTGTAATTTTATTGTGGCATAACGTTTCCCTTTTGTATATTATAACAGCAAAGATAGCATGCTGCACAAACATTAATTATTGCATGCTCAGTATGTCTTCCAGGGAAAATATGGGTATACTTGATTCTCCTGTTCTGTAACGTGAGAATAAATATGCCTATTTCAGCCCAGATATTTTTACAGTGCCAAGCTGGTGCTTTTGAAATTAAAGATTAATAGAACTTTTTTCAAGAACTAAAGTAATAAGTAAAATAGGATTTGATGTAAATATTACCTGAAATGTTTACATTTTAAGTGTTACAGCTTTTTTTGAGTTCACAAGCCAAATAACAAATCGAGCCATACAAAAATAAAATTAGCACCATCAAAACTTAAGACAAAGAAGTGGTAATGAATGCTGACTGTAGAAGTAAGAATGTAGCTGCTCTTCCTTTAATGGCATGTGATTGTGTTAGTAATGAAGTGAAAGACTTCGTATCAAAAATCACTCAGAATCACAAGGCACTTTCTGTCTTGCCAAAGTGATACCTGTTCTAGAAGATTAAAAAGTCTTTTCTTTAAAATGGCTTAACTGAGTAAAGCGTTTTGGTAGTTTGGGTGTGTGTCCTGTCCCCCCCCCCCCCCCCCCCCCCCCCCCCCCCCCCCCCCCCCCCCCCATACATAAAAAAAAAATATTTTTATATAAATAATGGTAAATGGTAAATTGACACTCAGTCTATTAAAAATTATGCAAATAATAGCAGCTTCTACTCGTGTGTTCTTGGAGCCATCAAATGTGCAGTCTCTCCTGAGATCAAGATCCATTTTCATTTGGTCTCACTTGAAAATAAAGCACCTTTCAAGTTAAGCTATTTAAATTGAAGGCCTTTGCTCCAGTCTCAAATGTGACTTTCATATGGCGTGGGTATTTTATTTTCAGCTGATCTAAATTGAAAAATAAGGTTTGCATTTCTGCTAAGAACATTTAACCTTGAGCAAGCTAATCCAATTATGTAGGAGGAAAAGGAAATTCCTTGTACATGTGTTTTAGTGCAAGTTGGATGGCTGATAGGGGATGTGATAGAAGTCTGTTTATATACTCATGTTATGAATCAGAATTCTCAGTCATTGCTTGTCATTTGGCCAGCTGATGGACCGAGCGTGCTGCTACAAGCACTTCTGCCATGTGAGGTCAGTGGAGTAAACCTACCCAGATGTAGGGAAAAGCCCAGCAAAAGAACTTGTTAATTTTCTGGCTTTGTCTTGTTACTATGAGACTTGGTTCCTACGGTGTTTCTTGTTAGGTGCTGTAAAGTAACATGAAGCTGCTCATAGTTTGTACGCAGAGGATAATATAAAGTGTTCAGTACTTAGCAGGAATAGGTAGCTATTAAAGTCTAAGATGATAAATGGGAAATAGTATGTAACACTTCTGTTTCTCAAGGAGTAGCATTAAAAATGTAGCTTGTTTGATATATGTTCTAATGGGTGTTGTAATCTGATGCATAAATACTATCATTTGCTGTCTGTTGAGAAGGTTGTGTATTAATGTGTTAGAAAGAATAAAGGAAACCTGCGCTTTCAGCTGTCAGAGATAGAAATTCAGGAGTTCTGCTTTAGACTGTGATGACTTAATAGGCAAATCTGAATTTGTATTTCAGGTTTATGTTTATGTAAGAGGGTAGCGGTAATAGAAATATCTTCCTGGAAAGATTTAGCTTTCAATGAAGAACATGGGCAGTAAGGGCTTTACTGTTGTTGTTATTTAATTGTACAATGGGTTAGTTTTGCTTTCCAGTCATTGAGATTTAACATTATAATGGTAATCTGATACTCTTTTAAAAACATGTTATGCACTATAGGTGGGTAACTTTTTTTCAGGGGTCGCCTAGGGTCCTGATACTTATCATAGGGGTTTTTTTATGTGTTCTAAGCTGGCTTTGTAATCTAAAATCTGTTCTTCTTAAATACATGAAAATAGAATGATCACAGTGTCATAATTTAGGAGTTTTATTGTTCCTGTGTGGAAACAGGAAAATGATGCCATGGTAGAATATTCCAGAGGTATTGCTATGTTAGTTGTTAGCATCTGTATTCTAAAAATAAAATGCAATCTTTTTGATTTAGTTGTAGCAGGATTGATGAGTTTTTCTTTTTTTCCTGTGAAAATACTGTTTTGCATTCTGCTTGCTCTTTAAAGTGCTATAGCTTTCTTCTAAAAGCGGGATGATTTTTCAGTTGATGTAGTTTTTGCATGTGACACACTGAAATTTGTTACACAAAACAAGGCACTAGTGGCCTTCTTAACTCTTAGAATTCTTCTCAGGTTATTAGAAATCCTGTAAATAACCTTTTGTTGCAGTAGACAATCTGAGGTAATGTACCACCCTGCAGTGTTGATACACTTACTGCATCAGAGGTGTTTAACCTGTGCCCATAGACGTTGTCGGGCTTGCTAGAACAATTAATTCAGGTGGCAGTCGAGAGGGAACTGGACTGTCTACCCGGGGCTCCACAGCCTAGCGAGGGCAAGTTTCAGACTGGTTGATTGCGTCTGATAGCAACAGCTTGTTCCCCAGGTGTCATCTCTTGCTAAGGTCTTGCAGCTTATCCCATCTCACATTGAGACATGCATACCCAGTGCTGGGTAGACCTGGGGACACAGGACCCCGGGAAGGATAGCGACCACGATAGGCTGCTGCTTCAGAACAGTTACTCTGGATCACGGCTTGTTCCCTCCTCGGATCTAAGTAGCCTTTGGGAAAGAGGGTGGCACGGGAAGGTGACAGGAATTCCCGCTGCACAGCGTGCTTGTGATGGTGCTTTTTCCTGGGGTGATCATGGGACAAGGTGGGCAGAGAACTGCTCGTAGAACGTGTGTTGAACTTGCACTTCTGGGAGGTGTCAGCCCAGCAGCACTTGCGCAGGGTAGTTGTGCGTTATGCACACAGGCAATGAGGTTGTGGGAGGAGAAGGGCTGTGGACACGACTTTTCCTGGCCGTGGGAGGAAGATGTGGTACTTGGCCTTTTCCGTTGGATTAGATGTTTCTTATTCTTGATGGTACTTCAGGAAATACTAGCTTCCTGAATAGCGAATCACTGACTCTTCTTTGCATGGAAGTTAACTATAAATGAATTGTGTATTCTATAAAAAAATGAACAGTGATCTACAGAAGCTATTTTTTCTAGACAGATTTCAGACCTACATGCTTCTTGTAGTGCTTACCGATTAAAAATTGGACTATTCCAAATTAACTCAAACTGAGGATCAGTGTTACCAACTTCACTTTGGTTACAAATGCTCAGGATGCCAGACAGTGATGGACAAAACTGACTTATGTGTGACCTTTATAGTGCACAGATGTCACTGCGGGTTAATCATTACCTCAAATTTGCGAAGTATCCAAGGGATTGCTTTAAGTGAACCTGGCCAAGTGTAATTGTTTTCTGTAGTTACATGACTAACCTCTTAGTTGTTCCTGAAATAATTTTTGATACCTAATTGCAGATGCAAGATTGCTTTTTGCAGTAAGACAGTCCTCAATGAATCTTGCAGCCAGATGATAAAACTGATAAAATGCAAAATAGCCGTGTTGCATTTGATAGTTTGTGATTTGTCTTGCACTGCAACTGAAATAGAGGGGTGTTGGAAATAACATTTTTAGATTTTTTTTTTTCCCATATCTTAACACATTAGAAGCAATTCTTTTAAAAAAGAAATAACTAATGCTTGCTCTCTGTTATTAGAAAACTTTAAAAGACAGAATTTGGTCTGTGGAAACTTTTTAGAGCGGTGGTCTGTCTGTAGTACGTTACTGTGTATGTAGGGTGGAAAGAATACTGGTATTGTTTGGCTGCTCATTGTCAAAGCATGCTACCACTCTACCTCTGGTAAATACCTGCAGTCACTGCTTTTGTTAACTAACACATGCAGCATGAGTTGATGGGTACTTGTAACAGTCACCCTAAAAGTGGTAGAGGAGAAAAGGGATGCTGGACATACAATAAATCAGTGTTATTCCAACAGAAGGGAGCACTGGGAAAAGACACAAGTAGAGGATGAAATCAGATTTGCAGCGAGAACAAAGATCTCGGCAAGTAGGGATGAAAACTGGTTTCTGTTTTTATTGGTTGCTGTACAGATATATGTAGCCGTGCTCCAAAGGTTTTCTGTTTACAGAGAGAAATCAGAAAAGATATTTGTAATTAAAGAAATACTCGTTAACTTCGTGAATATAAAACTTTCCTCCCTCCAGACAAATTGATTTTTACCATCTAGATAAAGTCTAGCTGTTGTCTGGCAGTATTAATAGTAATAAAAATAAATTTGAGAAAAATGCTTGAGTTACCCAAAATGTGGTCATATGATTTTTTTTGTCTTGTGCGCTAATGTTAATAGTCTCAGAAGTTTCTGTGCCCTATAAATATTTAAAGTATTGCAGGCTTTTTTCTCCCACAATGAATGTCATGTGAAAGTACTACCGTATCTCTCTTTGTTTGAAACTAATATTAATAATAGCCAAGTGGCCACAAGCTTTGAAATTTAAATACAAGTATCGTTATTACGGCATTGTCCCTACTGGGAGGAGAACCACTTTCAACATCTTGCTGAAGAATCTCACAACGGGACAGAAGACTAGTTTTAAAGTTTAAAGGTAGAACTCAAGTGGGCAGCAATAACGTGATAAATAAAAAGAATGGCAGTATTATGCAGAATGCAAAATAGAATAAGCTGATGGCTACCATAAAGAGAGGACCTGATGAGCTGCTGTTTAGTATTACTTACATTGGTACCACCTACAGTGAGAGGCAGGTGCCGTAAGAGTGCTGTTTTGTCTAATTAAAAAGTGAGGAAATTATATGAATTCGCCACAGTGGAACTGGGCGACTGGGAACTGGAAGTCACATGTGGATTTAAAAAAAAAAAAATTAAAAAACCCCTAAAAACTGATGCCTGCACTCATTTTGAAAGGAACTTGAGCTGTGTTAAAAGTAGAATTAACCGATTATTTACATATCTAAATAAGTAATGAAAGTTTTAATACTTGTGGAGTATCTTGTGTTTTACTGTGTTCAATTGGCATTGCTTCTGACATACATATACATATATAATTATCTTACTTGAAACTGGAGGTTTGTGGTTGTGGGTAGTTTGGGGTTAAAAAGGAGCCCAGTGTTTCTAGGCAGAAGTAAACCACTTATTGACTGCCCCTGATTGGCATTGTTAGTTCATTTCCCCTGCAAAGTTTTGTGTAACAAGGTTGTCTTTTGTTTGATAATGTGAGTATGTGCAACTATGTGTCATCGAATGAGGGTAACTTTTTTAAAGGAGATTTTAATACGTTCAAAGTAATTGTGTAATAAAATCTCTTCTGTTCTGCCTTGCTTAGTATGTGAAAAGCATGGCAAAGGTAAAAACAGTGCTTTTTATGTTCAAAGCTGAATTTTGGAGATTCAGACAAGACCACTTACCACAAACGGGGGCGTAAATTCCGTTCCATTAGTTGTTTCTTGGCTTTTTCTTTTGCGACAGTAAATAATCTATGTGACTAATGAGTTTTACTGTCCAGAGCTCTCCACAGCAGCTTTGAATCTGAGCACCTCTTGTTACTTCAGCTGCAGCTGATCAAATAGAAAGTGTGTACAGAGTCACCAGTTACCTGTGAAACATTAATTTAAAAGAGAGATACTAATCTCTGAAGGTTATTCAAAGAGTAAATTTGGTGTCGTCTTCCTTTACTTAGCCAACATGTGTGGAGAGTTTATTCCTACACCCCATTCAAAATATCATAGAAATTAGGACTTGTCTGAAGGACGTGGTTTGCCCAGCGAGAGGGTAGATGTGCGGTGGAGCTAGTGTTAAGATTCAGGACGTCAGAGGGATGTGTGTGAAACTTCAGAAAGAGATCTGGAAAAACATTTTCAACTTATGTTTTTAATCTTGTCCACCTGACTATATCATCAGGGCTTGTGGGCCAAAAGCTTCCAAGCTTTTGAACTTAGAAACATTCCTGACCCTGAAAGGGCAAAGAAGAGTCTTGCAAGTTGGCTTTCTAGTACACAAAAATGCTTTATTCTCTGAATCTGAAACTTTGAACTAACTATTAGTAGGCTCCCTTTCCCTCTGTTTTACAGTGTTCTGGCAAAAGCAAACTGCTGCCACTGTTTTTATTTTTATATTCAGCTTTATTGTTGCTTTCTAAACTTCAGAATCCTTCTTTCTGTGAGCAATTGTTTTTATTCTTGTGTATGAAACAACTAACTGATCTTCAGTTGCACATTCCATGTTGTCACAAGCTTTTTGCACAATTAGCCCAAATGCTTTTTTGTCTGCCCGTTACCACAGTCTTTTCTGTCAGTTGCGTTTGTGTGGAGTTTGTTCTTGTTCTCATCTCTCCAAGCCTGGCGTTAAAGAAAAGTTTGTTTTTGTTATCATTAAACTTGTATCAGGTACTAGTTCCTACTGACCCTGATAACTCGCAAGTCTTTAGTTCTTCCTGCTTTTTATGCTCTCCATGTTCTCCCTTTTGTCTTGCCTTTGCTGAAGTCTGTTTTTAAAAGAAAACATAGTGTAATCTGGAAAGTGGTGTTGCTGCTAAGCCTTCTGTTTTAGCATGTAAAACTTTGTATTAAGTGAATTTAAATTAATGTAACGGGTTTTGTTTTCACATTTGTCAAGTTACAGTTCTGTCACTTGTCTAATGCGCTCTAAAATTGCTCTGCTATTGAAAGCTCTGGTCTGACCATGCTCTTCAGTCCTTGTTCCTGCTAGTTCACGTGTCCAGTCATACAGATACACAGCCAGTCGAATTAGCTCACTGCTCAGGCAGGAAAATGTGTATATATTGTTTGTTGGTTGGCAGAGGTAGTGTTTAAGATCAGTGAGCTGATGCAAATTCCTGCATGGCTCTCTAGGCACTGGTGTTGGTGCGAAAGGGTGTGGGTGGCTAGGAAGGAACCCATTGCTTGGCTTATGCTGAGCGTGGTCAGACTCCGTGCTGGGTCAGAGCTGATTGCATGTGACAGTGGGGAAACGTGATGTGGGAGAGCTCAGTCATACAAATTCACCATAGCAGGTAGAGATTAAATAACATCTGAATTTGCGCTGGCTTTTGAATCAAATTAATGTCTAAGCCTTCATTGTAAGTTTTGGAAAAAAAAATAAAATCTTCCATGTAGCTTGACACTGCATCTGCTCTTAAAGTTTGTCACTTGCGATTTGCAGTGAAAGTACATAGTCCCTATAGAAATATTATCCAATTAGAAGTAAAATTCCCCAGTTCCTTTTGGGTCACTCTGAAATAATTGTTCTAAAATGAATCTAAGTGTGTACAGATTGTATTTTGGGAGAGTTAATTACAAACTGTGTGGTTCAGGGATTTAGTGCACGAAGAGGAAGAACAGTTGATGGAAGAAAGGAAAAAGAGAAAAGAAGACAAGAAGAAGAAGGAAGCTGCTCAAAAAAAGGTATGTTGAACATTAAAAAATAAAAACCCATGCTTGTGGGTTACTTATGTTTCATCACTAGTAAATACTATTTTAGCTGCTGTTATTCAGAAGTGTTTTCTTTTTAATTTAATGTTTTAAGCTTTAAATGTACTGTCGGTTACTTAGTGGTAACTGACATATTGAACATCTTGATTGGCTTTGTGTACAGTTTCTTCAGAGATTAAATATTCTTCTGAAATGACCATTCTTTTTCCTGGTTGTCAGTTGAAGCGGTTTCAAGTTTGAAAACTTCCTCAGTGTTAGTGCATTTATTAGTAGAATAAAATTACCGATTTTTTTTTTTTTTTTAAGATCTTGGCTTCCTGCTGTATCCTTACTTTAATATATCTTCTTACCCTTCAGTGTGGAAACATACATGTCATAATGCAATTTGCATTAAAGAAGGTAGACAAAAATGAAAATATTGGCAGCAAAGGTGTGTTGGGATGGAAACATCACAGAAATGCTTGTAAACACTTCAGAATTCCTGTTTCCTGTCAAGATTGATCATGGCAGTTGATTCTAAATTTTGACCCTAAGCTTGAGAGGAGCTTGTAAATCTGTTTTTAAAAACCTGTTCATTTCAGGCTTGTATTTGCTAACTGGTGGTAGCAAAGTGAAGCTGCTTAACGTTTTTTTCTTTGATTCCATTGACTAATGCTAGATATTTATTATATGGTCAAAAAATCAGTAGTCAGCTCTCCCTGTTTGTTGGCCTAAATAAAGGTGTTTGTTGTACACCTGTACAAAATTAGGTATGTCTAATCTTGTAACAAATCTAGATGAAATAGTACTGGAGGAATACTCCTAGAAGAGGTATTTGCTCATATTTCAGAATGAGAGGTTGTTTTCAGTAGCAGACAGCAAAGCTGCATAATAACTTTTGGACCTCAATTGTAAATTTATAACTCATTTTCCTCTTGGAATTCTTTTTTAATCAGAAGTAATGGGAAAGGAGCTGGTTTACTTGTAGAATTTGAATCTTTTAAATAAGTGATTCTTCGTAGCTGACTTTCTCCTCCAAAATTCAGTATTTTTGTGAGTTTGAAAGGCGTGTTTGAGAGTGAAATTTGTAGAAGTAAAAGCATAAATATTTTTTTGAAAGTGAAGAGACTAGACCTTTGCCTAAAATTTAAAGTTTTGTTTACACTTTCTTCTGCTACGGAGCACCTGCTAGACACTTCTTCAGAAGCCACAGGTCTTTACTGATGTGCTGTATTCTCAGAGGAACAAAATGTTGAGTGCATGGACTTCATACATGTATCAGGAATTCAAGCAGCTTCTATGGACAAAGTAGTAGGATGCCACGAGGATGCTCGTGTGCGTTCCTGGAGAAGCTTAAACTTGATCTAGATTAAAGAGAATATCCCTCTGAAAAACCATGGTAACAAACAACTGCCAGTTAACTTGGGTGTTTAAAAAAAAAAAAAAAAATCCTAGTACAGACGTGGTTGATTCTAGTTTAAAATGAAGACTTGTTCACGTAGGTCACAAGGAGGGCAGAATCCCTTTTCTGTTCTGTTAATATTCGTGGGTGGTTTCAGATTGACCAGAATTGCTCTTTTTGTTTTGTAAGCTAGCTTTTTCTGTTTGATCTCGTAAGAATGTACTGTTTTGTATTATCAACCATAGGCTCTCTAGCAAAAACTTTAAAGCATTTAACTGTGCACCAAGTACTGATATATTTTGGAAGTCCCTAGCTGAAAAATGTTCAGTTTTTTTTTTTCTTCTAGAGAATAGCACCTTAGTATAAAAAGCAGTAGCCTTATCCTATGACCCTTTCTCTTCGCTGACCTCTTTGGGTGCTGTGGATAGTCAGGAACAGCAAAACATTTTTGAAAAATTCTAAGTTGTCTCATTTTCCTGTTCATGGGTCAAGTGCCGAGCTAATTAATTGATTTTTAACTCAAGTCACAATTGGGGAGGGGGGGTAAGATTACAAGCTCTCCAGAGTAAGCTCTAAACACGTGCATAGGCATGACAAGAACTGAAGAGGCACCATGTAATCATACTGCGGAAGGAAAAGCTAACGCTTGGGTTTTATATATACTGTAGTTTTCTAATAATTGGAACTAAGAAGAGTAGTAGGAGAACAGCAGCAATCGCAGAGGTGTGACACTTAACAGAACCTACCTTCTCTAAGTTGAGTAGTGCTTTTATCCTGATGCTGAGCAGCTTTCGTGGGACATCAACTGTTGTGTTCCATTTACCTTTTTATGATCGTATAAAATTGTGTTTTGAATGCCTGGTTCCAAGCCAGCTGCTGTGCATACAGTACCCTGGAGTTTGAAGTGCATATAAAACTTCCCAAGCCTTCAAAACACTTTTTTTTTTTTAATCAGTTTTGTTGAACAAAGAGCATAATGAAAAGTTGTAACGTTATGTAGTGTCCTCAAGTACAGCAATTGCCCTTTGGAGTGTGAGGAGGAGGGGCAGTGGTATTGGAGGAGTCAGGGTAATAAGGGTAAGGTAGGCAAAACTGAAAATGAACGTGGTGTGGGTGTTTTGATACACTCATGTAAGCAGCCATTGGCTTTATTTTTGCTTTCTTAATTCTAGGGGCTGATGCATTACTGTTAGTAGAGTGGATTTTCTTCAGAAGAGATTTTACAGTCTTCAGCTATTTTTAGCAGTCTCTAAGGGCATAAATAAAAAAATGAAAAGCTTATGCTCAAGGTTTCTTGGGAGCAAGAGGCTACGTTTTGAACTATTGGACAGTATAACAAATTTTTATATGTATCCTTGCCTTTGTCAGCTTAAGAAGTTGAAAAAGAGGGTTTTTCTGTTAATGTACTCTTGGATTCTTTAAGAGAAGTGAGGATATGGCACTGAAGGGACATTAATAAAGTTTCAGTAGTCAGCCCTAACAGTGCTAATGTCTGAATCTAACAGAGTCTTACATCAAATCAGTGAATTGATAAATTCTTCTTGCATTCACATGCACTCTCTTTTTTCTCTCTCCTCAAGGTTTTAATTACAGACAATCATAGACAATCATAGCTTAAGTATTATCGCAAATTATTGCATACTATGAATATATGCAATATCATAATTAAAATGGGTTGTATACAGCTACCAAAGTGACCATATCAAATTAGATCTCATTTTGCTTTGGTGATAGTGCATTTTAAAAGTGATAATAAAGAAAACTCTAGTTTCAGATAGGAAGAACTATGATTTGTGCTTTTGAGAGGTCCTTCATGAAGTCAGTTTCACTATGTTTTATAGTTAAAACCGCACAGTTAAGGTGCGGTTAAGAACATGAAGAAATGTTTCTCTCCCCATTTTTATCCTATGATAAAATTTTATTCAAATAGATCTCTTATCTTGGCCATATCACAGGTGTAACCAGTTGAATCTTGGAAATGAAAGACTTAAAGCTTTTGCATTTACTTTCTTACTTCCTTTAAATTTCTAGGTCCCTCTCTCTTCCCCTGCCGTTTTCTGCAATAAAAGTGGTGGAGGTTCCTTGCTTCCAGGCACAGTTTTTAACTCACTTCAAACATCTTAATTTGCAAGTTTAATTCAGTCTGTTTCATGTAGTTATCTTTCAATTAATTTTGTCTTCTATAATGTTTAAACAGCTTTCTAGGCATAAGGAATAATAGGCATGGGTTGGTTAGAGAGACACTTCTGAAGTAGATAATTAAATAACTTTAAAATATTTTAAAAGAGGAAAGTCAAAAGCTAATGTTGCTTTATGAAGTGGCACATGCACATGTGGTTTTTCTCTTATCTGCACAAATCACTGACATTTCTTTTTTCTTGTTCTAGGCCATTGAACAAAAAATCAAAGGTAAGTTACTTTAGAGTTATTTCTGTTCTGTATATTATTTCTGCATTTTTAAATATGTTGAATCGAATTGGTCATCTGAAAGCTCTTCTCAAACTAAAAGATGGGATCCTTGAAACTTCAGTTGCACTTTTTCAAACAGTGACCACAAAGACTAGAAGAGCAATGGCTAAGGGCTTATTCCAGGGATTGGAGTCTGCTGTTCTTCCTATTTTCCATTCTTAATTACTTATACAGCACCAAGCATATACATAACACCTTGAGTTCTCTTCCTTATTTGCTTTTTTCCTTCCCCCTTTTTGCTTTGTTTGAAAAGTGCACAAACACTCGTAACGCTTCAAGTATGACCGTGTATAGATGCACGTAATGTATCTGTTTGAAACTTAATTATCAAATATTCTAAGTGCAGCTGGGGTTGGGAATGCTTGATAGACAAGTAATTGATAAGTCTGGTTTTAACTAACTGTTGCGTATGGAGAGTTCATCCTGACAAAATGATCAAGATGACAGTATCTGAAAGCTGTAATTTTGATGTTCAGTGGCAGGCTGGGAACACCAGTTATTCTGAATGTTTGTGGGTTTTATACAGATCTCCATTCCTACCAGCTTCTATAAAGGGGGAAAAAAAGATTCTTTTCACTTTCTTTTTAATTCTAGCTCATAACCTGTTAGT
Organism: Aptenodytes forsteri; assembly: GCF_000699145.1. Classification (NCBI taxonomy): domain Eukaryota; kingdom Metazoa; phylum Chordata; class Aves; order Sphenisciformes; family Spheniscidae; genus Aptenodytes; species Aptenodytes forsteri. The sequence goes on from NW_008796063.1 coordinate 12,247,138, forward strand.
TGAGAAGTGGAGAATAATTGCATAAGTGATCATGTGGAGTGCTTGCTGAATCCCTGTTTTCTGGGAACATTTGGTTTAATTTAATACTTACTTGAGCAGTGGTAGAAACAGGAGCTCGGAAGCCCTGCTTAGCGGAGATGCAATTACTGTTGGAAAAATCAAAAAGTGTTTGAAGTGCTGTTCTGGTATGAAGCTGGTAAAATGGTAGAGGACATACTGCGCTTGAGAAGAGGCAAAGAAACAAATGAAAGTGTCTGTTCCCGAGGTGTGTGTTTGAAGAAGCATGCTAGTTTGCATGTGGTTGAAATGGAGGAGGCAGGTTCTCTGTGTAAAAAATGCGCCGATTCTCCTGCCGAGGACTGCAGTACCAATTACCAGGTATCGGGAGACATGATTACGTCTAGTTTGTTTAAGTGTAATGTGTACTTTACTGTCTGTGTTTAAATGGGGGGGGGGGGGGTTGGGGGGGGTTGTTACTGATAGGTTTTCATTGTGTGACAATGCTCTGCGGAGGGAACGAGGGCAGCCTGGGTTCTGTGTCTTGGGGAGTTCTTCTATGTGATGCTTTGAGGAGGCTGATGTTTTGGTTGCGGAGATCGCTTGAGGCAGAAGGAGCTGCCAGAGCATGGTGGCTGCAGGAGTGTTAGTGCACCGTTCCTACAGCCGATGTCAGTAATGGAAGCTTATGTTCTATATGTGCAACCATCCTGTGGGTTTCATTGTACTGACTATAGGTCCTGGCCCTTCCAGCCTGACTCTGGTCACTGAAATCAGCTGGGAATTCTATGCTTGTCTTTAGGCGCAGGACTGGATACTTAATAAAAGTGCTGGAAGAGTATTATAATTAATAAATAGTCTTCACTTGTTTTTTAAAGCACCCTTTTTCAAGCAGTGCATGGAATTGCATTTGAAGTACAGGCTAAGCATTTGTTTTCTTCTGTATATTCCTGCCATAAGGCTTCTAAGATAATATACCAGATTTAAAGAATTGTGAAAGTGTTTGATTTTATTCTGAAGTAATAAAATATATCTGAAAAGATAGTGAAGAAGGAAAACTATAAAATACTTTGCTGTAAATAATAACGTCCATTTTGAATGAACATTTGACCTATGTACTTATGCTGCACTGGCATCCACGCGTCCCATCAGGGATGAGGCTACAAAAGCAAATGGCTAAAAATAGCATGAAGACAGGAGGGCAGTAATTCTGTTCAGTAGGCTACCTGATGGTAATCTTCAAATTGAAAGAAAACGCCTTTCTTTTGAAGGACAGAGTAAATATCCTCCCACCCCCCCCTTATCCCCCCCCCCCCCCCTTTTCTCCTTGGGGGCCTGATATTTACTGATGGAAATATTAAGTTCCAACTTTAATGTTACATTATTATTAAAAGGGTATTTCAGCAAGTTTAGCAGGAATTTAGAGTTGTTAAAGAAACGCAAGCTGACGGTCCTTCTGAAGTACAGACATGGGATTCAGATATGCAACTTTTTGCAACAATTTCTGTAGGAACAAAATTTGTTGCTTATGTTGCACATAGCTCTTTCATTGTTTCAACAGTTTTGCCTACTTGTATTCAGGATGCAAATTAATGTTTCATTAGTTTCCAAGTTTCCATCGCATTAATGTCTTAAATAATTTATTCTGTGCATGAGCTGAAGATAAAATACAAGAGTATAGGATCTTTAAATAATTCAGAATTATGTTCCTTCTTTCAGAAAAGTAGCTGGTTAAGTGGGTGGGGGTGGGTAGGGAGGGCGGTTATTTCTTGGTTTTAAGCGTAGTTTGGATGGCTCCAAAATGTTGTTTTAGCTAAGGTAGAATTTGTTGTTGAACCAGCTGAAGTTGCTACCAGTGTTCATGTAAAATTATAAGACTACCTTCCGAGGAGGTTAATAGTGCTGATTTTTTTTCTTCTTCCTGTTCAGGATTGGGAATGGAAGTAATGAAGATGATGCTAATATAAATGTTTCTGGTACAAGTAGCATTTTAATACTGTAGTATTAAAAATGCATGTTTGTCATTCCTGTGGATTTCAAATATTCTAACCTGTCTAGTTTTATACATCTGGTTTTATTAAAAGAGGAAAGAGGCAGTTCATAGGAGTTAGAGATGAATGTATTATTTAGTTGCTAAGTGGAAGGCTTCTCTGTGCAGCAGCTAGCGTAACAAATTCGTACATCCACAAGTGCCCTCCAAGTGCTCTTGTACCAGGTATTTTAGGAAGAAATAAGTATCATTTGAAAGTCCTTATTTGTTGAGAATACTGCAGAATTGTCAGTTGTTGTGGTATTCCTTCTAGCTTGGCAAAATATGTATTTTTGCTGTGTTTAATGTCAGTACTACTAAAGACAGACAAATCAATCCATTTACCCTGAATTTCTCCTAAAACAGGACTGCAAACCGCACTGTGGCCAGGAGTAGCTAATGATAAGTCAAGCACTAAAGTAAATGCTATTTCAGAAGAATGTTTGAGTTTTGTTGTACATGCTCACTTAGCAATCGTGGTGTACTTCTGCAGAATGAGATTTCATTATGAGATGAAATATCTTTTTGCACACGCTTTAGTGTATGTACATAATACCCTAGTGAAGTAATTTATAAAGTTTGAACAGTAATGTTTCTGTTAATGCCAGTGTTGTGGTTAGTTGTTCTGAATGCTTTTGTGCTTTGCGAAACAGTACAAGCTAGAGCTGAAAACATCTGTCAATCTTCAGTTCTGAATTCCCCTGCGTTGTAGAAGGCAGAGGCATAAAGTACGACTTTTATTGCAGAACAGAATAAACTTTGAATCAACCACTGAAATGGAAAGTGCTTTTAAAAATAGCTGGGTGTGGAATTGAAATCTTTGACTCATATTTCCCACCTTGGAAACTTCTTATTCATTTTCTTGTCTGTGAAGCAAAACTGCCTGAATACACTAACTCTTCTGTTTTTTGTTGTGTTGTTTTTTTCACTTGCCTAACTATGCTTTTCCTGATTGGAAAAACTGTTATGTTAGCTTTTAAATCTTGAAAGCAAATAGCAAAAATGAACAGAATAAGAAATGCTTGCTGTTAAAATTACCCGTAAGAATGGCATACAACTTACCTTTGTGCGGATCTTCAGGGGTTAATGAATTGGCAAACAGTTAGATATTTTCCAGATCAGCTAGCTGAGCTTACAGCTGCGGCCATTTTTCCACAACGAAAATTCTAGCACTACATCTTACGTGTGTCAGCTTGAAAGCCAGACTTCCTCTGTTTGCCCTTCAGCATTCCAGCACTGACAACTCTTTGGGGCATGACACGCAGGGAGAGAGCATTACAATACATTTTTAAGAGGTCAGCTTCAGCAGCAGCAAGAAGAAACATTTAAATGACAGCTTGGTGCTGCTCTTTGTGTGGTTTAGTAGACGATTTGATCTTTGTACGCTGATTTTGTGCGAGTGAGAAACTTTTCCATCTGCATTAAAGTTATTCAAACAGCTGCCATTTTTTTTTTTTATTGGAGGGGGAGTTTAAGTCACTGGGCCCCTACTCCAGGAGGAGTTGGCAGGCAGCACTCCTGGAGCAGTAAAATGACACCATGCTTCTCCTCCATTTTCTAATGAAATCTGCAGAGTGGGAAAGCAACACAAGTTGGAAGCGTCTGTCTTTGGAATCTCTCTGTAAACTGTAACTTCACCATCCCCTGCTTTGTGGGTTTTCAGCAGGTTTGTTCTTTATGAAAATCTGTCATTTTTAATATTCGTTTCTGTAAACTTGCTATTACTAGTCAAGTAAATTAACTGTGATAGACTGCAAGTCTGTTAATATTATCTTTCTGCCTTAATATGATTCAAAATAAAATACTGGTGTGCAGAACAAACTTTTATTAAATGAGCAACTTGTTTATAACAAATTAAAACATTAAGATAATGATTAAGGGGTGTTGGAATTTATAGTAGCCATATTGGAATATTAATGTATTATTCAGCCTTCTGAGAAGTTGTGGACCAGAAAATGTTGGACAGGATAAATTGTATAGCTTAAAACTTATTCTGTGGTACTTAGGGAAGCGAAGGCGAGGGAATTCTGTTGCACTTCTGATTAATTTCAGTTTGAAATTAACCTATGAATGTAAATTCTGCATATTGTTTAGTATAATCATATTATCTGGTAAGATTTCTATTTAGTTTGCTGATCATAGTAGAAAGAATTAACCATATTTGCTAAGGAAATGAATGCATAGAATATATGAGAAATACAATTTTCTTAAACTGTTTGTGAAGTCTTGTTCATGTCGTAGCTTAGGGGCTGGCTTGGCAGAAAGTAGCTCGTTTATTAGTTGCACTCTTTTATAGTTGAAAGTGATTCGATAACAGAATCCCATGGACTTGCAGGTAATAATATGCACTTTGTCTTAAAGTAGCTTTAATTAGGAAAGTAAAGTATAAATGTTGCTGCGTTGCAGTACTGCCCTAAACATGCTGCTGCAACTCTGGACGTCTCGTGGAATGTCATATAGAAATGATTTTACTTTATCTGAGAGGAGCGATTGTGTGTGAATGGTAGTAGTAGTGTAGGAAAACTGAATGTCTTTCATTGATCATGTTATGGGGTGTTGTATGTTGGATTATAAATCTCTTCAAGCGAGGTGTACTTTCCACTTAAGCTGACAATAAAAAAAAAAAAGCTTAAATACAGTGCGCAGGAGGCTGAAGGATGTATGTGTCCCTAAGTGGTGCCAGTACAGTGTGACTACTTTGTTGGCTTGATAATGATATACTGGCTGCAAAAAGTGGTTGTTTTCCGTGTATTGCTGTCAGCACACCTCAGGTGTAGGCTGAACTGTGCTTTAAACTGTAAAGAGTAATTAGTGTGAATCAGTTGCAGCAGGAGGGATATTGATAGATCAAAAAGTTAAGATTTGGGCAGTAGTTACACAGATTGTGGCATGTGAAGAAAATTTTTTTTTTATTTCAAAACTTGTTGCAGTACCTAGACCACAGAAATGTGCGAAGTGCTTATGCATTAAATTGTTGACAAATTCTTACATATTTGCTAAAATAATGCCCCCCACCCCCAAAGACTTAATCATTTTCAGTTATTTTAATTATTTTTAAACCAGGAAATTTTAAAAGGAATAAATGGAAATAGATTTGTTTAAGACTTCTTTATATTTGTGGAATTCAGTTTTGATCATCATTTGTTGTCACATTATATGCATCAGAACATTGTGTAAGGAATCAGTTGCCTACTTTTTTTAATGTAGGTAACAAATTGATGGAATCTGATACGGTGTTGGTGATTTTTATCAACTTGCCAATTTATCATATTAGCTTTTGAATACCTTCTATTCCTCATGCTCTGTATATTAAATTGACTTACGTCTTGGCCATTCCTCTCCTTAATCCTGTCCTTCTCCAGTCAGCTGTGAAATAGAGAGGGCTGGGTTGCTGCTGTGTCAGAGCAGGGGAGATGGCGCGGCTGTGGAGCGAGGGTGTTGGTGAGCAGCTGAAGCTGGGTATTCCTCCTCTCCCCTTGAGACTTTGGTCAAAGGCCTGTATCTGGCCACCTGTGAAACAAGGAGGTCCCTAAAATTTTTCTTTTCTACTTCTCTTAAGTAGCCTAAATATAATATATTAAAACTACATTTTTGGTCATGTAGTAACGATATTCCTGCTGCTGCCATGCCAGGAAATTGTTAAATGGAACACAGCAGGGGAATGGTTTAAGGATGCTGCTCTCAAGCTACAAGTCATGTATGTTTAGATGCTGCCAGTGTACAAAACTATTCTTGAAAATAAATACAGCCTTATAGTAACTGAAACCCGATTTGTCATCAGGCACCTCTTCTCCCAGCAGCGCAGAGCGAGAGCCCTTGCTGGTCCCGAGCAGTAGTACCTGCCTCAGTTTCCCTCTTTCCTAGCACGCAGGGTCGGTCCTCTTCTGTAGCCTGTCACCACATTAGAGGTGCCGTTGGAGCAGTTTGACGGAGCTGTGTCCTGAACTCTTCTCTCATAGGATCTCAATGAAAAAAATGTGGCGTTGACTTTACCCTGGGTCACTTTTCCCCTCTGTTGTCTGTACAGCCCCAGAAAGGGTTGTGTTGCTGGGGAAGGAGTGACCTGTAGCTAGTAGGAACCTCTTTAAATGTTTTTCACCAGCAGAGTTGCATTACCAAGCTGTGCCCTTGCTGTTAGCAGCAGGAATGCTGCAGAGATTAAATTATTTTTCTTTCAGTAACTTCTAAAACTGCCAGTTTCGTTTTGTGGAATTCTGAGTAGGGATGGTGGCTTGACCATGTAGGCAGGTCGGTGCTGAGGGAGGTCACGATCAAGTCTTGAGGTATCTCAGAAAGTTCCACAGTAAATGTAAACATGCTTTATGGATATCCAAGAAATTTGAAAAGTACATTAGCATATCAGTCATGTAAGGGATTGGAAGTACAGTTTACCTGTTACAGTGGTTGGGATGAATGGCAGTAGCACCAGGAAGCACGCATCCAGTAGCTCACGGTATTCCTTCCTATCCGTTGAGCCTGGTTTACTAACCAGTTACCTACACCTGAACACCCCCATACTTACCGCCCTTGCTTTTGTACTGGTTGGGGTGGAGGTGTTAAGTTGAGGATGTTGCAGTTTTCCCTTTATTCAGCATCTGAGTTTGGTGTGTTCACTCACCCTTGACCTCTACAAATTATTTGACCTTCATCTTGCCTTGAAGTGGCTGTGCTGTCAAGACTGAAAGATAATTTGGGGTTGCAGTTGCACATTTGGTGTTTTATCAGTGCCGGCACAGTCCTGCTAAGCTGTGTATGGGGGCTACCTGTGCTATTAGCTTTTCCTGCTGGCAACAGATTGGCTTAAGGGTATTAAAGTATTTCCCTTTGGATGTTAGGATTGATAAAGCAGGCAAGTCTTAACAATGCGTTCTGTACGTCCTGTTCATTTCTTGTTCTTTTTGTGCAAGACATAACATTTTTCTATACATAACACTTAAGTTTCCCATTGGAATAAGATTTTTTTTAAGTACTTAAATATTTTTTTAAAATAAAGTTTAAATGCCAAAATAAACTGGCGTAGTGCTGATGTGTCAGAAAAAGCTGTAGAAAGCTTGTTAGTAGTAGCGTACTTTAACTGAGATAACTTTGTTAGGATTGATAGCAAGACATATTTCTGCTTCCAGATCTGTGCTATTAAAGCTGTGTGATTATGGGATAATTGAGCTTTTAATGGGGAATGAGTTACAACTTGAATCAGAAAAAATGCTGCCATTACATACTATATAAGCACATCTAAGAATATTGACTTAGTCTTCAATTTTTTTAAGTTGCTGTTCTTATGAATAACTTTGTCCAACTTTCTTTTTTTTGGGGGTGGGGGTAGTGCCAGAACAAACAAAGACAAGTGTAAGCCAGCCTCAGCCTGTCACCTCTAACGGCACTTCCACAGTAACCAGCACTAATAATAATGCCAAGCGGGCCACAGCCAACAGTCAGCAGCAGCAGACCTTGCCTCGATACCCTCCTCGTGAAGTACCACCGCGATTTCGACACCAGGAACAGAAACAGCTTCTGAAACGAGGTCAGCAGTTACCAGTTATAGCTGCAAACCTGGGATCTACTCCTAAAGTATTAAACGGCCAGTCAGGAGGCAGCACTGTCACAAATAAACAGCCAGTGACCAACGGAGAAGTGCCGAACAGCAGCAAAAAACAGCCAGGTGAGGGGGATGTACCTTGTTTTCCTTTAACTAAAATCGAATAGTTTAAATTCAATTTTCAGTTAAATATTTGACCTAATATTATTTAAACTTTAAATGTAAGCTGTAGCATGATGAGAGATTTTTCCTGTGTCGTAGCTTAATATTACAGGATGGTTTCAGCCATCTTTGTGCAAGTTTCGTACTGAAACTTAAGACATCTTAGTTGCTCATTGTTGCCAGTGGTGTACAGTAGACATGTCTGTTTCTGAACAGATGTTGAAGCCAGTACGACCACTGCTATGTTCTGAACTTCCAGTCTTTATCCTAACAATTGATCCAAGCACGGTCACGGTACGAAGCATCTTTTTTGCATCCGGTTTTGATACACAGATCTCACAAGGAAGGGTCTTTCAGACAGTTCCCAGAGCGTTCTGAACAGCATCTCAAGACTTTTGTTTTTTCTTCATATCTAGAGATATAGATAGGGTACAACTTGTTTAGATATAGATAGGGTACAACTAACTTGTTTAGAATATCAGAATTTCTTTTTGTTGTTAAGTCAGAGTTTTTCTTTGTTCATCTACCTGAAGCTAGGTTGTCTTACAAAATGGATCGACCTTTACCTTTATTACTATTAGTATTTAAGTAAAGTTATCCTTTATTAGTTTGGCTTGTTATGCATCCTCTTCAAATACCCTTTTAAGAGTAGTAAACTTATCTGTTACATGTGCATAATTTGCTGTTCAGTGAATGTACTAGCAATTTTTGGGGGACAATAAGGGCAGTCTATTTTTGGCTGAAAAAAAGTAACTTTCTTTGTAGGGATCTACAGATCCCTGTAGATTTTCAAAGGGACTTGGTATTAATGCATGCTAATGCTTAATATGTTGGACAAATACTTTCTTATTTTTATACTTGTATTTATTTTTTGACGTGCACGTAGCAGTGATGTGCACTATCTCACAGATAGTTTCTTCTGAAACTTTACTGAATTCCCAGTGTTTCTCAAAATTAGTGTTTTATACACTACAAAGGATGTGACTCCTAGCCCCTTCAGTTACAGAAGAGATTTCTGGAAAATAGCCTTGATCTTTCAAGTTTTGGTTAAATTTTGAGCTGTTCTAACTACTGAGTCTTGAAGAAGCAGTATTTAAAATGAAAGTAAACAATCAAAGCATTGGAAGCAGTTTATCCACGTGCCCCCTGAGGCATGTTTCTGATATTACTTTCCAGTATTATTTTTGTAACGTACTGATAGAACTCTTTACCATTCCAAGAAGTGATTTTTAAGCAGTTAATTTTTTTTTTCACTTCACCTGTATAATTTTGTCCCTGTCTATAGTCAGGTTTAAAGTAACCTTTCATATACTTGCTTGCTCCTAAGGTGAAACTTTTTCTCCAGCGTATATCCTCTACTGGTCAAATTGTGTGGTAGCAAGTAGTGATTTAAATAAAAATTCACATGTAAACTAATCTAAGAAGTATTACTCTTTATACAACCTATTAAACCTCCTAATTGTATCTATCTAGAGGGTTTTTTGAATATGCTGTCCTTCATTTCACTTTTTGTGAATGCCAGCCCAATATTTAATTAGTTGTATTTGTATATTGCATTGTTCTCAGTTTTGCTCAATTTTGCTTGAATTTGTGCTGGTGTGGCTGGACAACCTTTAGGCTGGGAGATGTCAACGTGTCCCTGTGCAGTGCTGCCACAACGCTATACTGAGTGTCTGAGGCAACTGCTTTGCTGGGAGTAGTTCTGTGGTTTGAATAATACATTAATTATTAGAATAATATATCTACACGTCCAGCTGGTAACTAAAAGGTTCCGAGAGCCTTTAGGGGAGAGAAAGGCTGGCCAAGTCACTTTCCCATCTTAAGAAAATGTTTGTTTTGTCTGTAGCGTCCTGTCAGTCACTGTACTGTCAGGTGTCTGTTAGCTGTGTGCTGTGCTCGGGGCGTTCCTGTGTGTGCAAGGTAGACCGGTCAGAACCGACAAGTGGGGTTGGGAGGCCAGGGTCTCGTTTTCTTGGTGCCGTGTATCTGTACGCTTGACAGATCTCTTTCCTCTAGTATAACCAGGAATAATGTCTGGTTTGGATGTTTTGTCGTGTTCTTTGAGAAATGTAGGTAAGAAGTTAATGTAAAGGAAAATAAATTTTTCAGTGCTGGATTTTTGTAATGACTTCAAAAATCTTGTCTAACGAATTGCCTGTGAGTTAATGCGGAGGTGGCCATAGTCCAGCAGCATGCAAGAGTGACTTAATGTCTTTTGACACCTTTGTATCTGAAAGGAAGTACTACTGTCATTTGCCTGCCTCAGTCTTACTCACTCAGTCTCCCTAGTTCCTCTTTTAGCCTTCAATGACAACTTCTAGGTACTCTCCTTGTTATCTCTGAAATTAAAAATCTCATGAAATTTGTCATATCTGTAGATCCCTTCCTACTGAAAGAATATCCATGTACAGGCCGTTTGAGTTAACAAATTTTATACCTTAATGGAATGTCTTTGAAGATTGTTAGGTTCTTGACTTTTTTTTTTAAGCATTACCTGTATTTTAGGGCTAAAAGAAAAACTGTAGCTTGAAATGTTGAAGTCAAAATTGCTGGAGTCGGGAATGGCTCCAGTTGTTTTATCTGTCATTCCCTGACAGACCCCAGGGTAGGCGCTCTCCCCAGTTCCAGCTGTGGTTATAATGGTTTGGTAGGTGCTTTGTAAAAGCCAGGGAACACAAGTACTGCTAAATTTAAATTCTTCCTTTAACTGCCCTGGCCACAGTAAGTTTTTAAGTCTTTGGTATTGGAGAATTTTTTAATTACATCAGTGGTCAAAAAATATATCTCTTTACTTGTGCTTTGCATGGACAATCATCTTCTCTTTTGAAAATTAACCCGCTTTGTTTAGAAGTAAAGCTTAAGAAGGGATAGTCCTGTGGGTTGGGGTTTTTTCTGCTGTATTTAGGACATTTGGCGTATCTTTTTAATAAAGACACATAAGTGAAGCTCATGCCATGTAGTACTTCTGAAACAGATACAGTCTTGTACCAAGATGGTTATTTTAAGAAATCTGCATAAGTAGCTCTTTATCAGAACATTTTCATACCCAGTTCAGTTGTTTGCTTTACTGAAATTTTCCCCCATGTGCAAACTTCACATGAAAGGAAGGTCTTGAATGCTGCCTTGGTATGTTTGTTTGCCTCTGTGCTTTGTAACACATCAAAATAGCCAGGTGGTTATTCCACAATGAAATGATTTATATAGTGAACTAAAATATTTGCCAGCAGTAATTGCTTGCAACTGTGGGACAGAACAAAACAGGAGAGCACCATCAGGCTCCTGGCGTTAGTCCAGTTACTTGGATTCCTCCTTTGACGTGAGTGGGTCTCACTTTATCCTTGTGCATCTTGCAGCAGAGCTGCAAAATTACGTTACAGCCAGAGCCTTTGGAAACAAAAGATTCCTCCTGTAACTTGAGGGTTTTTTCTCAGTTATTGTAGGAGTCAGGGAAGAAGTGAGCAGTTGGGATTTGCAGTTAGTAGCGATGGAGGTTGATTTAATATAGGAAACATTGCCTTAAATGTAACAGTTATGGTCTCCAACTGTAAAATTTGTGAATTTGAAACATTAACTTTGATTTCATATGCTGTCTATAGGACACTTAGGAGGATAGGAGTCAGAAGAAGTGAGCAGTTGGGATTTGCAGTTAGTAGCGATGGAGGTTGATTTAATATAGGAAACATTGCCTTAAATGTAACAGTTATGGTCTCCAACTGTAAAATTTGTGAATTTGAAACATTAACTTTGATTTCATATGCTGTCTATAGGACACTTAGGAGGAAGAAGCTGTAAGAGTGGCAAATGAAAGTTTGTTGTGCACACGCTTAGGATAAATCAGAGTTGGACTGTACTTAGTTATTTCTGTTTGCTAAATCAGGTAGCAAAATAATGACTTTCAGGTGGAGAAAGTGTGCCATTCAAAGAAGTGGTATGAACTTGCTTAAGTGTCAGGACTGACCTCTGAAATTCAAAGTCAGTAAGTCAAGAATTAACTGGTTTTGGTTTTGATGACTATAAATTCTTCCTCTTTTTCATATAAATCAAACATTTAAATTAAGGACATGTTAAATTGGTTAATTAAATGCGAAATGTATAAAAACTAACTAGTAGTGGGAATATTTAGTAAAAGTAGCAAAATTGCTAATAATTAAATCTAAATGCTACATGTAGAAAGCTGGATTTGCTATCAGTGTGTCTCTTCCCTGTGGTGTGTTCAGCACCGTGGGAGAGGCAATTCAGAACTTGCTTGTTGCTAGCATGGTCAGTAAGATTGAGAGACGGCTCTTAAGAGAAACCTTTCCTGAAAAAAGGGGGCTAATAAATGGTTTAAAAGTAATGAGTGGTTTGGGACTGTTCTCAAAGGGCTAGTTTACTTAAGTAACACTTCTGTAATTTTCTTGCTTTTTTTTTTTTGTAGGCATGCCTCCCATTCGGGACTTGGTGAGCCACTCCCCTAACCAGTCAGGTTAGCTATTTAAATCTCACCTTTTTTTTGCACTGTGTGTTTGTAGTAGTTACATGTTTCACACAATTTTGCCTGATTTTTTTTTTTTTTTGATTCTTTGGCTTATGTTTTTCAATAGCATGTGCTGTGTGAATGACTGACTTAAGTATACTTTCTATGTGCCGTTACATACTACATTTGGTTAAACATTTTTAATTTTCTAAAATAACGTCAGAATTCATACCAAAACAGATGTTTCAACTATGTGGCACCTTAGCTTTAAAATACTGTCTTTTTTTTACCTTTATGCTTACATGTTAAATTGCCTTTTTGTGGTATTAAATTGAATAATCTGTGCAAGCCTGTGCTTTATATCGGAGACATTTCACAGCACTGTGGAGGAAATCACGTCTGGGGGCCTTTCTATTTTGAATGCTGAGTTTATGCTGGGGTAGCACGTACATGGAGGCCTACAGCTGTGTGTGTTGCTTACTGGATATGATTGTGAAGAACACTTGTTATTTATTTTTAAGTAATATTTTGGAGCGAATGTGCTCTGTGAGGACTTGGGGACATGCCGTATGAAATGCTCTGGAGTAACGCAGATAGTGCTGTAGGATGGTTTGTACTGGCTCTGTTTCTGGCTGTGCCATGTGCCCGTCGGGCTGCTGTGGGCACAGTGCTTAGGAGAACCATTTCGTGTTGCATCTCTTCTGTTTACCTTGAAGACTGCTCTCAAAGGGGTGAAGTTAATCCTTCTCTCCTCTTCCTTCCCCTCTCTTCCCTTGTGTTGAATTTGGCTACTTAGTGAGTCAGTGCAGCTTTTTTGTGATGGAAAACTAACCTGAGGGTTCATCTTTTTCCCCGTGGCTCAGCGAGCTGTCCTGACTCACCGCGGTGCTGCAGGGGTGTCAGGGCCAGAGCCCCTGGTGGGAGGGGGCAGAGGGGAGAGAGAGTGTGCAGGACTGTCCCTTTTAGGAGAGCCACCAGTTGTGCTGGGTTAGGTGCAGAGGGACACTGTACCCGCGTCCTGGCAGCTTTCCTGTCCTGCATTAACAGTCAGGAAAACATTGCGGCGACAAACAGCCACATCTACTAATTCTTGGGTTGGAGTACTTTAAGAAGACAAACAGACTTCAAGACTTTTTTCTCTACCACAGAGAAACAGATACGTGGTGTTAACAAACAGGTTTTATTTTTCTGGTTTTGTCGTTTTGTAATAAAGGTGCTTTTTAGCTTGTTTACTAAAATGCATTTTTTCATAAGGACCGAAGGTACAATAATTGGGAAGGTATAGTATTCACAGTCTGTGGGTGCCAGTATGTACTGGAACTGGAAAAGGAGACAGATTCAGATATTTCTTAATTTATACTTCTCAATCCTACTGTTTAGTTTAGACCATGTGATGGTACTTTAAAACAAACAAACTACTTCAGAAAATACATAGAGTTTCCTGCAAACATTTCCTGCAGGGGTACCTCATAGCTAGAAAACATTAAATTATTGAATTACAAATTATTGAAAAAATCTTAGATTACTGAATTTTAAGAAACTCAGGTTTGTGTAAATTTTTTTTTTTGTCCAGGATTTAAGCAGCAAAAGTTCAGTTGCAGCTTCTAAATAGTTTTCGGGGAAAAAAACAAGAGTAGGCTGTTATTGGCTCGTTTTGCTGTGCACCAAATTTAATATGTTGTCAGCTGTAATTTTTTGATTTTGAGGGTGTTTTTCTGATTTTTCGCATCTGGCAGATACCAGAAATAATACCTTGCTTATTCGGTATTTGTATACTTAATCTCAGAAGTTCGTGGGTTGTGGAGATTCAGATAGGAATATTTCAGAACAGTGGCTCGTACTAGAAATCACTAACGCACATTTATGTCCAGGAAAAAGACTGTTAGTCAAGGTAGTTTTGTATGTAATGGAATAAAATTCTGGATGACTGGAAATTAATCATGATATGCGGTTTGTGTATTGGCTCGTTACAAACTGTGTATTGCATCTAGATTAATATAATAGAATTTTAATAAATACAAGTTTTCTTTTTATGTATTCTATTGTTGTGCAAATTAGGGTTTGTTTACCATTTCACTCTGTCTTGTAGTCATAACCTGTATCTCTTTCTCGACACTGAATTCAGGCTGTTTGCCATCTGTATACTTCAGTGTTGTTTTTAAAATTGATCATGTTATTGGGATGATGTTTATGTAATCAAGATTTTGTTTTGTTAGGGCAGCTTTTGATGCTGTTGATTCTGTCGTTCGTGAGAGTGCAGACAACTCAACTTTTATTAGTCTTTTAATACAGGTTAAGTGTCTTTTTTTAAAATATCAGTGTAGGATTTGAAATCTTGGGTTTTGTTGGACAACTGCTTACATACTACAGTGTTTTTTCTAGTAACACATTAAATGGTGGTTCTGGGTTATGTTCAGCTGAACGAATGTCTTCCAGTTCTCCCACGGATGCTGTGTGGTTCTCTGCTTCAAGACTGCGGAGCTGCCAGGCACTTCTAACTATTGCAGTGCTATTTCTACCTGCCACAGGTCTCTTCCCGTTACTCCCTGTTCCCAAGTGCTGTGCCAGCACCCTTGTTTCTCATGTTGTGATTCCTATGTGAAGCTTAACTGATTGCTTCGATGCTCTCAAGCTTCCATCATGCTGGTTGCTGGAGGAGCAGTGCGTGATCCCTGCTCTGTGCTGCTCCAGGCTCTGTACTCATGGAGGCAGGGTCTTTGGCTAGATTCTTTTTCACTGGAGGGTGAATAATGTTGATACTGATTAAAAATTATTTAAGAATAGACCAAAACTTGTTGCGCGTCAGTGTAATACTCAGTAAACTGTCCATAGTAACTTAAATGTAAGCTTTTTCTTGTTTCTTCCTGTTTCCTTATAGATCAAGATCATAAATTCAAATAATGCAGTATTTAAATTTTGTTAGTCTGATTTAAAAATGTGGAATTTTCTGCTTGTCATGGTGTTCTCAAATTCCTTTTGAGAGATGGAAACACTGAAACAAGGTCTCTTTTTAAATCTACATCAACTGTGCTTCTCTTCAGATTGGTCGGTCATGCTTACACACGATAAACCACATCAGCCCTTTTTGCGGTTGAGTTGGAGCACTAAGAACAGGCTCCTGCTGAATGATACCTGCATTTGAGAGCTGAGCTATTGCCAAAAGCTCTATCTTGTATACGTTTTGACCTCTAAGTAGGTGGCAATGTTGACTAACACTTTTAATAGAGGGGTTGCAACTCAGTTACTTGTTACTGAGCTATAGGTAGGGGTTGGTGGGCATCAGAGTTTGGTGCTTCGGTGCTGGTGCAGAATTGGCACTCCTTGTAGCAGAAGGGAGAAGCTGGTGAGACTGGCAGCTTCCTTTCAGACTTCACAATTAACATGTATTTCTTGGAAACACAAGAGGCTTGTAAATTAGTGTTAC
Organism: Aptenodytes forsteri; assembly: GCF_000699145.1. NCBI lineage: Eukaryota > Metazoa > Chordata > Aves > Sphenisciformes > Spheniscidae > Aptenodytes > Aptenodytes forsteri. The sequence goes on from NW_008796063.1 coordinate 12,262,742, forward strand.
GTTTTTAAAGCAGCCAGTCCCTAAATGTTCTTGAAATAGCTTTTGAGAAAAATAAGGATTGATAATTGTAGCATTTTGTTACTCTTAGCCCTGTCTGTTAACATGAACAGGTACAATTTCATAAAGGTATTCAAGCAAAGCAACTGTACCTTTTTCTAGTCAGATGTAAGGCATGTGCTGTAAAAATCCATTAAGAGTGAGCAGGAGCTATAAAACTTTTTTTCTCTTATCTTTAGGTACGTACATTTTGAATATTCTAAGTAAAGGCAAAAAAGGGGACAACACTAACAAAAGTCGACAGTTTATTTTTTTAAAAACCTGAATGTTTTAATGGGCAGAGAAGCATAGTTTGCTACGTATACAGCAACTGAGCATACACTAGTATGTTTGGCTTTTTTCAGTTCAGGCAAATACTAAGTAAAAAACTTCACTGACATTATGCACTTGTGTTCTGTTGCCAACTCCATTACTATTTTTCACATGCTTCACACTTTCATAGTTTCATCTGCTGGTGCACCTGTCTGACTGTTCTGATTTAAAAGTTGGGGGGGTGTTGCTGCAGTAAAGCTTTAGACATATGAGATGAAAATTGGTATCACCTATTTTATAGCAAATACTCCATGGTGCATGTATTTAACCATAACAAGTTTTTTAGTTAATGAGGATGTATGTCGTCTTGATTCCCAGACTTGATCAGCTTATTTATTGAAAAAGAAACAGTAGTTCTTTATATAAATGAAAATGAGAAGTATCAGTTCAGGTACTGCATTTAATCTGTACTTCTGCAGCAGCAGAACTTTAGATTGGTCTTGTGTTTTTTGTGTCAGATTGTTGTTGTACAAAATAAAGTATCTTAAATAACTTGTACTTAAGAAATCTTATAGAATGTCTTTTAATGGGGGTGGGAAGGTGTGTGTTTCTCTAGCTATTGTCACATAGCAATTAGTTCTACTAGATCAGTTTAATATCCTGTTTAGATTTCTGCCTTTCAGAATGTCTTTGATTTTATATAGTATTTTAGTTTTTAATATGTATATGTTCTTACAAAATACTTTGTATATGTTGATATAGAGTATTTTTTAAAAAACTGTTTCTCTGGAAAAAAAGAACTGTACCTTTAGAAGTGCTTCTTTGTGCTTTTTGTGAGGTGCAATTTTGCATGCTGGTGGGAAGGGTTCTAGGTTATGTGTGTGGCAGTGTTCTGAACAGCTGTACTCGAAAGCTTTCTCTGTCATCTTCAATGACTGTAGCGTTAAGCAAAATAATCCTTGGCTTAGTATCTTTATACGTTTTGGGTTTTTTTCCCCTCTTCTGTTTAATGAAGTAGTAATACTAAGTTTATAATAATGCTCTTGGGCTTTCCTTCTTCTCTTTAGATCTGAACCACAGTGGTCTAGGATCCCATTATGAAAATTCTCACTGGGGACCAGTCTCTTCAAATAGTGACTCCAGCACAAACTGGGATAAAGTTATTGTAGACGGCTCTGACAAAGAAGCATGGCCATCAATCACTGGCAGTGACCCAGAGTTGACATCAGAATGTATGGACACTGACTCTGCCTCTAGCTCTGGGTCAGAGAGAAACCTCGTTATAATGGCTTCAGGGAGCACAGGTGGTGAAAATGATGGCATTCGAAATGGCATTGGACATGGTTCTCAAAATAAGTTTGTGGTTGGTAGCAACAGCAATAATGTGGGCAATGGAAGTATTAATGGGCCGTGGGGTTTATCCCATGGAACCATAATAAGCACATGTCAAGTTTCTGTGGATGCTCCTGACAGCAAATCTGAAAGTAGCAACAATAGAATGAATGCTTGGGGCACCATAAACTCTTCATCAAATGGAGGGTTAAATCCAAGCACTTTGAATTCAAATGGCAACCATGGTGCCTGGCCTGTATTGGAGAACAATGGACATGCCCTGAAAGGGTCTGTAGGGAGTGGTAATCCTGGCACAAATATTCAGTGCAGTACCATAGGTCAGATATCTAATAGTCAGAGTATTAACTCTAAAGTGGGTGGTTCAGCCCACGGTTCCTGGGGAAGCGTTCAGGAAAATTGTGATTCTGAAGTAAATGGTACAAGGAAGGTTTCATTCAGTGGGCAACCTCAAAACCTTAACACTGAAATGAATGGACCAAATAACACTACTAACTTTATGACCTCTAGTTTACCAAACTCTGCTGGTTCAGTGCAGATTAATGAACTGCCTAATAATACAGGGCATGGGGCCTGGCGCGTGAGCACAATGAATCATTCTCAGATTCAGGCCTCTCCAGTTACAAATGGCACTTCCATTTCTCATCTTAGCAATGGTGAGACGAAAAACGGTGGATCTTACGGTACTACGTGGGGTGCCTATGGTTCTAATTACTCTGGAGACAAATGTTCAGGCCCAAACAGCCAAGCTAATGGTGACACTGTGAATGCAACTCTAATGCAGCCAGGCATTAGCGGGCCTGGCAGCACTAACTTTCAAATCAACGGGAATAAAGGAGGAGGGGTATGGGAAGCAGGGACAGTCAACTCCCAGAATATGCCATGGGGGAGTGGAAGTGGAAATGGTGCAAGTGCTGGCGGGAGTAGAAGAGGATGGGGCAACCCTGCACAAAAAACCGGCACTAACATTTCAAATGGGGAATGGAGTAAACTGCCTAGTAATCAGCATTCCAATGAAAGTGTGAATGGAAACAGCAGGAAGTTTACAAATGGATGGAAATCTACTGAGGAAGATGACCTTAACAGCCAGAGTTCTGCTGCTTCTCAGATAACTGAGCAGAACAGCGCATGGGCCAAAACAGGTACGGGGGACAGTGAAGGTAGTTCGGAGAGCACTGGATGCCACGAAGACAGAGTAACTACAGAAGGACAGAATCGAGAGAGAAGGAAAGTTGACCAGCATGCATTACTCCAAAGTATAGTGAACAGAACTGACTTAGATCCACGTGTCCTTTCCAACTCTGGTTGGGGACAGACTCCAATCAAACAGAACACTGCCTGGGATACCGAAACATCACCAAGGGGTGAAAGAAAAACTGACAATGGGACAGAGGCCTGGGGAGGCTCTGTGACACAGACTTCCAGCTCAGGGGGGTGTGTGGATAGACCTAGCCCTAATAATAATGATACCTCATCTGTATCAGGGTGGGGAGATCCAAAGTCTGCTACAAGGTGGGGAGACTCCAAAGGGTCAAACAACCAAGGGGGGTGGGAAGAAGATTCTGCTGCTACAGTAATGGTCAAGAGCAATCAATCATGGGGAAGTGGCAAAGAGGAAAAGTCTTCTTGGAATGACGCACAGAAGATCAAACAGGGATGGGTAGATGGACAAAAGGCCAGCCAGGGTTGGGCAGTTTCTGCTGGTGACAACTGGGGCGAAAATTCAAGAAGTAACCATTGGGGTGAGGCTAAGAAATCCAGTTCAGGAGGTAGTGACAGTGACAGATCAGTATCTGGTTGGAATGAGCCAGGTAAATCAAATTCTGTTACTTGGGGAGGTAATAATACAAACCCAAATAATTCTTCAGGATGGGATGAGCCTGCGAAGTCTAATCAGAACCAGGGCTGGGGAGACCCTCCTAAATCCAATCAGCCTCAAGGCTGGGGGGATTCATCAAAGCCAATCAACTCTCCAGAATGGAACAAACAAGATGTTGGCTCTTGGGCAGCACCGTCTGCCACAAACAAACCCCCAGGGTCAGGCTGGCTGGGTGGACCGATGCCGGCACCAGCAAAGGAGGAAGAACCCACTGGCTGGGAGGAGCCATCCCCTGAATCAATACGCCGTAAAATGGAAATTGATGATGGAACTTCTGCTTGGGGTGATCCAAGCAAATACAACTACAAAAATGTGAATATGTGGAATAAAAATGTCCCAAACAGTAGCAGCAGTTCAGACCAGCAAGCACAGGTACATCAGCAGCTACTGTCTTCAAGTGCCATGTCTAGCAAGGAGAGCAGTTCGGGTTCTGGTAAGACTTGGTTTTATGCAAATTTGTGTTTTCTGTTAATTGTAAAATAATTCTTTTGTTCTTGCTTCATATAACAATATTTTAGTTTCAAAGTGGAAAGGGGAAGGTGCCAATGAAGTAGCGTTTTTATTTATTAAAAAAAAAGTAACAGCAATGCTCGTAGCTGTTTGATATTTTTATACAGATTGGAAGATCTGCTCTAGTTTTAAATTGCTTGACTAATAAAGACTAGACAGCTCTACTTGAATTCTGGGGTGTGGGAACACAGGAAAATATTTAAAATAGTACCTGAGGAATGAAAGTTTTCCTTCATTTGATTCTACAACAGTTAAAACTTGAGCTGCTACAGGACAGGATGAAGGGTGATGGTTTTACATGGACTCAAGATCAGACTTTCTGATCTTGTAGTTTTCGGAGCAGTGAATAATGATACTTGCAGATGAGCTTGTGTGGTGTTTTTGAAGTATTCTGTGCTCTGTTTCTTTTTCAGCTGCGAAGAGGAGTAGCTTAAATATAATAAGCAGCTCTTAGGAACTTAATATCTTAGAAATTTCTATTATCAAAATGTCATTCTCTACATATGATACTTGTATTTTTGTGATTTTTTTTTTTTAATGAAACAGCTTACAATTGTAATAATTACCTTCATACAAAATGTAAATGTGTGCTAATATGCTTTTTATTGTTTGTTATGGGTCTAGCAAAGGCAAAACACTTGATTCTCTTTTAGATAGCTTTTTAAATCCTGTTTAAAAACATGCCAATAACTCGTACTGCTTTAAAAAGGTTGGGGAGAGCCTTCTACTCCAGCCACTACTGTAGATAATGGAACTTCAGCGTGGGGTAAACCCATGGATACTGGTACTAGCTGGGGAGAACCCATCAGCGATGCAGCAGGCACCTCTGGCTGGGGAAACGCTTCTCTTGGTCAACAGGCTTCAAATAAACCTGGTGAGTGCTTTCTGCGTCATCTTTGAATACAGGTATTTGAGGAAGGTGAAATACTTCTCTAGAAGCTTTGCATTTTTGAGTTTTTTTTTATCTTGAAGTAAACATAAAGCTAACTTCTGTGTTAAGGGCAGTCAGTTGCTACTGAAATGTTAACGTGCTGGGTTTTTTTCACAACCAGGGCCTAAATCTATGCAAGATAGTTGGTGTGGAGATGATATGCCATTGACAGGCAGTCGTCAGACCAGCTGGGAGGAAGAAGAGGATGTAGAGATTGGAATGTGGAACAGCAGTTCTTCACAAGAAGCTAACCCATCTTTAAATTGGCCACCATATATGAAAAAAATGCCCACAAAGGTAATTCTGGTTTGCGAGATGTCAGGCCCAAACATAAGAATGCAAGTTGGCCATGGAAAGGAAAAAAAAAAGTGGTGAGGTTCCTGAGCACTACTACTTTCTTATTCTGTAAAATAATTCCCAGAGGAGGTTGAGTCAAGGTTTTTGCACTGTTGTAATTTCTAAAAGCTAAGTCAGAACAGATTGCTGTACTGAGTGGAGTACCATTAAGCTTTAATCTTCATAACATTTTATAATGTAATTTAAGCAGTAGGTGGTAAAAACATCTTCTGAGTATCACAGGAATTCCTTTCTATTTTTAAGGGAATAATGAAAGGTGGAAATAAGCAAGATGAAACATGGATCAATCCGTTCATTAAGCAATTCACAAATCTCAGTTTTTCAGTAAGTATTTACCTTTACCTGGCTTTAATAGCACTCTAAGAAGGCAGTAATAATGCACAAAGATTAAAATGCTTAATTGCCTAGTGTTCCTTTTTCATAGTATTTTTCTTTTACTTCTGTTTGTCTCCTCTCTGTCACCCATCCCTTTTCTTTACATTCTCATTACAAAAAGACCTATTTATTGATGAAAAGTGTTTCTGTAAGCACTACATTCATCCAGTAGTCTGTTGTTTCACTTAATGTTGCATACATCTTTTGGTGAAGATACCTGTTTTCACTTGGGTAACAACTAAATGGAGAAAATGCTTTAACATAGCATCTGATTTGTCTTGATTTTTTTTTTGTTGAAGGTTTGAATTGTAATAATATATGTGAATCTCTTTGTTTTAGCTTTTAAAAATATTATTAAATAATTATGATTCATTTTATTGCTTCAGAGAGAATCACCAGAAGAAACCATACAGAGCAATAAGATGGATATGTCTGGAGGTAAGAATAGGAAAACCTAGCTGGGTTTTATTGCTTTCCTTTCCAGTCTCTTTTTTAGTTTATATCCTTCTTTAAGTTACTTTTAAAAAACTATATATAATATATATATAGTTCCATAAATCAAGCTAAGCCTGTATATGACATGAAAGAATGTTTTCAGGGTGTGGTGGGTTTGTTTCTTGTAATATAAGTATCTGGATTGCCTTCTGGACACCTTCACTTAAATATAAACAGAAATGTTCCGAATACCACATTCGCTCATTGTGGTTCATTCTTGGAAACACATTTTCAGTTCTAAGAACTAAATACTGAACAATTACTTTAGAAACATTTAAACCTGAGTGTAAAATGACTTGTGAGCAGTTTTATTTTTATTTGAATCCATTGACTGTTATGATTCCTCTAGCAAATCAAAAATAGTATAATTCTTTAATACATTAATAACTATATTATAACGATAAAATATTTAATTAAAAGTATTTATAGCATTGTAGGTTTTATTATAGTTGCACTCTTTTTATTCTAGTATTTTCACTTTTGGGCTCATAGTCTATTGTGTAAAGAAATTGTTCTTTGAATTTTAGATTTTAATATTAATGGCAGGCCTCATATTTAAATGATTTCAATTTTTTAAATTTTTATTTAAAAAATCTTCTTGGATTCTCTTGCACTGCATGCCGTGAAGTATTAAATGGACTCCTTTACTACTACTTATTTTGATCTTCTAGCTTGCCTAGTGGAATTAATGATAAAAGATAACTTAAAATTTGCTTTTAATAAACAGAAATACTTTAAATTTGTGAGGGTTTTTTTTTTTTAACCAAATAGTTTTTTTTCTTAACTGAATCAAATTAAAGGGCCTCTGAAACAATACACAAATGTAGGGGATGTGATAAAGGTACTACTTCAAAGCCAAGACAATGCGTATTGCTACTAAAAAAAAAAAGTGGCATTCACAACTGGAAACTCAAGTTTAAAGAATTATACTTTCTTGGTTTTAAGAGAAAACTGAGAAGAATGTTTTTGTGAAGCCTAGCAAAATCTGTTGACGCTTTGTGGATTCCAAGTTTTGAGTTGTCTGTAGCTGCTGATTCACAGTGTTTCCTTTCCCTTTTCAGTAAAGCCCAGAGAGCTAAACTGGTGTTTTCTTTTATTAGTGTCTAGCTTGAGAGCAGTATTAGTTCAGCTCTTCATAAGCATAAACGGGTTTCTAGCGTATCTGGAAAACTGAATAATCCCTCAATGTTGTAGTCACATCTCTCACCTTTTCTTAGGGTTATTGCAAGATAAGCGGATGGAGATGGATAAGCATGGCCTCAACGTTGGAGATTACAATCGTGTGGTTGGAAAAGGCCCTGGTTCTCGTCCTCAGATTTCCAAAGAGTCTTCCATGGATCGCAGTCCTTACTTTGATAAGGTTAGTAGGTGTCTTACTGGTGGACACTTCTAAACTTCTTTGACTCTGCATTCTAAGTAGTTATCTGTGTGCTCCTTAGCTTTCTGCATTTAGTGGAGAAGAAAATGAGGGCTTTCTTGTTAATCCGTGAGATATGTTTTGTTCTTTTTAACTTACTGATATATAATACTAAGCACTTTCTGTAGCCCATTTGCAGTGCAAATGACTAACCTGATCTCTTTTGTTTTCTGCCTATTTCCTGCTGGTGCTGGACTGTCATGTGACTCTTCCCTTCTGTTCCTGGCAATGGTTTCTCCCTTCTGCTTGCTTGCTGGCTGGTTGTTGCGCATCGGTTTGTCTGTCCAATCAGGATGGCATTGTAGCAGACGAGTCCCAAAACATGCAGTTTATGTCCAATCAAAACATGAAGCTTCCCCCTTCAAATAATGCACTACCTAACCAAGCCCTTGGCTCCCTAGCAGGGCTGGGTATGCAAAACTTGAATTCTGTTAGACAGGTAAGGCTGTGTGCATATCCTTGGCATGTTACTTGACAGCATTTAATACCTTTTGATATAATATCCTAGCTACCTATGTGATTGATATGTGTTTAACTTCTAATTCAAATGTATAGGGGTGGGAGAAGCAGCAGAAGAGGTTTATTGTCACTAACTATTGTCATTAACTGTCTGCCTTTCCCCAGAATGGCAATCCCAGTATGTTTGGTGTTGGTAATATAGCAGCACAGCCCAGGAGCATGCAGCAGCCTCCAGCACAACCTCTTAATTCATCTCAGCCTAATCCACGTGCTCAAGTGCCTCCTCCATTACTATCCCCTCAGGTAATTGAGTACATAAAACATTCTGTGTATAAACTACCAAAATGCTGCTTCAGAAAATCATTTTTTTGTTTGTTGGTGTTGCTGATATTTATTGTGTAAATATTTGAAAACATACTTGGCTTGATGAATGTTTCAGAAACTAGGCAACTGTTGACCAGAGGTTATAATATTCTACATCTCATATAACTAACTGTACGTTACTGCCAGTCACTCTTCATACCGGTCCATTTTGCAGGTTCCAGTATCATTACTGAAGTATGCACCAAACAACGGTGGCCTGAGCCCACTTTTTGGCCCACAACAGGTAGCCATGTTGAATCAACTGTCCCAGTTAAACCAGCTTTCTCAGATCTCCCAGTTACAGGTAAGCTAACAAAGCTAGTCGCTCTGTGTTCTGTTTGAAAGTCTAAGTAGAGACTTAACGTCAGCTATAAACTGTTCTTAAAAAAAACACCACAAAACACTGTCTCCTAGCGGTTGTTGGCTCAGCAGCAAAAAGCGCAGAATCAAAGAAGCATGCCTTCTGGTGGTCGTCAACAGCAGGAGCAGCAGGTAAATAAACACGTTTATTATTAACTTTTCAAACTATCTTTAAAAACTGTTTTTCGTCCTGATCTGCCTTTCTTGTTGTAAATTGTATTAAAGTGTGCAAGAGTGAATGGGTTTTTGACAAGCCTTAAAGGAGTGACTTAGCTTAATGCTGGGGTTTTGCTGTGCTAAGATGCACGGAGCACAAAGATGCGTTTAATTTTCTTTTTTTAAATGTGGAAAAGCTTTTGCCTATTTATATTGTAACTGCTCTGTTTTTTTAAGGGTCGATCTCTTAGTATGCAGCAACAGATGATGCAACAGTCCCGTCAGCTTGATCCAAACCTGTTAATGAAGCAGCAAACTCCACCCTCCCAACAGCAGTCACTCCATCAACCCACCATGAAATCTTTCCTTGAGAATGTCATACCCCACGCTACTCCTGAGCTACAAAAAGGGCCATCGCCAATAAATGCATTCAGCAGCTTCCCTATAGGTGGGTTTCTCCATGCTAATTTCATACAGTCAATTAATGCTTATGTGACACACAGCCTTTCTTTTCACGTTGCCTGCCTCCTCTGAAAACAATAGTGATTGTAATAGTGTTAGCACCTAAGATTTTAATGAAAGTAGTAATTCTTTGTGGGCCTTACCCAGTTATCTTTGTTCACCAAAGAACTTTTTCCACAAGTGCACTCATTCCCAGAAGTGACTGTATTTCAGTGCAAAATGCTCTGCATTCTTAAAGAATGTCTTCCCCTTTTATTTCTTTTTTATCCTCTGGGTCCCAAGGATGATACAAAGTCCTTCTGCAGTTATGATTCCTGGAGCTAAAGGATTTTTAGAAGTAGAATCCATACAAAGAATCCATTGATGTGGTCTCATTTCTTTGGATTTTAAAAATGTTTTCAATGAATCTGGAACTGCATAGGTAGAACAAAATGTTAATTGCCCTTTTAGTGGTTTTGTCCAGGAAAGAAAGCTTTTAGCTCTGCATTTTTAAAGAATGCATTTTTAAAGAATTTCAGGCAAAATGTCTGAACATTTATAAATACAAACATCTCCTGTTTCTTTCTCCTTACATTTCCAGGCTTCTGTCCAATTTCTACTTCAGAAATTCCAGGCTTGTATATTTTCTCCTTACTTTAGGTCCCTTTTTAATGCTATCTTACACTTACTACAACTGTATACCATTTACCTCTTGTTCTTTATCCCTATTTTTTTCCTCCTCTTCAGTTTGCTTTTCTTCTACGTTATTCTAATCTGGTCATTTCTGTTGGGCTGATTTCCTTTGCATTCTCATTGCCCTTTGTAGGAAAGTTTGTTTAATAGACTGCTGCTGAAATCCTTGTGCTTCTAGGTGGAGTGTTATGGAGCCAGTGGGTTGGTGCAGGCCATGCTGTTGCACTGCATGTGGCACACTGGAATTTTGCTTGTGGCCAGTCTTAAGTCCAGGCTGCTGCTTAATAGTTGCTGATGGTGATTGGCATCAAGATCTAACTACTGCTTTGATTCAAAGGGCAAGGCATAAAAATGAAGTTTGTTTAGCTATTAGAGACATTATGTTAGGTCTAATGAAAGGAATATTTAACTTTCTCGCCAAACTTCATGCGGAGTAATTGTATCCTGCCTACGTTAGGTTCCTTTCTGTTTCATTTCTTGAGTTGAATTGTTGTATACTATTGTTAAGTAGCTGCTTTCTCACCTTAATCATTGCCACATTTCAGGAACCTGCAGTATATGTAAGATTGCTTTGAGATCCCTCAGGAATCTGCTGCAGTATACGTAAGAATTCTTTGGGATCCCTTTGGAGTAGTACTGTATAGTGATATAAGCAAGTTGAGCCACACTCAGTCCACAAATAAAAGCTTAAGGGTAGAAATAGTAGGTTGCTGGAGTTTCTTCACCCTGTAGTGAAAAATTGAGTCGAGGAGTATTGGTAGCATCCTCCAAGTGCATAAAGTATAGTAGCATAGTCATGTGAGAAGGAGCTGAACTTGCCAAGTTGTCTTCTGGAAAATCTTGCAGGTATGTTATTTTCTCCATGTTCTAACGTCAGGAGACCTAGCAACGAAAGCAGGGGAGGTCCTGTTTGCATTCTGGGGAACTGAATTTGTCGAGATTCACTAGGTATTTGTTCATCAAAAGCAGAGATTGGGGATGGGTGGGGGGTGTCCTTCTCTCTAGTGGACCAGTGCTGCAGTCACATCCCGATTCATTGATAGAATTAAGTATTTCTAATATTAAAAATACCTTTTTCTGCCAAATAGTGAGTATAGCTGAACAATATAAAATCTTCCACAGTTGGATATGAAAAAGTACTTCTGGGAAGACTGTTTAAATTCTAGATTATGTCTAGGGACTGATGTTCATCCCTCAGTCCACAGGTTTCAAATACGGAGCTATGGACATGGATCTGTGCCTGCCAAGGGGCTGGCATTAACCTTTTCAGCTAGATGTGCCTCTTTGCCAGCTTGTGGCAAACCTATTTGCCGTTCTTTTAGAGGTCTGTCTTCTGCAAGCTTCTTCAGAGTTAGAAGAAAGGTTATTGTTGTACATGGGTTATTCCTCTGACAACAGCAAAATGCCGGAGGGAGAGGTGTCAGAAACTGGATTGATTGGACTTTTCCTTTTTTCTGTTTCAGCTATTGATAGTTGTTATATTTCTTAAAACTCGGCTGTCCTGTGACAAGGCTGAGCCTTTCTCTGAGGCTTTTCAAGGGGCTACTTTTCTGACATCAACATCTGATCATGCATTTAAGGAAAAACAAATGAAAAAAACCCCAACCAAACAAACAAAAAAACAAATCAGCTTCAATATGGCAGTGAATATCGACTCAGGAACAAAATTAAGCACTAGTTTCCAGTGCTGAATGAAGGTGTTTCTAGTAGAAATTTGAGAAGTTCCATGTGTGTCTCTGGCCCTAAGTTAAAATGTTGTAGTGGTTTATTTTCAGAAATGAAGTAAATAGATCTGAAGGGCTGGAAATGTAACCAGGTATGGTTGTGAATTAAGGATTCCTACAGACCTGGAAAGAGAGCAGGCATGCCAAAGTCAAAAGCGTGGGCACATTGTTCAAGCCCGGAGTAGCTGGTTCTCACAGGTATTTGGATTGATTTGGGTTGGCATTGTGTTGATTCTCTGGCAGATAAACATTTTGAAATACAGACAACAGCTTAGAACAGGCGAAGACAAGTTTTGTTTGTTTTCTCTTACTGAGGTTTTAATACAGTGTGAGGAAGAGAGTAGTATTACTTGTGCAGTTCCATGCGAAGTGCTTATCTATCTGTGCTGGCATGGTTCAGAAGCTGGCGAGGTGTCCTGTTGAACAGCCCAAATAAGAAAGGGAATGAGGCTGTAACTGCAGATACCAGTACAGAACTTCTGCTGAATAGGGATGAGTACAGACACACCCTCCTGCTGAGAAGAGTGTCTTTTATAACTGAGCGTAGCTCTTCAAAGTACAGTACTTCTACTTTGTACAGATGAGATCAGTTGTTGTGCTGGTGCTAGACCGGTGTTAGAAATGCCACGTTTTTTAGACGTTTACATTTTAGTTTCTCTAACTTCCTCAATGGCTTCTTCCACTGACATTTTTGCATGAAGACATCAGCTGAGAACTTCAGAGTGCTTTGCATTGCTTAGCTTAGCTTCTGTCTGTAATAAGTTTACTGTATTAAATGCTAGAATGTTTCTCAAAAGCAGAGACTTGGAAGCATGAAATAACCATAGTAATATGCTCTTAAATGTTTATTAGGACAATAGTGGTAATTAGCAGAAGAAAAACATTTAGTCTGTATTTCATAAGCTATATATGTTTTTAGGAATGAACTCAAACTTGAATGTAAACATGGATATGAGCAGTATTAAAGAGCCACAATCTCGATTGAGGAAATGGACTACAGTAGACAGCATTTCTGTGAACACATCGTTAGATCAAAACTCCAGCAAACATGGTATGTTAAATGTGTCATTAAAGGAGTATTTGACATTACACATCAGATTTTCACATTCTGTGTATAAAATGCAGGTTTGCGATATTTAGGCCTGTAGTTGTAACTAGTTGTTTGTGTTGCTTGTAGCTGTCAGAATTTGTATTGTGTTGTCTGTGCCAAACTTGCTGCTTGTCTTGTACAGCAGCCCATAGCTTGCTTGAATGTTTTTACTTACAGAAGTAATCTTGTGATGAGATTTAGTAGAAATGTGCAGAATTCGTTTTTTAACCAGACTTTTCTTTAAGTGTGACTACTGCTACTAGTTTTACTTTAATCTGGATTGGAATGTTTCATATATGTTTAAACCAAAAGCTTTAGATTTTCTAGCTTTCTTCCCCCCCACTCTGCTGGCCTTAAGGTGATTTATGGGGATTTAACTCTGTGTGCACGTGTTCTGGTCATGTCTGACATTTTTAGTTGCAGGTTTTGGTTATGAATGTGTATGTTTGCATTCTAAAAATGGGGAGAGCTTAGAAGGGATAGAGGAGGCGGACTTGGTTGCTTCATATTTCATTCCAGTAATCAGGATTCATATGACACTTCAACTGTTTCAGTTGCTTGAAATCTCATCCAGTTAAAATTTGAGTCTGTAGCACAAAGGTTCTGTGTCTAAAGATAGTTATTAAATGTCTCCAGTCTCCTATTACTGTTCAGTCTTCAGATTGTTTGGATATTTTTAGATATGTCAGCTGTTTCACTACTATGAAATGACTTGCTGCCTTAAGCATCTAGTGGAGATAACCTGCTACTGCACTTCTGAACTTCATCTGATTGTTACAGATGAACAGCAGTCACAAGTGTTGGTGTTACTTTAGCTGTAGGTAATGTTTTCTGAATAGTATTAGGAATTTGATTACTTGAACTCCATATTGCATTGACTCACTAGTAAAAGTCAGTTATTCCCTCAGAACTGTAGATGCTTTGCTGTGTGTAACAACTTTTAAACTTCTCCTTACAGGACTTGCACAGAATCAAATAGATTGTGTACAGGGCTTTTGTTCCTTGCTCTGCCTCCAGTGATTTTTAATTTTTTTATTTTTTCCCCCCTCCCAGGAATATGAGTAGAATTTACAGAGCTTTGCAGCAGCTAAAGATCCTTGAGATTTTGTAGAGGCTTCTTCCAAAAGCCCTCCCATCACAGAATATATTCACTACCCCTGTTACCCAGTTGGGGTCTCACAGAATGCTCTTACCCTCTTGAATTAATATTTTATTTAAACTGAATAAGTATGCTATCTTAATGAGATGATTTCATGGGAGATTATTCTTATGGTTTTCTCTTGAATTATTCAGAAGCATTTCACTTTAGATTATATAACCCTGTATGACTTCCTATATAACTTGACATCATAAGAGGACAGTATGCTGCTATGTATTTCATGAATGCTTTACACGGGTATGTTTTTATATATATATATATGTGGTATATAAAAATTGGCTATGAAAAATATTTGATGACTTTTTTTTTAATTAGGTGCTATTTCAAGTGGTTTTAGGCTGGAAGAGTCTCCATTTGTTCCATATGACTTTATGAACAGCAGTAATTCACCAGCCAGTCCTCCTGGATCTATTGGGGACGGCTGGCCCCGTGCCAAATCGCCTAATGGCTCTAGCAGTGTTAACTGGCCACCAGGTACGCAATGCCAGTGCTTACTCTTTGCATGGCTCTTACTGTTCAGCCGTGTTTCTTCTGTGTTCCTTGGTCATTACTTGTGGAGGGGGAGGGGACACAACCTGCAGAAAAGCATTAAGGGTGTGTTTTTAGCGGATCAAAATTGAGAGCAGTAGTTTTATTGTACAAAGAGAAGTATATCTCCCTGCTCTGAGATTTTACCCTGGTGAGATGGGACCAGAAAAACTAGAAATGAAGTGAATAAAGTGAAAAGACAACTAAATTAAGTCAATTAAATGCTTAAAAGGTTTTGGATTTTCAGTCATTGAGATGTATTGTTTAGACAGCTGTTTCCTGTAAAAAAAAAAAAAAAAAAAAAAAAAAAAAAAAAAAAAAAAAAAAAAAAAAAAAAAAAAAAAAAAAAAAAAAAAAAAAAAAAAAAAAAAAAAAAAAAAAAAAAAAAAAAAAAAAAAAAAAAAAAAAAAAAAAAAAACAAAAAAAAACCAAACAAACAAAAACCCACCAGATAAGCTTCTTTTCTGAATCTCTATTCCTAGAGTTTCGTCCTGGTGAGCCATGGAAAGGTTATCCAAACATCGACCCTGAAACTGACCCTTACGTCACTCCTGGCAGTGTCATAAACAATCTTTCAATTAATACTGTGCGGGAAGTTGACCACCTCAGGGACAGGAACAGTGGTATGTTCAGATGCTATGTTTTCTAACTGTGTACTAATCTTCCTTCAGTCACAGAGAGAGACTGTTTACTTGGAGATGTTTGCTACTTGCTCATCTCCTTGTTTATCTTTTGTATTGTGGATTTCACGGCTGAAAAGCTCATCTTTGGCTCAAGCACTGCTACTTGATGTAACGCAACAGATATTCCAAGAATGCGGGTAGAGTGAGCGAGCGCTCCTGATCTGCATTCTGATGTAATTCTGTGCACAGAGAGGCAGTGTGTTTGAAAGTAGGCAAGCACAACTTGGCAGTCTAGCCATTGCAGTAATGTAACTAGCTTTTGCTTGCAGTGAGTGCAGGGTGCTTCCTGCTGTTGAGCGTGCTTGCCACCACGTGCCTTTGGATCAAGGATGAGGACTGAGAAGAGTGGAGGAGGTCCCTCGTCTGAGTGTGCAGATGTGTTCAGTCTGGGCTACAAGTCATGCCTTTTAATTTTACTGCATTTGTGATGCACTGTGCCGTGACTGACTTCTGTCTTTATAGGGTCATCCTCATCTTTGAACACCACGCTGCCTTCAACTAGTGCCTGGTCATCCATTCGTGCCTCCAACTACAATGTTTCCCTCAGCAGTACAGCACAAAGCACTTCAGGTGATGTCTGCTTATATTGCTCTGAGCTGGTGTTTCTTCCCCTTCACGTGCTTCAGGGGGATACTAAATGTTAATAAAAAGTAGTCCTGAGGTCTCGTCTGAGTGGTAACTTCACTAATTTTCAAAGTAGCTATTTCGATTTTACTCTGATTTAGCAGCTTTTATTTGTAGCAAGGTGATGGTTCCAGCAGCATAGTGATTATGGTTGTCTTTGTATGTCTTTCAGTAGCCAGAAACAGTGATTCCAAATCAACATGGTCTCCTGGATCAGTCACTAACACCTCTCTGGCTCATGAGCTGTGGAAGGTCCCTTTGCCACCTAAAAGCATCACTGCTCCGTCCCGCCCACCTCCAGGGCTAACAGGCCAGAAACCACCGTTGTCCACTTGGGATAATTCCCTTCGTTTGGGTGGAGGATGGGGAAATTCTGATGCCAGATATACCCCTGGTAAGGATGTCTTTTTGTGTACGGAGGTTTTTTGTTTTGCTGTCAAGCTAGGGAGTCTCCTGTGCATTTGATTAGATAATCTGTCACTGTTAGCTAACATCTGTACCATTTGTCTTGCCAAAAGCAAAAGCTGGTCTGTATATCCTAAACTGCATTGCGGCAGACTTTCTACTGAATAAAACTGGGGGGGAGGGCTAGGTATTGCATGCAGCGGTAACATGGATGGCACTGAGGTTTTTTCTGTCCTTAGTATGAACCATCTCTCCAAGTGCTTTCTGAGTT
>NW_008796063.1:12281820-12285129 GCF_000699145.1 Aptenodytes forsteri
GTGGCTCTGTTTCTGCTCTTGTGACTGTGTTAACGTTTAACTGTCGTACCTTAAAGCCGAACTGAGTAACTATGCATACTGTAACCAAGTTATTGGGCTTACAGAATTGTTTGTTGTATAAAAGTTTTAAATGTTTAAAAAGTTCTCGCAAATACTTTCTTGCAAAAGTAACGAGTTACATCTTTTTGCCACAAAAGGTATTATATAATGCTTGTTTAGTCAATGAATTAAGACTAGGCAAGGGTAAAAATTTTAACAGTGCTGAAATCGCCATCATTTCATTGCCTTGATTCTAACTGTTTGTGTCCGAAGATGCAAAAGAAGTCAGTGGCTTTTAACTGTTTACAAATAGAATGTGATTGTAAAATGTACAGTTTGGTTGTGTTTGAATTATGAAGTTTCTCCAGATATTAATAAATCATGATGTTTTTGGCTGCTCAGCATATAACTGTCTATTTTTTGTGACTTTATTTGTAGGCTGTTTTCTATACAATGAAAATATCAAACGATATGATAGCTCTGTATTCCCATAGTTTGATTTTCTTTTAGCAAACTGATTTTTTTTTTATGAACAGATCTGCATTTTATTCTAGCAAAAATCTCCCTCAACGTGCCCACTATGAGATGAGAATATAAGTGTAGAAAACTGCAGCTTGCTTTCCCTTTTCTATTCGAGCACCTTTGGGATCCTGTTGCCCTCATCCTCGGTATACTTCAAACGCCCCATTTTCAAATGACCCCACCATTTGTGCCCAGCTAGATGCTCAAGAGGACACTTGCAAATAAGGAGAGCATTTTGGAAAATAAACTTTAATGCTTAAAACGTACTGGTGTTTAAATTTATACCTCATTTACATTAATCACGATGAACAATGCAGCAGCGCTTAATTTGTATTTCACTTTTCACAGTGGCTTAGCTTGTTCTGAAATGGCTATAGGGCAGACCATATATGTACATAGTACGATGTGACTTCAAAAATCTGTTAGACTTTATTTTCAAATTGCCGGATGTAAGTCATTAACTCTGTTGGATGCCAGCATTGTGTGTTACTAGACACTTATCTGTAACTACTTACTACGAAATACGCTGTCCCAAGCCAAAGCTGGCTTCTGAAGTCTGGTCCGAAACAGTGGTGAAAATGTTGGCAGATAATCTTTCAGGACTCTGCCTCGAGTGGAACTGACATCACACCTGCGTTGATTGTATCGTCAAAGTGTTTGAAATTCCTTCACTGAGCTTGTTACGTGGAAATAAAATGTGGTTGGTTTTAAAAGCTGAACCTTGGTGCCTGTGCTTTGCTCTGCGGTCTTCAGGCTGTCCAGCTCCTCTCAAGGTTGACCAGCTCCATCCCCTCGCAGTACGAACGAGGCCGTCTGGCTTTGTGCTGTGGAGAGAGCAATTTCATCTTGCGCTGCCAGCGCTGCTGCTGCCCTCCAGCCGGGAAGCTGGGGAGGAGCTGATGGCTCCCAGTGCCTCCCTCGGAGGCTCCCTCCACTGCTGGTGTCACCCTCCCCGTGCAGCCACGGGCATCTGCACACCCGCTGCAGGGAGGGAGCACGGCCCCTTCAGCACTCCCACACACGCAAGCCAAAACTCAAAACCACTTCCATGGCCTGCTCTGCTCACCGGTCGCTGCCTGGAAAGCTGATGGAGGAGGGGGAAGGGTGTCCACTGGATGGGCTCCATGGGCCAACTCGACACTGAGATATCGCTGGCTTTTCCCGAGTCCACCATGGGATCGTTGATGCTGCTGGAACTTGTGTCCCAGTCATAGTGGAAACTGGGAAGAAAATTAATTGGAAATTAAAAGAGGGGGAGGAGGGGGTAGAAGTCTAGCTGTTTCTGATAGAGCAGCCTGGAGACCTGAGGAGCAGGACCCTGCTCACAGGTATTTTGCTCCAGTGGGCAATGTGCTCGCTGCACTGACACTGTCCGTCCGCAAACACGCTCCCAGGTCCACGCAGCGGCGCTGATCTCAAGGACAGCAGCGAAGGGAGTTGTTCCTGAGCTGTGGCTGTGCTCTCAACTTGCCCGGCCCCGGGGCCTGTGGGTGGGGGTGTCCCTGGCTGTAGTGCCCTTTGCTCATGAAACTGGAAACTTCCAGGGCCTTTTTTCCATTTACACCCCTGGAAGCTGATTATAAGACTTTCTCATACACACACACAACCACACTGTTTCCTGCAAATGTGAACCCTTCTGCTGTTAAACCAGTCCCCATCACACAGAGCCCCTTACATGGTGGGGGAGGAGAAACCCCTTATTTCTCCTTGGACACCAAAGGATGCTGTGGTGTTAAGGCTGTTGATAAGCACGGGGAGGCCAGCATGTGGCTGGGTGTTGGCTGCAAAGCAGAGATGCCAGGGCAGGCTGCTGTGCCCCCAAAGCCCCTCACTTCTCTGCTTCACCCCTGCCCGCTGAGCAAATTAAAGACGAGACCTTGCTACGCAGGCTCGGCAAATCGCCCTCTACCTGGGCCGGCATGCCAGGCGGGCAGGTGGCGCGGGGCGATGCTTGGCGCTGTCGGTGATGCCCGAGTCCTCCCCGCAGCTGCAGCAGCCGTTGTCCAAGATCTGCAAGTGGAGCAGCTCCTCCGAGTTGCTGAAGGCCGGGTTGTCCAGCGAGCTGGCCGAGGGCAGCCAGGAGCGCGACCAGTACTGGGCCGAGACGTCGTCCAGCCGACAGAACCGCCGGTAGCTGCGGGGCAAGGCAGAGCAGCTGCAGCAGCACCCGGCACCCCGGGGGCACACATGGGCACACGCACGCACGGCCCCAGTGGCTGCGCTGCAAGCACAGGGCGCAGGTTTCCACCCAAATTTCACAGCACCGAGGCAGGACCCAGCCCCGTGCCCTGGGTGGGGGGCAGAGCCTGTGACACCGAACAACATCTGGCCGCAGCCCTGCGGCTGATGCGGTGGTTTCCTCGGGAACAATCCCCCGCGGTACATTACGAAACGCTGGTGGGAAGGGCAGCAGGGCCAGGACAGCACGGCCTCTGCAGTGCTCCCAGACGAGCTGCTTTGGCAGGGCTCTACCGGAGCCGTGCTGGCCACCCACAGCTGAGCCCAGCCCAGGCAGCCGGTGCACAGGGAGGGGGCAGATGGACCCTGTGCTTCCCCACAGGAGGCACCAGGGCGGGGTGGGGGGGGCCGGGAAGAGGTGTGTGTCCTTGGGACCACGTATTTTGGGGCTCATCAGCTTATCTAATGCATCTTTCCGCCACCCTGAGTGTGCAGCAGCACATCCAGCCCTGCAGCCCCCGGCGCTCCTTTCCTGCCTGCCTGCTGCTTCCCCAGGGCCAGCGTGGGGCT
>NW_008796063.1:12285949-12289068 GCF_000699145.1 Aptenodytes forsteri
CAGGACCCCGGCAGCCATGCCCAGCAGGCTCTGCTGCGTCACCCGGTAGTCGCAGCGCAGCCCCATGAACCAGAAATCGCTGCCGACGGGGCACCTGTGCCAAGGGTGGGCATCAGCCACCGGGGGGGGGGACAGCACCTGTCAGCCCACGGCCGGTCCCAGGGTCACTCACTGGCAGAGGGGCCCGCGGTCCCGGGGGTGGGTGCAGATGCCGTGGTTCTTGCAGTAGTCACGGTGGCAGAGGGAGGTGCAGGTGGCGTTCCCATCTGCCCCAGCCACGCAGGCGAAACCAGCTCGGCAGGCAAAGAGCATGGCGCAGGGGTCCAGCGGTGGCTCTGCTGAGACAGGGGTACGAATGCCACCCCCTCCCCGCCAAGCAGAGAGCTGGGGCCAGGCACACGCCTGCCCTGCGACCAGCCCGGGCCGAGCACCGGACCCCAGGGGCCACAGGAGGGCCCAGTGATTGCACAGCCCTGTGCACACCCCACACTCACCCAGAGCCACGTTGCGTAGGACGGGGGCAGTGCCCACCGCCAGCCCCGGCCGGGCACCGCCAGAGCCCAGCACGGCGTTGAGGAGCGCACCCAGCCCTGGTGCCTGCACCCGCTCTGCTGCGAACAGCGCGTCGTACTCCAGCACCACACTGCCCTCCCTGCGGGGAAACCCCACGGCGAGTCCAGGGGTGGCTTGGACCCCCAGGTCCAGCACTGCACCCGGCACCGCCATGGCCCCGCAGCATGACGTTCCCCATACCCCCCCACGCCAGGGAGCATTGCACACTGCAGGGCTGCACAAGCACCTACCTGATCCCCGTCACCTCCAGCCGCAGGAACCCAGGCACCGACATGAAGAGGGGCGCAACCTGTGCAGGGAGGAAGCTGAGCGTGAGGTGGGATGGCCCCCAGCCACAGCCCCCCCTGGACAGCCCTGCCCCGCACTCACCGTCCGGTTGAAGCTGTGCAGCAGACCCCAGCGCTCCCGGGATCCGGGGTCCTGCAGGGCGGGGACGAACCCCATGTCCAGCACCAGCTCGCAGGGGATGCGGAGGAGGGATGCTGCGGGAGAAGAGACGGGGATCAGCACGACAGGGATCCGCACCGCCCACCCCGGGGGGCCACCACCACTGATCCCCCCCAAGCTGATGGCTCCTCGGAGCTCTACCTCCCATCGTGCCCAGGCAGAGTGTCCCAAATCCCCCAGACCCACCTTTCAGGAGGGGTGGCTGATCCTCCACAATGAACACCCGGGGGGCCCTGCCTGGTGCGGCTGGCGTCGCTCTGGGGGTGTCAGCATCTGGCCACCCTCTGGGGCTGCTCGACGGCTTGACCAGGTCTGTGTCCCTGGCTGCTGGAGGGGACCCGGGGCCCCCATGATGGCCCAGGGTCCCAGGGGGATCAGTGGGCAGCTGGGGGGGTCCTGGCACCATGGTGGGCAGACGAGTCGGGGGTCCCCACGTCAGCCCTGATGCATCCCCCTGCAACACCGTGGCACTGGGATCCGACGTTACTGTCCCCACGTCCCCGAGCAGTGCTGGGCTGGCGGTGGCAGCTGTGATGGTGGTGGTGACACCGATAGTGGTGGTCAGCCCCAGGGAAGATGCAGGCTGGGATGGAGCCAGCTGCCAGGGGGGCCCAGTGGCCATGGTGGGGGCTGGGCTGCCTGGCTGCCAGCTCGGTGGGGCAGTCACTGCCCAGGGCCCGGCATCACCCACCCCCACTGGGGTCCCCCTCGGGCCGGCGTGGGGCAGCCGGAGCCCTGGGGACGGCTCTGCCGGGAGGGTGCCCGCAGCAGGGCTGAGCCCAGGGACGCCCCGGCCGGTCCCCAGGGAGGGCTGTGGGGTCGGTGAGGTGGGCACTGCAGAGCTGCTGGTTGGGGCGGGCTGTGGGGACAGGGGGACACGGTGGGACCCTGGGCTGGCGCGGGGCACCCCGCTCTGTACTGCAGCGGTGCTGCCTGGGGCCACCGAGGCAGGGGGCTGCCCCGGCACAGCTGGCGGATGCAAGGTCTGGTCCAGGGGGACATGGCCGTGTTCAGGGGGACCCTCTATGTCAGGTGGCCCCAAGACCCCTGCAGTTGGGTCCAGGGCTCCCCCCAGGCTGAGGGATATCACCCCTGGGATGCTGGCTGTGGCAGTGGGGACAGGCAGATCCAACCCCTTGCCTGCGGCAGGCAGCGAGGTTGGGCCCGTCCCCATGGCTGGCTGGGCTGTGCTGGCCACAGGGCCCCTGCGGCCACCAGCCCCCAGGGACAGTGGAGAGGGGCGAGGGGCAGAGCGGGGACCCTGCCGGGCAATGTCTGTCCCATGCCACGGGTGGGAGTCAGAGTCCCGTCGTCCTACCAGCTCTGGCAGCCCCTGGCGTGTCCCCCCCGGTGTCCCTGTGGGAGTCAGCAGCCTCTGCAGCCCCCCCGCAAGGGGCGATGTCCCAATCGTCCCCGGCGCAGGGCTGTTCGTGGCTGGCACGATGCTTGGGTGAGTCCCTGGGCTGCTGTCACCCAGTGGGACAGTGGCCCCCGGGCCCTCCCCAGCCCACGGCGCCAGGGACGAGGGGCTGTGTGAGCCCCTCCGGCTCTGCACATGTGCTGTCCCCATGGGGCTCCAGCCCAGCAGGGTGCTGGGGGACCCCCACTGCCCCCCAGCAGAGCCAGGCACCGTCACAGAGGATGGTGAATGTGAGGGGGTCCCCTGTGGGGTCGTGGCACCGTCTGCCGTCACATTTCCTACACGGTCAGTCCTGGGGGTGTATCTGGTGGTAGGAGCTGCGTCCGGCTCTACGGGGGCTGGAGCCCCCACACTGGTCACCCCTGGGCTGGCAGGAGATGGCTGCTTGCTGCCTGCAGCTGCCTGCTCAGCAGTGCCTGCAGAGAGCGGGGGCCTCGGGTGCTCAGTGGCTGCTCCATCCTGCACCGTGGGCCCCGTCCCCTCCCTGCCTGCCCAGGGGCCTCCGGGGCTCCCCTGGGGGCTGGGGGGCTCGTCAGTCCCAGCGGGAGTCCCAGGGAAGGGCAGCAGCTCAGCCTCTGTCCGCAGCTGCCCTGCGGCCTCCGGCGTCGGCACCCGCCTGGTGCCAGCTCCTCGCTCCGGATCTATGGGCAGATGCAGAAAGTGGGGGGACGCTGAGCAG
>NW_008796063.1:12291312-12292117 GCF_000699145.1 Aptenodytes forsteri
GCCTCGGGTGCTCAGTGGCTGCCCCATCCTGCACCGTAGGCCCCGTCCCCTCCCTGCCTGCCCAAGGGCCTCCGGGGCTCCCCTGGGAGCTGGGGGGCTCATCAGTCCCAGCGGGAGTCCCAGGGAAGGGCAGCAGCTCAGCCTCTGTCCGCAGCTGCCCTGCGGCCTCCGGCGTCGGCACCCGCCTGGTGCCAGCTCCTCGCTCCGGATCTATGGGCAGAGGCAGAAAGTGGGGGGACGCTGAGCAGGGCTGGCCCACAGCCAGCACCCCACAGCTACCGGCTCGGCACCCCGGGCCCCAGCGCGGCACCGACGCACGTGGCCGTCACACAGTGCCACAGACGAAGGGTCGCGAGTGGGACGGGCCCAGCCCTGGCAGTACCTGTCTGGCAGCGCTCCCCCGTCGCGGTCCCTGGGTGGGCGCAGGGGATGGCAGTGCCCAGCGTGGAGCCCGTCCCACTGCCGAGACCAGGGCAGAGCCGTGCACAGCACTCCACGATCACTGGGGAGAGAGGGGAGAGAGCAGCGCGTGCCGGCGTCGGGCATCATGCACCAGCGTCGGGCATCATGCACCAGCGTCGGGCATCATGCACCCCTACCACCTCCAGGAGCTGCCGGTGCAGGCAGGGGGGCTCCGCTCCTCCCCTCCGTTAACCACGGGCAGCACTGACGAAGGAGACCCTCAGGAACGACCCAAACCCAGCTGGAAACCACCTGCCTTCGTCTCCACAAACAAAACCGGGTCCTGCCCCAGCCGGCCGCGCTCTGCCGTGTGCTGGAAACGCCCATCTCGCCCTGAACCAAA
>NW_008796063.1:12293228-12297285 GCF_000699145.1 Aptenodytes forsteri
AGCGCTGACCGCCCTTCGGTGCGGCCCCGCAGGCAGGGCTGCGGGGACAGGACCCCAGCTCGGCCACCCCATCACCCTGCCGTGGGCTGCACCGCCGTGCCGGTGCCCAGGGAGAGCACGGGCACCGCTCCTCTGCGGGCACACGCTTTCCACCCACCCTCCTCTAACAAACAGGTTTATCCCAGAAAAGCCACCGCTGGGAACTGCCAGGGCTCCGCGACGCGGGCTGTCCCCAGGGCCACCTCCAGCTGTGCCCGGCTCTGCCTTGGGTACGACTCAGGGCAAAGGCCCCTTGAGGGCACCTCTGGCTGCATCTGACAGCGGCTTCTTCACCAAATCACTCAAGGCCGCACCACCAAATTAAACCAGTGACCACACCGGCACGCCTGGGTGGCAAAGGGATGGTTCTGCAGCCACCGTCACCCCTGCCCCTGAGCAGGCGCCTCGAAACCACCACAGGCACGGCGGCCACAATGACTGCTTCCCCCCGGTTCCACCGTGCAGCCTGTTCAGAAAATGTTTCGGAACACATCTGGGGTGAAGGAGCGGTTACGGAGTTTCCAAGGGCCCGGGCCTCGCACACAATGAAAGCGAAACTCGGGCCCCGAAGGCAGAGGGTCACCCAGCTGGCCGAGGATTCAGCACCGTGCGATTTTAAAAGTGAAATGCAGCTCCAGAGGAAGCCCCGAGAACAGCCACACCACACGCAGGCACCATGGGCCGCACCAACAGACCCGGGTGTATTTTCCATCATCCGCCACCCTGATTGCCAGAGGAGGATATGTTATCGAGTGACACTTTCTTGGCTCACAGCCTAGCAGTGCCTCTTTGACATATGAAAGTGTTTCTTGGCCGAGAGGAAAAATGGTGTAGTGTCCAGAAATAACTTGTTTCTGTCTCTGGAGAGATTTAAAGCAAGCCTCCCATGCTGAGAGTAGTTGGGCTTACAGAAACATCGATGCGATTTTGCTTTTCAGCAGCAGGAAAGTCATTCCCCCCCTTTATTTTCCATCAGGAAAGCAGAAGCCTTTCAAATGGAACTTGCTTGTTTTTACCAGCACTGGTGAAATAAACAGCGAAGGCAGCAGAAGGGCGGTTTATTGGAAAGAGCAGACAATACAAGCAGCGAGATCACGGGAAGAGCGATCGCGCCAGCGGCAGAGGGCACAGAGCTTGGTGCACAGCGGCACAAGCCGTACAGGTGCTGCTAGCGCTTTCGCGCACGCAGAGAGGACGAACGGCGAAACGCTCTCAGCGAGACACGCCCGGAGCCCGACAGGCCCACAGACACCTCCCACTGCGCTCGGCAGAGGGGGCTTTTATCCCACGGGGTAACGGGCTCCGGCTGAGCAGAGGCTGCGCCGCCAGTCAAAGCCTGGGTTAGAGAGGGGCGTTTCTAGTGACGCCGGTTACTCGCCCCTGAACTGCCCTTCACACGCTGAACGCTAACAGAGCGAGCCACCGACAGGCAGCGTGAAACGGAAAAGGCATCAACACAACGTGGTCTTATATATTTATTCCTTTTTTTTCTTGTTTTTAAAGGACAACATATTCAGACAGCTTTAAATACAACGTCCAAGTACAACTTTCCAATGAAAGCAGCAACGATACAGCATGTGCGCTTATATTCATACCCGCTGACACCAGCCCAGTCCTGGTGGTAGAGACATCTCCTGTTAAAAAAAAAAATAAAAATTCCACATATTTAATATTTCATCAGCCAATACTACTTTGAGGCACAAAAGAAGTGGGTCAGGCAGAGACAAGACAAGCCGAATACCGAAAGCAGGCACGTAACAAGTCCACAGGTCTTTAGAATCGCTAGGATTCTCACCTTGGCTCAGAGAGCGGCAAAGGGGCGCAGCTCCCCCACTGACCCGGGAGGGGGGTGTGGGGGGAGGCCAGAAGCGCGCACAGGAACAAACAGGAGCGCGGGACCGATCTGCTGCTGCACACTGGCCTGAGGCCACCGGCTCATTTCCCCTGCAGCCCCAGAGCACCTCGAGGGCCTGTCGCTCCAATAACCCCTTCCTGCCCGTTTCCTTTCCTGCTCCAGTCTCCGGCTGCGGCTGGTGGGGAGGAAACGGTCGGTACGGGCAGCTGGAAGCTGTGCTATCACACACCTCTGGAGGTGCCTACCCCACACGCTCTGCGCACGGCCGAGGAGCGCTGAAAAGGTGAACTTCCATGACTAAAGTCAATTCGCCATCTACTACAAGACCTGCGGATAACCTCAGTGCTTGAAGTGCCACGCAGGGCGAGATGAAAGGTCGCCGAGCCCCACGTCCTCCCTCCAACAGCAGATGCCTCAGGAAAACACGTATACCTTATCCTCCCCGCTCAGAGCAGGCAGCTGCTGCCAGCTCCCTCCCAGACTTGCCAGACTCCCGCCTGCCGTACAGCCGTACGGCGTCCAGTCGCCTCACGCCCCTCCGCAGGCGTCACACGTGCACCCTGCGCGCGCCGTCGTTACCCGAGACACTCGCAGGAGCACATTTCTACTTACCCGGCTTTGAAGAACTGTTTTTATTCATAAACATCCTTCTTATCTGCAATGTAATCTACAATCTCTTGTGGACACATTAACTTTTCTGCATCTCCATCAGGAATTTCAAATCCTGGAAGAAAGTGCACATATTTAGCCCAAAACAACGGAAACAGGAGCAAGGCTAAAGGAAGCAATTACTGCTGGCTCAGATGCCTGCAGCTTGGCAGGGGACAAACAGGCCGTGTCAGTCAGAGCCCACACTTCATTACTACGCCGAGTTTCAAGCTGCGTTCTGCCTTACACGACGCTGCTTCTGGATAAGGGAGGGGGCAGGCACAGCAGGGAGCAGGGCTGCCGAGCCAGCCAGCGAGTGCCCCTCACGCCTCATTAAAGCCTCTAACGCCTTCCCAGAGCTCCCACAGCCACCGGTGCGCGACGGGAGGGGGATGTTCTTGGTAACCCCAGGCGGGGCAGGGCCCGAAGCCCCTCAGGTTCAGAGTCTGCTGTTGAGCGCTCGTGCAACCAACAGCTCGTACAGAGCCGCAGCCGGGGGCAGGGAGCACAAGGGCTCTCGGCCGTGGAACCGGTCAGAAATACATTCCAGAAAATTTAAGGTCTTCTTTCTAGTCCGCACGGCCACGCACTAACACTCCACCCACGGTTCTGGTAAGTGGATTAAATATGAAGCATTAGCAAATGCTCTGAAGTAAAACACCTGCCTAGGTTTCAGAGAACGACCAACCCCCAGGGACGTTTACGACCCAATGCGACAAATTAGGCATGTACGCCAGAACTTAAGAGCTTTAAATGAAAGCATGAAGGCGGCCAAAATGATGTAAAAAGAAACTTGGAATATACACCAAGAAGGAAAAAACCCACTTTTTTTCTAGTAGCATCAAGTACTGAGGACGAAAAAAGTTCCGGTGAGGAAAAACCTGGAATACCCGTGACTTCACAAGCAGGAGCCAAGATCAGCTCCAGGTGCAGCCTTCGTGCTAAACGTAACGCCCGCTGCCCTCACCTACACGCTGCTGTCCCCCACTCTCCCCCTCCCCAGCAGTACGACGGGTGGTGCCCAGGAGGGGTACGGGGAGAAAAGCGGTCAGTGCTCCCAGAGGGACCGAGCTCAGAAGCAGACGGACAGACGCCTTCTCCTGACTCCCGCCAGTGCCACCAGTGACCAGTGCCTGTTCTCACTGCCCGAGAACCGCACGACGTTCTCTGAATTACAACGGGGAACAGTCAGCGTCGCTGTTCACAGAAAAGAACGAACGCCCGTTTGCTACAGCTGCGCTTAAGGATCAGCCAAAGAAAGGCAGCGAGGAACGTGAGCCCGCGCAGCTCTCAGTTACCAAATTCGTCTTCCATAGCCATGATGATTTCCACTTGGTCCAAACTGTCCAAACCCAGGTCCTTCATGAAGTGGGATTCGGCTGTGAGCTGGGGGAAGGAAAACCGAAGCTCGTTTGGCCGCAGCCGTTTCACTACGACAGAACCGGGACCGCCGGGTTAAACCGGGGCCTTCGGCCTCCCCGGCCCTCCCCACCCCGACCCGCACAGCCGAGCGCC
>NW_008796063.1:12298262-12308076 GCF_000699145.1 Aptenodytes forsteri
TCCGTCAGGCCGCTCCTGTCTGGGGCTGCCGGTACCGGTACAGGCAGACGGTCCCGTCCTGCTGCCCGGCCAGGAGGCAGGCACTGGTGGTGGCCCAGCGGGCCAGCGCCCAGCTCCCCTCCGGGTCCGGGGGCAGCAGGGCCGTGCACCGCCCCAGCAGCAGGTCCCACACTGCGACGGCTCCCGACGTCAGCACGGCCACGGCAGAAGCATCCTTCACGTCACCCTCCAGGTACCTAAGGTCGTACACAGAAGGGTCACAACGCTGCAGTTTGTTTGTCGAAACGCTATCGCATCATTTTTTAAAATTAGCTAGTTTTTAACGTAGAAAATTAATAAGCAAATTTAAGCCAACTATAGGAAGCCAGGTTATGTTACACGTCGTACCTTCAGTGCACCCAAGAACGAAGGATGTCAAGACAATCCTTCCGCAGCCTCGGTACGTACTTGACAATTGTTCAGTAAGCCAAGATCTCGATCCGCTAATACTTGCGCACATAGGAAGCGTGACGGTGGGTGTAAGTGCATTGCAGGACTGAGCCTGAAACGGCTTAGTCTTCGGAACGCAAGACATAGGAAGGAAAAGGTCATCGGACTGCAGACAGCTGCTGAGCATAAATAAACCTAGCGGAGCGCTCTTCAACAGCACAACGGCTCGGGACGCCTCGGTGGCGGACATTTTCTCAGGGGTTTTTGCCCGGGGAGTTTGCCGGACGAACCAACCCCGTTACAGCATTTCCACAATCACTTTCTGGGGGGGGGGAGGAAGACAAAGGCATACGCCTGCAGAAAATCAATGCTCCCGTTCGTCAGCGGACCTGCGGTGAGCGGAGCCCCTCGCCGCGCGGTGACGCCGGGAGCTCAGAGGTCAGCGCACAGGCTGGCGCAGGAAGCGGGCAGGAAACAGCCAACACCCTCGCCCCATTCCAGCCTATGTGCAGGACAAACGGCAGTGACGGATGCAGCCTCCTTATCATCGGCAAGACGGCAAATGGATCCTTGCCAGCAGTGCTGCTCAGCTCGTTAAGCGATTTCTCCCCCCAAAACCACCTCGAAGGAGTCATGAAGCCAGCACGCGGAGTTCCCCCAGGTACTTGCCTTCCAGCATGCCCAGGTGGGAGGGAGGAGAACATCACTCCCACGCTCCTGGCTGTTTTGGGGTTGAACGCTATCACGCGGAACGCGGGGTTGCCACAGGACTCGCTCTCTTTGGCATGTGGATGACTTAAAACGACAAACAGAAGGCCCTGATACACAGAGGAAAAAATACATCACTAAAAACAACAGCAAGAGGGGAAAAAAACCCAAAGAATTTTCCAAAAATTAATTGCTACGCTCTCTATAATCAAAGCCCCGTGGACAGTGATGCATTATTTTTACTGAATAAAATAGAAATGGTTTACTTTCCTTATCAAATTAGATAAAATCCAAAGCAGCTGCTGACTGATAAGGGCTGATGCAATACAGCAAAATGACAGCTCGGTGACCCAGTGGATTTATGCACTTATCTTTCTGCCTGAAAAAGCTAAACTTGCTGTAGGATGAGGTGACGTTTAAAGTAAAATTTCTGGGCCTCGTTTGAATCCCCAGGAGCTTATAAATTTAACAAGAATTCCATGCAAACCAGCACAGCTGAAAACAGCGACTCTCAGAACAGCCACAGGCCAGCACAAAATATGCTGGGATAGATATTCTGAGGAAGTCTCCAAAGAGTCTGACTCAAGCCGTCATTATCGGACAAGACATCCTTGTCCCAAAAGGTTAAACGCTCACTGAAAACAATCAAATCCTTGATAAACTACAAAAATCCATCTGGAATCACAGCACAGGTGGAAGCAAGTGGGAAAGAATCATTACTATGAATCTTGGTTTTAAACAGCTGATATCCTCGGGGCTATGCGTAAACAATAACCCCTCCAAATAGGTTTTCTGACAATGGCAGTGTGCCATCACCACGCTGGCAGCTACCCACCTGTGAAATGGAAGAGACCGAGCACCAGCACTGGGCAACAGCACTTCTGCTTCCCACGCCCAAGATGCTGCTGCTTTGGAATACGCTTTGATGCATCGCTCTCATTTTATTAGTACGCTGCAGAAAGCCAAGAATTCCAGGCAGCCAGTGTGGCTTATTTCTCCTAGGTAACCTGTTTTCCTTTGAAATATCTTCAGCGTATCTAAATAGAGCTGATATTGCAATCCACTCTAGAAACCCTAATCCTTTAAGTCCCCACCACAGTTAGTCAGTGCAGTTCACGCATAAACCGTGTGTCACATTTCACATACGTACAGAGTCGGAATATGCTCGATGGCAGATGGAAGCTGGGTAGGAATAACCAACGTGCATCTTCTTCAGGAGCTGGCCTGTTTTCAGATTCCTGCAGTTGGTGAAAACACAAGTTCTGACTGCATTTCCATCCTCTATCTGTTATTTTCTAATCACAGTTACACCGCTATGCAAGACAGACACATTTTTGGCTTCACATAAACCCAACTAAGACAAGAGGCCACGGGAAGAGATGTAACAAATGTGATGCAAAAGCAAGTGGAATTACGGCAGCATAGTTCATTCACTATCTGCCCAGCTGTACAGAAGTTATAAAGTGCCAGACTGCAGGCCCTCTGACAATTACCATTTCACAGGCAAATCAGCTGCCAACCAACACCCCTAGATAACGTCTGCAGCTAGCTGTTACAGCCAGCACGTACACCTGCAAGCCAACCCATTTGACTGCAAAGGAAACACTGACCAAACAACAATGCTGTTCACTGCAGTGGTGCCAACCAAGGCGTCTCTCATTCCTTCTACTTCAGCGAAAGCTAAAACAGTTTCTTCGGGGGGCATCAAAGTCTGTCCGTCCTTGCTCCTGAATAGCAGATTAGCAAGTGAGAAAAGGCAGTCAAAAAGTATGTGTTCTGTACGCAGCACATCTCCAGAAAGAAGAGGAACCCGATGCTTTTCTACATCTGTTTCCTTACTTTTCTTCCACCTGCCACAGTGAGACCACCCCAAAACCAGCACTCACCTTCCTGTCTCTGAAAGCGATACTATTTCCACTTGCTGCTCTTGCATGGTCCTGCTGCTGCTGACCAGCCTCCTATCCTTTAGCCCAAGAACAGCTTTGATATTTCCCGTTTTTACTAGCGATTGCTTGAATGCGTCATTCTCAGAAGAATAAAGCAAGAGCCTAAATTAAGAGAAAAGTACGCCTAATGACAGAAGGAAGCATAACTCAAAGATGCCACAGCATATAAAAATAAGCATGTGTTTCAACAGTCTACCACCCCTAGGGGCGAATAAGCAAGTCTTTGTAGTTGATTTTTAGAAATCACTTCCATATCTTCCAACTGTTAAAGCTCCTGAGAATGTGACACATTAGTAAGAGATAATTTCAACCACTACACAAGAGGAGAGTTAAGCTGCAGCTATTCAGGGTGTAAAGCGCTAGTAAGAAATAAATACACCACCTTATTTCTCCAATCTCCAAATCTCCCAATGCTATACACACGAGATTACAGGTGTCCGGCAGAGGAACGATCTGTATTACAGGAATCTAGGACAGCAAAACAAGAATTCAGTGTCACCCACAACGTCGCTTCGACTTTATTCCCATTTTCTAGAGTGTTTCAAGTAAAATGATATGGAGCAGAACTAATTTTCAGATCCCTCTGAAGAAGCACGCTTAGATTAACAGCTGAACTCTCTGACTGCTTACCTAATTAAACAATCCCTGTTGATATAAGAGACAAAAAGTGTCTCCAGGGAGCGTAAGGGGAAAGAGCACAAGTCAGTGGCTGTAGTGCAGCCACCATTCGGTGCAGGAAGTATCCAATTCTAGCAGATAACAGGTGGCCGTACAAGCTACTGGCCTTCTCCATCAGCAGTGCAAATCATTCTCCTCTGTTGCCTGATGGAATGAAAAATTTATGCCACCTAAAGAATTTACCTTGCACCCAAGACTGCAAGCTCCTTGCATCTTGGGAACTAACACACTGGGACAAGAAAGTTGCCCTAAATTCTAGAAATAAGGAATGTGTTCATACCTCTCCGAGCTGCCACGTATAGACCTTTCCCCAGCGGTCGGATGCCAGAGGTTTCCACAGGGAGACAGAACTCTCGCAAGCGGTCACCACACAGAGCCCTCTGCTGCCAGCTGCTTCCCACCACATGGTACTCACATCCACAGCGCAGGAACTTGAAGAATCCTGTCCAAAACAAAACAGCGCTGGTTTTCTTCCGATAGACATGGTTATCTAACCCGGAGGTTCAGCCTGATAAAAATGCTTGACATTCAGTGTGACGAGAATTTGAGGCTAAAACTTAATGCTTACGATGTATAATTTTGAGTAAAGTGCCAGTAGGGCACCAAGGAAAACAAGCCTGGTGGGTTTCACCCTCAGAGCAGCAAATACATTGGCTCGCTTCACAAAAATCACTTGTCATTTGAAACGACAGGGACCCGGCAGAGCCCAGAGCTGGGACAGGACTGGGGCACAGGCACCACAAAGCCCGAGTGCCACCTACCTGCAGTCACGCACTTGCTTCCCTTCTTGCACGAACAGGAGACAGGACTTGCAGTAGCACAGACTGAGTTTAAAACTAAAGAAAGCAAGGGCCTTCTCTTCTCCCTTGTAAAAAAGTTTTCAGCTTCAGCCGTATTATTGTTGGCTGGTTATGCTAACCCCCCCGACTTGCTTCTGGAGCAAAACTTTGCACTTTGGTTTGGAAAAGCTAGAGGTGACCCAGCCCCTGGCAAGCTCATTTGGAGTTCAACAGGCTTTCCCACAGATGTTGCTTCCTTGCCTGCCAACCGTCCTCTGCCCCCTACGAGACATAGGACGGTGGAAGGACACCACTGCAGGAAGACGACCCGATGGCTCAGCTGTGCAAACAGTCCTGGGCAAGATTTGCCTTGGTCATGGCATGTTCAAGCAAGGCTCCTTTCCAGAAGGGTGTGAACATCAACACGTGTATTTGGCAGTGCTGTAGTCCCTCACAAAATTTGCTCCTTACTGGGTTACTTAGTGCCTGAAATGGTGACAGGAGGCCACGGGAGCCACAGGGCAGGCAACAGGGGTACAAGGCTGAGATCATTTTACCTGGGGCTGAAGAAAAACGCAGCAGTTCTGTTTGTTAAGACATTTGCATGTGTTTAGACGTTCATTATTCAGAAACAAACACTGAAATCCTTTATCAGTCAAAAGGAGTTACACAGCAATCTAACCTTTCAGCATGCGTTACCACAAGTGAAGACAGATTGCTGTCTAATTTGATTAGTTCTGTTTTGTTCAACTAGCCATTCTGCATTTTTTTATTGCATTTTTGTTAAGCTTGGTATTAAAGAGCTGCTACTGACTCAGTAAACAATTATCCGATGTTATCCCACCTTTAGCTTTGATACAAGCTGCAAGCTCTCTTCTCTCAGGCCATCAAGCAGTACCGGAGTCAACCGTCCTGCTACATCTTTTTTCTGCACAAACAAGTAAAGAATGAGGATAATTCAACTTTGAAATGACATTCAGCACCTGCAAGAATGAGGCAGAAGCGTGAATTCACTCTGCACGCAGTTGTTGGAGAGCTATGGTAGGAGCACCTCTTTTTGTACTTGCAAGTCTTTGAAAAACAAGAGATCCCAGACAGGTTATTTCCTGGTTTCACCTGAAAATTGTCTTTTACCACCACTTTGCATCTCTCAGCCTTCAGAGACAAGTCATTCTCTCAATACCCATCCCGCATGCGAGTCATTTAATCTCCTTTACCAAATCCTAGCTGAAAATTTTCCTTAAGGTAGACCAACACTATATGGGTACCAGAAACTTTTTGTTCATATACACGTTTCAAACATGCATCCCGCAGTAAGCGTTGACACCCACATCTCCAGTTTCATCAAGCAGAATTTTAAAGAATTTGCTCTTGAGGTCAAAAGACCTTAGGCAACAGATGAAAACCAAACATTTACTAAGTCAGCTAAAAGACAGCATGCAGGGCTAGCAGGCAAACAGTCAGGTGAGACTCTGGAAAAGGGGATTCGCCCACAAAACCACTGGCTTAGGACCCTTGGCAAAGAGGCCAGCTTGTTACCTGTTCAGGAGAAGCTCTGCAGGATCTCTGCTGTTTGCTCTCTGACTGCTGATGCTTCTCCAAGGCCACAGCCTCCTCAGATTTATTATCAGGACCTCTTTCGGCTTCTAAAGGAAACGTACCTTGTTCCTCCTCTTTTCTAGCAGATCCTGCACCACAGCTGTCCAAGTGCAGTGGAATGGCAGGGTCTTTGCATTCCCCATCATCCACAGCCTGGGCAGGTGCTCCTTTGGAGGAGTTCAGGCTCACTTGCGAGGGAGGTACAGAAGGTGTATTGGGGAAGACCTCACTGCGTACTGATGGTGAAACAGCTGAGGTTGCACCCACAACAGGGAAAACAGATGAGGAAATCTGAGACTCAGGCTGATTGGGAGCACCAGCTAAGACAGTCCCCATGGGAGTAAATAGCAATTCATGGCTGGAAAGTTCCTTCCTGGAAGCTGGGCTTTCTAAGTGAGGTAACTTGGGCAACCCATTTTTGAAAGGCGAAATCAAATTACTTTTGAGACTTCTTTCTTCTGGATTCGTTTGTGCATCTTGCGTGTCCTCAGAAGCCACACCATCTCCAAACACACTAGGAACAAAAACCTCCAAGTCATTCACAGGGGAAGATTCTAATTTCTCAAGTTTTAGTACTCCAAATTCCTCATCCGGCAAGTGAAAGTCTCGGATACCCAGTCTGGGGGCCAGCCACTGGAGACTGCGGAAGGAGAAGAGAGAGCCACCGGTATCGGGGTCCACAGCAGGGAGGCCAAGAGAAGCGGGACCCTCTGAATGTGTTGGATAGCTACATCCTCTTTTGCTCTCACCTAGAAAAGCAGAGGAATACAAGAGAGAACGTCACACATCATAGAATAACCAGCAACTAGCCTTTTCAGAATATCTCATCCAGAGTGTCACTCTAATCTATTTTTAAAAAAAAAAAAAAAAAGCGATATCCATCTTAACACATGGAAGTGGCACTTTTCTGGAAAGACATTACACTCTGCAATTGCTCTGCATCAAGCCTTCAGCTAAAATATCATTGCCAAAGACTGCCAGAATTGACCGGGTGCTTGGTCAGTTTGTTTCGTTTGGTTTTCTCCCAACGCTTTCTCTTTCCACAACATTCACAGACCCTCAGACTGTAATGCTGCTCTTTGTGTTTCACACTTGTCAGCACTAAAAAAAAAAAAATAAATCATTAATATGCAGACTTAGTTGGAGAACCAGATTTACATCCATTTGCTGGAAAAATCAGGTCCAGTGTGCACAACATGCGCTCCAACAGCAAAGGCAGCTTAAGAAGTTCTCAGCCCTGCTCCTCATCCATGCACTGCCGTTCACTCCCCGTCACTGTGCTGAAGCAGAAGTTTCTGGAATTGTTCAAGGAACACGGGCACCACAATGACCTAAATTTTTTAAAAAATCTCTCTTACTTAAAAAAAAAAAAATAGTTAACCCATATCAGATTTTCTTGAATAAAAAACCATGGTAGGGCACGAACAGCAGTGCATGCACTCACTGGGACATCTCCCTGCCTCGCTCCTGGGCTGCGGTTTTAGGGAGCCCTTATACCTGATGACGTACCTTTTGAGACTTGACTGGCTCTCTGTCTTGCAGAGGAACGCAGGGAGCGGCGCGGAGGGACATTAATCGCTAGGAGCTGCTCAGCCCCTCGCACGTGCTGATTCTTAACATGCTCCACGGAATGTTTATCAGCCTGACACACAGTTAAGTTGGCTTCCAGATCTCCTGTATGGCTGGCAAAAGTTTCATTCCCTGGGTTCAGAGAATCGCTGTTCTGAAGTGGATTTTGAACCTGTTCTAACAGCGTCTTACGGCATTTGCCAAGCACTTGGCTTCCTCCAGGAGGAGGATCGGCACTCATTGGCTGTACAGCGCCCGTCACTTCTGTCTCTCCAGCCCCAAGAGCTGCAGCAGCAGCCAACCTTCTCTCATCTGAAGATGATTTTTCAAGATCAGCCTCACAGTTTTCCTTTTCACTCTGACATTCATTTGACAGCAGACTACTGCTGTCCCTCGTTGTTACGAGATCCAAACTTTCTATAAGTTCTTGTGACACTTGATGCACAGGGGACTTGCAGGCAGACTTTCTTCTCCCCTTTTGTTTCCTCTGTGATCGTCTCTGATCGTGCTTTGTGCTAGTGACACTGTTTTGAGAAATCGATCCAAGTGAAGTGCTGCTACCACTGGATGCAGGAAGAGATTTCTGAGGACTACTTGAATTTGCTGGATCATTTTCTGCACCGAGAAAAGGGAACGGCACGAACCCTGCCTCCAAATCATTTTCAACTCTTTCTTGGGAGGGCCGATCTGCACTTGCATCTTTCTGCTTGCACTTACTTCGCTGACCTTTCTTGCTTCTGCCCAGCTGGCTGAGAATTACAGCATCAAGGTCCACTTTCCTCTGGCAATTAGACATGCGTCGAGTTGTCCTGACGTAGTATTCAACCGGAAAGAGAAGCCCTTCAACCACCGTGCAAGAGCTCAGTGCGCTTTCAGGAGCTGTTGCCTTTTCTGGATGAGAAAGTCTCGACCGAATTTCAAGCTGTTGATTCTCCAACAGTTCTTCAACATTGCCCAGAGCATGATCTGTAGGAAAGGGATTTAAGCTATTAGCGTCACTTTGATTTCCTTCATGGCTTTCGCTCTCATTAGTTATACTGTTATTTCCGTCAGCAGGCAATACTTCATTTTCTGACATTAAACCCAAGAGCCTATGTAATTCTCCCTGGTCTTCACACATACTCTCACCATCCGTTTGGTTTATTGCACTGGAGGATTCTTTTCCTCCGTCGCCACTGGTGTCAAGTAAAACAGAGTCACGGTTCTCTGAACACAGCCATGCAGGCTCACAGTTATCAGGTGTGGCCACAGCGCGTGGGGACTCAGGCTGCCAGACATCGCTGCTGTCCCTCAGCGCGCACAGGAACAGCTCGGGCACTCCTGGAGGGACACTGTCTTCAGGCACGTCTTGTACAACTCCTAACGCCGCATCGGCAGGAGTGAAACTGTTTTCTTCTCTCTGCACAAGTGCTGGTCTGGATGCTCTTTGAGCGTCTTCCTCAGCGTTCGAGAGGCTGCTTCGCCTGAAGACTGGTGACTGAAGTTCCTCTGTACTGGCAATTTGATTTTTCATCGTTTCATCAGCGTTGATTAGATGCACATCACGCACTGATTCCCTTTCCTCTGATACCGGAGCCTTCGTCCGTCTCCTCAGCTTCATCAAGCTTCTGGAGGTTTGGGTTTTTTTCTCCTCAGGGGCAGGCCTAACCATTCCACGGCACAGGTTTTCCTGGCTAGCCTGTACGCTTTCTGCCCGTGAGCTGTCCTGCAGGCTAACCTCATTATTGGAGAATTCGGGAACGTGTTTAAATGTGACAGATGTTTTCTTCTCTGTGTCAAGACCAGAGCAGGTTTTAGTCTGTAACTGAGAGGTTTCTTGTTTGTCAGCACTAGGAGATACGTTATCTCTAGAACCTGTGGGAAAAAATGTCGTACGCGTCAAGTACTCCCAGCAAAGTCCCATCCAAGAAAAACATCACACAGTAGAACTAGGCGACTTTGTTAGGAGCGAAAGAGTGGGACCTTACAGTCGGGATCAGAGCGCGCTGCGGACCTGGCGAGGAGGAAGGGAGAGGAGGTGTTGCTGCAGACCACCGTTCAGCAGCACCGGGCAGGCCGCGCGCGGGTACGGGGGGCAGCGTAGGCGGCAGCGGCCGCAGAGGGGGG
>NW_008796063.1:12309530-12316158 GCF_000699145.1 Aptenodytes forsteri
AGCGCGGACAGAGCCCCCTCTGCGTGCGAGCGGATCGTGGCGCTTTTATCCGTGCGACAACCTATTTCTGTTTGTGCCTACGCCTCGCTTTGTGCATTGGCTCGCTTTGTGCGGCTCGCTGGCACAATGGGGGCGCAGCTGGTGGTTCGGGGCTCCTGTGCGTTTGCTTTGTTCTTGCTTTTCTTTTGACTGAAAGAATCCTCTCTAAGGTAACGTAATCTTGCTGGAGCGGCCCGACCTCTGCATGAGGCTGGGTAATAACTGGTAACACGGGTAGAAATTGGAGCTCGTTTATCCCTCTCTTCTTCTCCAGACAATAGTTATGAACGACTGCATCATCCGCGGTGACCTGGCAAACGTACGGGTTGGACGACACTGCGTGGTGAAAAGCCGCAGTGTCATCAGACCGCCCTTCAAGAAGTTTAGTAAAGGGTAAGAGGTCTCCTTCCTTTAGGGAAAGTGAAGATAAAGTCTATATGCTTAAGAAAATATACCAGCTTGGCTGGGATCTGTATTCAGAGGGCTGTGTTCCTTTTGCAGCAGTCTGGAGAAATATGTCCCTCTGACCTGCCGTTTCCTCAAATTTTCAGCTTTGCCTTGAGGGTTAGCGTTCCCTTCAGACCACAGCGTGGGAAGGCTGGGATATATTAAAATAGCTAAGTGAAGAACATGTTTCACTTGTTCTTTGTTCATTCACAACGTCTTCCTGGTGCTCGTTTGGGTCATCCTTTAGAAAGCGATGAGAAAAGACCAGTGACCGTTCGATCTTCCTTAGTATCAGAGCTACCTCTGGTAATCCAGCCGGGGACGGGAGACCTCGCAGTGTGATTTTGGGTCTAACAGTGCCGCGGACCAGTCTGTATATTGTACACCTGAACAAATAACTCTCCTGTCACAGGGTGGCTTTTTTCCCTCTCCACATTGGTGATCATGTCTTCATAGAAGAGGACTGTGTTGTCAACGCAGCCCAGATTGGCTCCTATGTCCACATAGGCAAGAACTGTGTCATTGTGAGTGCCGTCTCTCTGTCTTTCCTTTAAACTCTTGAGCACTGTGGAGGCTTTGTGACAACAGTGGGAAGGTTTCCGCACCAGCTGGCTGGAGCAAGCATACTTACTCTGTGCTGTTCCTTTCTCCTCCTTCCCCCACAGAAAGTGGTGCTTTCAGTTTTGCGTTTCTGAGGATAGCGGGTTCAGCTGACCGCTGTTTGGAGAATCTGTCCCAACAATGTTGTGGCTAACGGGACTCTCCAGGACAGACAGCCCTTCCACGGAGTACAAGTGGAATTGCGTTTCTACGCAAATAACGCAAAACAGTCAAGGTTGCTGTCTGCTGAGTTAGAGAAGGCCGTGCTCTGTTACTGCATGACTCGGGTTCTCGGTTCCAGTTTGCGCATTGACATGTGTTAATATGCAGCTGCCCATACATGTGTTAGTCGAGAGCAAACAGACTTTTTTCCCTCAAAAAAGGAAAAAGTGAATTCTGTTGGGAAGAGCGTTCAGTCAGGGTGAAGATTTATTCCCGTGATCCCTTACACAGAATGTGTTTTGAGCAGTTAAATTTGTTGAAGTTTAGGTAACGTATCAGGAATAAGCAAAAGCATATAGTATTTTAAGTATAAACTTTACCTAATCTCTGTTTTAGGGTCGTAGATGCGTTTTGAAAGACTGCTGCAAAATCTTAGACAACACAGTACTACCTCCTGAAACAGTAGTCCCACCTTTCACAGTCTTCTCGGGCTGCCCAGGTATGCTCCCTGTAACTTTACTTGCACAGAAGTGTGGATAACGTGGATATTCTTATTTTAAAATGAGATTGCTATGACAAGGTTGCCTGTTAGCATTTAGTGCCTAGAAATAAAGGTATAGGGCACTTGGTGAACTCAAAAATAACACTTTTAACTTGCGAAACTCGCTGTTTTAGTTAGGTAGGTAGTATATGTTTACTCAGAACAGTATTGCTAGGATGCCAGCTGTGGCCATCCTGTACAGCAAGCAACACAGCTTTTCAGGCGTCTGGAACCCAGCAGGCACTAGGCTCTGGCAGAGGGAGCACTCCTCCTTCCGTGGTTTCTGGTTTTGCAGGTGTTTCAGTGGTTCAGACTGCAGGAAGTCCACTTGCTCGTTTATTCATATGTTAATAGGGAGGTGGGTACATTAAACTGAGGATATGAGAGTGTTTAGTTCCTGCCCGTTGACCTGGCTGTGCCGGAGACCTCATTGTACAAATTGCACACGCCGCCATTTCTCTTCTGATAGTGTTTTACGGGGAACGGCGGAAGCTGTTGGGGGACCCAGCTGCAGCAGTCTGTCTGACCTCTGCCCCAGGGGGTACGATGGGAACGATCCCACCGTATTGCTCGACACGAGAGGAGAGCCCTTTGCTGTTCCATATAGTATTTATTTACAATTCATTCAAAGCCACTGCTTTGAATGTTGAATATGAGCTTATGTCTGCTTTCTCCTGCAAGAACGCTGATGGTCATACCCTTGTTCTTCTTCCAGGACTCTTCTCTGGGGAACTCCCGGAATGCACCCAGGAACTCATGATGGACGTTACGAAGAGCTATTATCAGAAGTTCTTGCCACTCACTCAGGTCTAGTAGCCTATTTACCATGTTTCAGAGCAGTTAAGGCACGCAGGAGTATTCTGGGGGCGGGGAGGGGGATATTGTTCAGTCAGACCAGGGCACGGCCCTCCGCTGTTCCTGAGCGCTTCTGTGAGTGTTCCTCAACACTAATGGTCTGGCCAAGCAGTCCCTCGTGAAAGCTGCTGTGTCATGTTGTTTAAACTTTGTATGTTCATTTGAATGTAATTCATTCCATGTTGTCTGAATTGTGCGATTAAATGTTGTGGAGCTAGGAAAGCTGACAGAATTCCCTTTAGGGCAGCATCTCCTCGTTGCAGCTGGGCAGCAAGGCAAAGTTGACAGCACGTACTCTGCAGCCTAAGCCTGTCTTTCCACGTCAGTTCTGCTCCTCACCCAAAGCAAGTGGGTTTACGTTTGCTAGAAGCAATCTCCATCCTAGAACAGAAGAGCTGTGTGGCTGACGTGCGTGTTATTGGCAGTTACTTACCAGGTTCGTTAGACTCAGTGCTTTCCTTTGGAAAAATATTTGCCGCTCTGTAGGCCTGCGTGTTGAGGTGGATGGCCTCTTCCTTTTCTCCCTGTGGACTGAGATTCCCTCCTATAGGGACAGGATATCGTTCATCGTCCTGGGATTGGCTTTAGGACTTTTGGCTGACGTTGAAACCTGTCTTTCTATGCCTTGCCTGACAGGACACTTCTTAGCTTTTAGCTCTTGAAGTAGACGTCCGTCCTGTGCTCTCACCCATACGCAGGGTCAGCATTCTCGTGGCCAGTGCATGTTCTACTTCCTGAACATCGCAGACCTTAAAGAGCCAAAGGGCTTTGGAAAGAGGATTGCCATGTCACTCGCAGAATTCAGTGCAGCAGAAAGTGGGTAATTAAAAGCAGAAACTGGAGGTGGGTGAGAGAACGCTGCAATTGTCCCCATTTATTACCCAGTATGTATATTTGCAGAAAGCTCTTTGGTGCTTTTCTGCATTATAAAACTTAAGAAGGAGATTCAGACTTCTTAGAAAGAGTGAACATTTCATTTTGGACGTGTAACAGAGCAGGAATAATTCTTGCTGGGAGCAGCTCTGTGAAAGTTGGAGACAGCTGACACTTGTGTGTACCTGACTCGGTACCAGACAACTGGCTAAAAATGAATCTGCCTGCTCTGGTTGTGTTATATTAAAGCTTAGCATCGTCCTTCTCTAGCTTTTAAAACCGGGGCTCCTGCATGTTGTAGTGTAGCAGCTGGGGGCCAGGACGCATATTAGTTACGTAGTAGGTGGATGGCTGTGAGATCAGCAGCCCTGGAGCCTTCAGCTGCTCTGTATAATGCGAAGCACTGATACACCTTAAAGAGCAAACAGCTGTACAAGTACTGAAGTGTGTAGTAACTGCTGTTAATCAAATGTAACACCACTGACTGGTTTGTTTGTATTTTTACTGTACATAAATTAAAGCCTCTTCAGTTGTTCAAGTGACTCAAGGTTGTGACTCTTCAAATCAAACTTGAGACTAGAGTGAGGTTTCTGCTGTGCCTGGGCACATGAGTCTTCTTGTTCTGTGACTGTTACAGGCCATTACTGACTATTACAGTGTCAGTGCAGTACAGTGTGAAACAGCTGCTTCTGTCTGCCTCTGAGCTGATGACTTTCACCCACAAATGATTCCAGCATTGGTGTTTCATAATGGCTCTGACAGAGAGTGTCTTTGCTTCTGTTCTTCGTGCTGAAGCGAGAATCCTAAAGCCACCGGGGTGACTGTAAAAACCACTCTTTGGCACTGAAACGCTAGGCACGCCTATTTGGGACAGCAGTAGCTCCGGTAGTGTTGCTTCGAGCGCTTGGAAATGGCCCACTTTTTGGGTCTAGCCATCCCAGATGGCATGACTCCCTTTGCACCTCTGTAGAAGAGCAGGAGCTGGAGCCAGCTTCTCATGGCAGGGAGCACAGCTGGGACAAGAAGATGAGATTCTGTGTTGAAGCTGCAACAACCGGGCTGGTGCTGCTGAGCTCTCCGATGCAGTGGATCGGTTAGGTCGTGTCTGTCCGGTTCCAACAGAGGTGAAGTGTTTTACTAGAAGCCCAGATTCGGCGGGACTGTTGCACCGCCTAGCCCCGTACTGACTAGAAATACCTGTTCAGTGGCAGCTGTGTTCCTCGAGTCCTGAGGTGGGAGTGGAGAACAAGCACAGAAGGAAGCTGTGTTCTTCCTGCGATCTCGGGTGGGTTCAGGGGGGTGTCCACGTGAAAGGCCCAGGCTCGCCGCTTTTTCTACCTGCGTGAAAAAGTATTAAGTGTTCCTTGCGGCTGTACTACAGGCAGCTTCCTGATTGACTTCAATTTCCAAAAATGTTTAGTTCCTGCTGTCCAGGATCTGACTAGCCCTTGCATAAGCCGTTTGCAGTGAGGGGCTATAGGAGGCCTCCCCCGTCACAAGACCTGACAGGTTTGGGGATTCTCGCAGGATTTCCTGCAGGTCAGATGTTTAGGGGTTTATGCTGCCGCTCGCAGGTACTACTTCGCCCTGTTAACTTGCCGTCAGCTGTCTCTTGAAGCGTGGGAAGCCGCACTGTATTTGGTCAGGAGGGGGCTGTGTGTGCTGTGTTGCCATGGTGTCACTTCAAAGTTTCAACACCACATAGTACGTTTCACCGGGATCGCTTGATTAACGGCCGCAGTTGGGCAGCGTGGAGCTAGGCTGCTGGTGTGGGAGAGGGGTGGGAAGAGGCGGCTGCCAAGTTAAGGGATGTGAGTTTTGAGAGTGGGAGTGGGATGGCAGCTGGAAAAGCGTTGCATTTCCACGATCACTTGAGCAGCACGGCTGTGGTGCAGTGAGGGATACGACACTGCACGGTTACTTAGGCGTTTCTTGGCCTACTCTTCCTTCTAGCAGGCTGAGCAGAGCCTTCTGCCTTAATTAAAACCTCTTTTATTGTCTCTGTTAAGGTGGCCTCTGCCAGGGTCTAAAACCAAGTCGCCACTGAAGATCTCAAACACTCAGCACTGTTAACGTCCCTTAGATTTGGCCACTTTATCCTCCTGTCCTCTGAAGCATCCCTCTGACCTGGGCTCACCTCTACGCCTCTGCCAGCTCTGGGAAGACGGAGCGTCAGTGGGTTGCAGCGTGCTACTACAGCCCCGGGGAATTACAACCTTCTGATGGCAACATTCAGTCTAGCGCAGTGCAGTGAGGTGTGACTTCTAAGAGGGGGGCTTTGCTGCGAAGCCAAAGAGGAGCTGTAGGTGCACGGGGGGAGCATGCCCCTTAGGGAGGGAAACCCCTTCTTTCAGGAGTCTTGTACAAACAGTGATCGCTTCAAACACTGAGTTGCTCTATTGCTTCATTGATCCTATATGCTTTACTCCAGTTTGCTGTGACCAAGACCCGTGGGTCGCGCCGGTCACTCGTATTGCAGGGCACGCGGAGTCCTCGGGAACAGGCAGCGGGGGCTGCAGGGCCCTCCTCTCGCTCACTCTGCGTCCGCTGCCGGCTGCGAGAGGCGCTGGGCCAGATGCTGATGGCTCTTCAGAAGTGCTGGGCCAGATGCTGATGGCTCTTCAGAAGTGCTGGGCCAGATGCTGATGGCTCTTCAGAAGTGCTGGGCCAGATGCTGATGGCTCTTCAGAAGTGCTGGGCCGAAGAGCCGCTGCCTGTGAGGGGCTGTGCAGGAAGGTAACGGAGTCACCGGCAGAGCGGAGGCCGTGTCCGCTTTGCGTGGAGCGGAATTTCCCGAGATGATCCGGCTCCACTGGGGGAATAACGGCTTAACTGTTGGCTGCCGGCTGCAGTGATCTGCAGGGCTCGTGGCTTGGTGCCATGTGCCAAACTCTCCAAGCCACCCCGGAGCGACCGATGGCTTGTGTCGATGGTCAAAGGCTAGCTGGGTGTCATCGGCGACCGATGGCTTGTGTCGATGGTCAAAGGCTAGCTGGGTGTCATCGGCAGTGCCCGCAGGTCCGCCATACGAGGCAAGTCTCCGTCCTCATCCCGGTTTCAGCAGGGTGGGACCGTGCGCGCCCCAAGGCGGGCTCGTGGGCTGAGGGCTGA
>NW_008796063.1:12317530-12324831 GCF_000699145.1 Aptenodytes forsteri
AGGTGTCGGTGTCACCCGGTGCTGACTGTCCCCCGCAGTCGCTGCTGGAGCTGCACAAGCGGCGGAAGGCGCTGAGCGAGCCCGAGGTGCGGTACTACCTGCGCCAGACCATCCTGGGCTGCCAGTACCTGCACAGCCACCGCGTCATTCACCGGGACCTCAAGCTGGGCAACCTCTTCCTCAGCGACGACATGGAGGTGAAGATCGGTAGGTGACCGTGACGTGATGCCCTGCCAGCCCCCCATGGCTGCCCCACGGCAGGGACCCGAGCCCTGGGGACCAGCCGTCCAGGGCCTCTCCGGTCATACCCCATCTCTCCTAGGCGACTTTGGCCTGGCCACCAAAGTGGAGTACGATGGCGAGCGCAAGAAGACCCTGTGTGGGACCCCCAACTACATTGCCCCAGAGGTGCTGGGCAAGAAGGGGCACAGCTTTGAGGTGGACATCTGGTCCATCGGCTGTATCATGTGAGTCTCTGTGCGGCCGTGCCGCGGGCTGGATGTGGGGCTGGGCGGTCCCTGTGGTCCAGGTCTCGTTG
Source organism: Aptenodytes forsteri (assembly GCF_000699145.1). Lineage (NCBI taxonomy): Eukaryota > Metazoa > Chordata > Aves > Sphenisciformes > Spheniscidae > Aptenodytes > Aptenodytes forsteri. Next base: position 12,318,069 of record NW_008796063.1, read on the forward strand.
GACCCTCTGGGTTTCGGTGTGAGCCGAGGCTTTGGGTGTGCTGTCTCCGGAGCGCCTGCCCTGGCTGAGCCCCGCTGCCAGCCAGCACATGACCCGCCCCCCCATGCTCTGCACACGCTGGTGCGTGTGTCTGCAGGCTGATCTGCTGCACGGCATGGCTGCCTCGGGGCATTTCCCAAAAGCCCACATTTCTGAACTGGAACTTTCTCTAGAGGGTACTGGATCCCAGCTTCCCTTTTCAGAGCAGGAACCAGGTACAGTACGCATAGCTGTCTGCGCTACCGCACGTCCAATGCCAAGCGTGTTCCCTCTGCCAGGAAAGTCCTAGGGTGTGCTTAGGACGGGGTCACTTCTGCACATAAGTCTCAGAGTCTCTTTTGCAAAACTGACACCCTTTTGTCTGTAAACACGCAGGTACACTCTGCTGGTGGGGAAACCACCTTTTGAAACTTCTTGTCTAAAAGAAACGTACATCCGAATCAAGAAGAACGAGTATACTATTCCCAAGGTATGGCGCTTCCCGTGGGTGGATCCATTCACCTCGCAGCAGTTCTCGGTCAGCCTTCTGCTGCACCATCCCGTTTCTGGCACTTAATGGGCTCTCACATAATGGTGAAACCGCTCTTATTGCGGAGTGCGAGGAAGGGGATGTTTCAGTCGGTGGTGGAGTGAACCTGTAGGGCCAGCTTCCTCATGGGGAGCCAGCAGCTGCCCACCCCCACCCCCTCCGCCATAATCCAGCAAAAATCCGAGCTGGGCAGTTGGTACCTGGGGTTAAACGGACATGCGCAAGTCCCTGAGGTCTGGGCCAAGTCCCCATCTCATCCCACTGCTGTTGATTCGGTCTTGCTGAAGTCAGTCGACTTTAGGCTTTGCTTGCTGTTAGGAGACAGCTCCCCATGCCTGCCCAATTCTGTTTCCTCAGGCTTGCATCCTGCTTGCCTGACGCAGCACAGGAGCTGTGCTCCAAGCAGAACTTCCCCGGGTTGTATATCCAATGCCTTTGCCACTAGTGCGCGTTGTCCCCTGACACTTGTCTCTGAACTCTGCCTGTCCCCTCTTAGCACATCAACCCCGTAGCTGCTAACCTCATCCAGAAGATGCTGAGGTCCGACCCTGCCACACGCCCAACTATCGACGAGTTGCTCAATGATGAGTTCTTCACGTCGGGATACATCCCCAGCCGCTTGCCCACCAGCTGTCTCACCGTTGCACCTAGATTTTCAATTGCTCCCAGTGGACTTGAACTGAACGGGCGGAAGCCGCTGACTGCACTCAACAAAGGCAAGTGCAAGTGCCTGGAGGTGAGGCTGGACTGGAGTGCTGGCTGAGGGCCTGCCTGGCCTCCAGCAACATCCAGAACCATCAGTGGGGAATGTGGCGCTCCCTAACCTGTTCTCCCAATTCTTATGAAAACCTGGAGCATTCTGTGAGTGAGAGAGAGGTCTCCTCGCCCTTTGCCCAGAACCAAAGCAGGGAGGAAGTGCTAGCGCTAGCTTTAGCTATATGCTGTACCATGTGTTTCTTATAGCTAGGGTAGAATGTAAATCTGGTGCCTTTAGAAACCTACTCCCTGATCATGCCTCCACCCTTCTCTTTCCTGGCCCAGGACCAGACAGCCCTGCACTAGAGAACTTGCCTGAAAAGGAAGATGTAGCTGGGCTGCGGGAGCTGGGAGATGCTGTTGACTCTCACTTAGCTGACATGTTACAGCAGCTGACTGCAGTCAACTCGGCCAAGCCCGCTGAGAGAGTGGCAGTGAGACAAGGTGAGTCTGGGGACAATCCCACAGGCACTGGCCTTCCTGGATAACTTGCTTCTCTGTCACTCTGATGCTGTTGTCTGAAGCAAGAGCCCGGCTGACCCCAGTTTCAAACTGGAAGGCTGGGAAGCGATGTAGTAGCTACTTACCTTCTTTTTGGCCTTGCTTGCTGGGGTGCACGGGGTGCACAAGGTGCCATGAAATGTCTTCTAACAAACTCCCCTTGCTTGTGCTGGGGTGCACAGGGTGCCATGAAATGTCTTCTAACAAACTCCTTTCCTCTTTGCAGAAGAAGCTGAAGACCCAGCCTGCATTCCCATCTTCTGGGTTAGCAAATGGGTGGACTACTCGGATAAATATGGTCTAGGTAAATAATACGGGGGCAATACTTCAGCCTTTTCTGGCTTCTGAAGAGGCTGGGGGAAGCTTTTGCTGGGGTGCACAGGGTGCCATGAAATGTCTTCTAACAAACTCCTTTCCTCTTTGCAGAAGAAGCTGAAGACCCAGCCTGCATTCCCATCTTCTGGGTTAGCAAATGGGTGGACTACTCGGATAAATATGGTCTAGGTAAATAATACGGGGGCAATACTTCAGCCTTTTCTGGCTTCTGAAGAGGCTGGGGGAAGCTTTGATTTGGGCGTTGCGTAGGTCTGGTTCTTCAATCACAGTATTCCAGTGTGTGTGTCCAAGACCACCACCAGGAACGCTACCAAATACCCAGTGCACCCAGAGTAGTGGTCACTGAACATCAGCCCTGGCCACTTTAAGGTGGAAAATGGCTACCTGCTGCATGAGATGGCTGGCCTCGCTCCGCAGTGAGCACATGCAACTTTAGTTGCCACAGTGGGTACTTCTGCAGCAGGTGATGCAACAAGGGAGTGTGACAAATCCAGAGGAGGAAAAGTGCCACCCAGACCTCCACAAAGAGGAGAATCTTTAGACTCGGTGGGGTGGCTGTCAGGGAAGCCCTAGGTGACACAGCCTTCTGCCTTTGTATTTCATGCAACTGGTGGTCCCATGTATCTGAAGGCCTAATGGGCTCCCTTTTGAACTAGGTTACCAGCTGTGTGACAACAGCGTTGGAGTTCTCTTCAACGACTCCACTCGTCTTATTATGTACAATGACGGGGACAGCTTGCAGTACATCGAGCAAAACAGCACCGAATCCTACTTCACTGTGAGATCCTACCCCTCTGCCTTGAACAAGAAGGTCAGTCCTGGGGACAGGAGCCCTTGCTGGGGGGTAGCTACTCCTGCTGAGACTTCTGCCAGCCTTGTTGGGTTTTGTTGGCAGGGTGGGTCCCAGAGAGGATCATCTGTAACTTGGGGTTGCTGGCATTCTGCAGGCTTCCTCTTGGCTGGTAAAACATGGCCCCAAGGACAGACACTAGCAGCTCTAACTGTTTATTTCTAGTTGCTATCTGAGGCTCACTTATGAGCAGCTTCACAGAATTAAGCGCTCACAAGACTTGCATGTACCAAAGTGTTCAGCAAAGTGAGTCTCAAGTATCACAGACCGAGTTAACTTTGAGTATGAGAATTTGCACAAGTTTGTGCAGTGATGCCTCAAGTTCTGAAAGATGTAAGGAGGCTCTGGGACTGCGATAGCAGCCCCTGCCCTCCCCAGATAGCAGGGGTCACCCTCAGCCTGTCTGCTCACAGCCTTCCCTGTCTGCAGATAACGCTATTGAAATACTTCCGGAACTACATGAGCGAGCACTTGCTGAAGGCGGGTGCTAACATCACGCCACGGGAAGGAGACGAGCTGGCCCGTTTACCCTACCTCTGCACGTGGTTCCGGACCCGCAGCGCCATCATCCTGCACCTCAGCAACGGCACTGTGCAGATCAACTTCTTCCAGGTGAGGCTGCCGCTCTGCGTTTTCCAGGGCTGTAGCTCCAGCTGGTGAAGGAGCCCTGCTACACGCAGTGCTGTACGCAAGACAGCAGGAGGATGTAACCTGAGCTGAAACTTTGCCCGGTGAACCGAGCACTGCGAGGCTCCTTACTCCCCTTGCTGGTACGTAAGGCACCCGGACGCTCCTAGCCTGTGAAGGGGCTGTGTCTGTTAGCAGGAGGCAGGCTGCTGCACGGTCTCAGGTGCAGTGGTCTTGAGCTGGCTGGCCAGATCGATTTGCTCCCCTTTGCTGCAATCCGTGAATGAATGCTGCAGCATGGTGCTTTGTCAGCGTGCTTCTGGGTGCAGCTGGGATGCCCCAACTACTTCAGAGGTGGTTCATCCTGAGAAAATGTGGTCCCTGAGGAGCAGAGTGCTCAGGGTGACGGTGTGTTCTCTCCCCGCAGGACCACACCAAAGTCATCTTGTGCCCTCTCATGGCTGCTGTCACATACATAGATGAGAAACGGGACTTCCGCACGTACAAGCTGAGCCTCATCGAGGAACACGGTTGCTGCAAGGAGCTGGCCAGCCGGCTCCGCTATGCTCGCACCATGGTGGAGAAGCTCCTCAGTTCAAAGTCTGGCTCAGCCCGTGTGAAACCCTCTACTTAGACCTCGTTCTCGATGGACTCAACATCTGTGCCAAACTGTCCCAGCTGTAGATGAGGAGGTCTAGTAGCATCCCTGCTCGCGCTGTAACCTCCCATTACGTAGCTGGGCTCCCACTCCTGGGTATGGCCTAGTTGCCACAAGGAAGCCCCCTGATGCTGTGGGAACGGTGTTGTTCACTCTGACTGGTACCCAAAGGTTTCTTGCTCCCCACTCTGAATAGAAAGTCTATTTTTTAATTGCGTACCTAGTCTTTTTTTCTAACTTCCCAAAGCCAAAAGCCTGACTCGAAAACCAACCCTCTTGTCTGAGGCTCCTGGGCCTTCTCTTGAGAAAATAAAGCACGGGGAGAGCAGAACTATCATGTAAGTTATTTGTACATGTCTGTGCTGATGCTCTAGGCTTCCGTTTCCTCTTGTAGAAGTTCAGGTAAGATATTTAACATGCCCAGGGTGAGACTGAGCAATCAGCCTTTTAATACTGAAATTAATCTCCATGAAAGCTAAACTTTTGTATATTGCATACTTGATTAAAGATTGTTCGCTGCAGCGTCCAGCCTGTCGTGGTTCCCTTTGGCTTGCTGTGAGGGAGGGAGCCGCACCTTGCCTCTGGCTTCCTCTCCAAGCAAGAGCTGTCCTCTTCCGTGAGCTCATGCTGCCCGCCTCATTGTGCGGATCTCCCTAGCTGTGCTGCAGGAGAGGAGACCTTGGGCGTATGACGGGAGACGTGCTCTAACCTGGAGGCTAACAGCCTACCTTCTCATTTCCCGTTTCATCGGCTCTCTTTACTACATGAAAGGTGCTCAAAAATGTGACTGTAGCATTAGGGAAAGTCATCTACTGTAGTAGACTTCAGCAGGAGCCCAGTCAGCTATGTTGGGTTTTCTCCCACTGTTGCTGACTGCCAGCACCTACCGGTGCTCTCAGGCCAGTTTATTTTTGAGCAGGACAAGCTTTTTAGTTTTTATTTTTTATAACATTTTGTATAAAATGCTCGAGGCCATATAGTATTCTGAAAACAAACCAGGTACAAACCCCTTGTTACCTGCATAACAAAATCCCACACCCCAGCACACAGAGGAATCGGATTGTACAAAATTATTGCTGTTCTAGAGAGGAAGCCCTGCCCACGGACCCCGCGGGTGCTGTACTTGGAGGCTGGCTCATACGAAATATGCCCATGGGGATGCTGTAAAATAGAATGCCCATGGGACACCTGCCCTGGGGCAGCAGGAGAGGCTGCGGGAGCTGCAGGCGCGTGTTCGGAGGGAAGGGATCCCTGGGGAGAAGGGGTTTCCCTGCCTTTGTGTCCCTGCTCTGTGACAACTGCTCCTGAACAGCTGTGCTACTGTGCAAACTGCACAGGGCTGACACGGGGGGCTCTGGCCTGGCATAACGACAGGCTGCTGGTGACCAAAAGGGAGAAAACCTTTTTCTCAGCCCAGCTGAGATTAAAAACTTTGTTTTGGGATTGTGCTGGAGGCCCTGTGCTTCCCTCCGGGGCTGGTGGCACCTTGCCCTCAACAGCCCTGATGAAAATGGCAGGTCTGAGCCCTGGGGCGGCTGCTAAAAGCTGACCCGCTGTGCCTCAGCCCTCGGTGGGGCTGAAGGATTGTCTCCAGTGTCACGACTGGTGTATCAGTCCTGGTCACAGCCATGTTGAACACACGCTCAAAGAGCAGCTTTCTCAGGCATGCGGCATGGGAGGATAAAGCACGCCAATCCCTGGTGAGTGCCCCGTTGGGACCCGGCACCAGCCCGGCTGCATCGCTCTGCCAGTGCATCGCTCTGCCAGTGCATCGCTCTGCCAGTGCATCGCGCTGCCGGCTGCCCTCAGGAAAACCCAACGCGTGTTTTCTTCTTCCTTCTCAAACACCATGTCCACCGCAGAGGTTTTTTTTGTTCTCTGACAGAGATGCCTTCAGGCCACTGAGTCTGACTGTGAGTGTTTGCAAAGGTGGGTGCCCAGAGGGTCCCTCTTGGGCTCAGGAGACCCCCCAGGTGAGAGCCCAGTGCCACCCTATGCTCACCTCTTCTGGACCATGCTGCTTGTAACCCACGTGTACGCTGGGCAACCAGCTGGTCCTGGGGCCTCACCTTGCCCCGGGGAGGGGGAGAAGGATGCCGGAGAGCCCCCGGGACTGCTCCCAGCTGCTGCAAGATGGGGCTGCGGATACGGGCAGGGCAGGGAGGAGTGCCCCCAGCAGCCTCGCACCCTGGGTGCCGTCCCGGCATGCATCCCCGCTCACTTGCTGTCGCCTCCTGGCCCCTGGCAGTAGTAGGAGTGGAAGAGCCGCTCGCGGGCACAGACTTTCATGGCCCCATGCGTGTGCAGCAGCAGCCGGGGGAAGCGGGAGGTGAAGTACTGCACAAAGCCATCGGGGACGGAGCCCAGGGCTGCACGGACGTCGGCTGGCAGCTCGTGGTAGTGATGCTTCTGCAGGAGAGAGGGTGAGGTGAGTGGGGTGTGCCGGCCGCAGTGGGTGCAGGGGAGC
>NW_008796063.1:12324905-12337067 GCF_000699145.1 Aptenodytes forsteri
GGCCCGCAGGAGGTCGCGCACCGAGCCCCCCTTGTAGGTGCGGAACTTCCTCAGGTCTGGGGAGGGGAGCAGGAGAGATGCTGAGCGAGGGGGGACGCGGCTGGGGCGAGGGGCACAGGGCTGCCACAGCCCCTGGTGCTGCCAGCGCCGCCCCGAGCCCCCATGCCCTGGGGTGTGCACGGCGAGCACCGCAGCCTGCCGCAAACCTGGGCACTGCTCTGCTCTGCCCTCCCAAGAAAAGGCTGGCACGTTTACCCACCCTGGTTTTCGGCTCCTGGGCACAAGCAGGTGCCTCCTGCCCAGCAAAGGGCACCGGACCCGGCAGCCCCATTCCCTGCCCGATTCTGCGTGAAAGGCGGCAGCAGGCTCAGGCTGCAGTGGCGAGCCAGGCCCCCGCGCGCTCACCTGTCTGCAGCGGGAGGGAGATGTGCATCCTCCAGTTGGTCCTCACCACCGACCGTCCCCCTGCCTCCAGGGCCGAGACAATGGGCCCCTCAGCAGGCTCCTTCTCAACGCGGTCGCTGACGTCCTGCGTACCCAAGAGCAGGGACGGGGCAGGTATGGCACTGCCCTCGCCCCACACCGCCCCATCCAGCACCAGGGAACAGAGCCGGTGCCGAGGAGGGACAAAGAGGGTTTGGCCCTGGTGCCAAACCCAGGGACACCCCAACCCTTGCAAAAGTAGCTCAAAATGAGCATGTTGACCTAAATACAGCTGTTTCCAGCGCTTGTTTTTCAGAGCACACCTATGTTCACTGCCCGGTGGGATGGCACTGCTCACCTGGAAGAACTGCAGCTGCTTTTCCCGACTCCAGAAAAAGGGGTGCACAAGGACCATGGGGGCCGAGGGCCGGCGCTGGGGCTCGGGGCTGATCATCGCCGCAATCAGCTCTCGCGCAACAAGCTTGTCTGGTAGGCGAAACAACACAACAGAGAACTAAGCCCTCCGAGAAGGACCAGGAGCTGCGCCCCTCGGCTCAGGGCTTCCCCGCAGGGACATGCCTGTGGGGAAGGGTCTCACCGTGAGCTTCTTCCTGCAGGCAGCTCAGCTGGTAAGAGCCTGACAAGATGTTGGCCTGTCGCCGCAAGCTGTCCCCAAACGGGTGCTGCCCTTCTGACACCACGTAGTAGAAGACACAGCCAGCTGAGAAGATGTCCACAGCACACGTCTGCAAAACACAAAGGAGGGAGATGGGACCCGCACAGCAAAGGGTGAGGAAAGCTTTCACCTCCCCACTTTTCCATTCTTTTATGTGAATGCTTGGTCATTTGCTACAGAGCTGCTGGAAAATGCGTTGCACCAGGGCTCCTGCCTGCCCTGCTTTCTGGAGTCAGTGAAGCACCCATCACATCAGGTCCTTACCAGGGAAGAGGTTTTCAGAGGCACAGACAGAAGTCAGGACTTCACGGCCAGACGGACACGCCAGGGCTGCTGGCGTCTCACCCAGCTGTGCAACCTGACCCCAGTATGAGGTTACGTGGAGCACGCTGCCAGCACCAGTATGTGCCCTGCCAGGGACCACTACAGCAACCGGCTTCCAGCAGGAACAGGATTCCCTGGGCTAAACAGACGAGCAGAAGCATAACCTTCGCAGCAAGCCACGGCCCCCTCCGACCTCCCCACCCTGAACTTCCAAGGACTGTAGCCAGATGAGACACCCTGTGCTGAACACAGCCGGGCACTGTCCCCGCCAGGGCAGGAGAGCAGGGGCAGCTGCTGACTCGGGCAGTCCTGGCGAGGAGCACTGGTGCTCTGCATCTGGGTTGGCTTGGGCTCTCGGAACTTTTGTCTTAATTGTGCATTTCAGCAGCATGCTGCGAGGCCACTGCCAGCACGGGGGGACTCTGCCACGACAGGCTCGAGGAGGACCCTAGGCGAGGGGAGGCATCCGCGGCTCACTGACGGGGTTCTCCTTTGGGGCCTCCTGCAGCACCTCGGGCGCGATCCAGCCCTCGGTGCCAGGGATCCCGGAGCGGAGGCTGAAGCTCTGTCGTCCCCCCTGAAGCTTCTTGCAGAGGCCAAAGTCAGAGATGACGGCTCGGATCTGCCCATGGTGATTTGGGATGGAGATGAGGATGTTACAGGGCTTCAGGTCACGATGGACTGGAAGACAGTGTGCGCAGTGTCACCTGCCAATGCGGCGGCAGGGCCGAAGGAGAAAAGGGCTCTGCCTGCCGCCCCGCATGCTGCTGACCCTGACAGCTGCTGCCTGAACCCCGCAGCCTCAGCTGAGGACAGCACCAAGACGGGACACACTGCCCTCCTGCCCATGCATGGCGGTGGGGCGCTGCCCTCTTACCGATGCTGAGGGAGTGGAGGTGGGCCAGCCCGGACATGGTCTGACGCAGCAGAGACACCGGGTCCAGGCTGCGACGATCGAAGCTGGGGCTTTCCACGTACTGGAACCACACAGAAGTAGAAAGAGATGAACGGAGGCCTGACTTACTGGGGCAACCAAGCAAAGCGTGCCGGGAGAGAGACTTCTCACTAGGCTGACAGAGGTGGAAGGAGACAAGCCTGTGCGGAAGCCATTTGTGCCCAAGGCTTGCCATTTCCAGGTCTACCAGTCAGCATCTATTCCCTCTGCAGCAAACTGCCCTCACTTGTGTCCTCGGACCTCCACAGCTTCAGCAACACTCCTGCTTTAAGGAGCGGTAAAAGGATGCTTCTCCTCCCCCATGCCGACTCTCTTCCCAGCACATGAACAACTGCCCTGACCCATGCGGAGGCTCAGAGCTCCCCTGCTCCTCCTGAGAGCGCAAATTGGCAGGAGAACAAGGGCAGGGGCTTGTCTGACACAGGAGCAGTGCTGCTGCTGGCTGCTCTGCCTCTCCAAAGCGCCTCACAGCCTGCCCATGCCCGATCCGACCCCTGTTCCCTCTGACTGCTGGGAAGCAGGTTCAGAGCAGGGCTGTACGGCCGAGGACAGGCAGAAACACCAAAGAGGGCTCTGAACCCCGGAGCTGCTGACTGCCAACCCTGCCCTCGGTCAGGCACAGCACGCTGCTCCCGCAGGAGCACTGCAGGACCTAACAGCACAGACAAGACCAGATTCGCGTCCCTGGGGACCAACCTGCGAACACGGGGATGGGGACATCCAGGGTCAATCGACAGCCCCCCAGCAGCAGCCCCATGCAGCCAGCCCCGTGTCCCCAGGGCTGGGCAGGGAGAGGGCTGCAGGCTCACCTCCTGCAGTGTGGCGGAGCAGAGCTCGATGGCGATGTAGTGGAACTGCTTGTCCTTCTCGGTGCAGAAGTAGCAGACGACGTGGGGGTGCTCATCCGACTCCCGGAGCAGTTGGACCTCGCGATCCACAAGATGGAAATACTCGGGCAGGAGGCGCTTCACAGCCACGTTCCGGCCATCAAACTGTCCCCTGTGCAGACAGTCGATGGTGGCATCCACGCATGGCCCTCCCCAGCCAGAGCAGAGCCCGGCGCTGCAGATGCACAGCCTGGCCAGGCTCTGGCCGATGCTGGGAACTTGGCTCTGGGGGTCCTCAGCATAGGTCACCTTGCAGTGACTCCCAAAGACTTGTCAAAGCCATGGACAGGCAGAAATCTCTGCAGTGAGCTGGAAACTGGGGGTTCAGGTTCCCTTTTTTGTAGGAAAATAACCTCCCTTGCTTCATGCTGTGTTTATTGCTGGGGAAAGGGGCTCAGGGGAACCTTATGAGGGACTAGATCTGCCGCTGCTGAGAGCTGCCTGGAGCAGGCACACCCAGCTACCCGACAGCCTGGCGCAGGCAGCAGGGGAAGGGGAGCACAGGGCGCTGATGCGAGGGGGAGACCTGCCCTGCGTACCGGTACCTGGTTACTGAAGGCCATGGGCCTGGCTCTCCAGATGGGTTTGATGAGGACCATGAGAAGGGGAGGGTGGCAACCCATTCTCAAAAGCCCCTGAAACACCAGCGGCCAGCCAGGGAAGGAGCTGCCTTAGCACTGTACTTGTGGCTCCCAGGAGAATGAGAGCAGAATGAGGGCAGGCACCCGGGGTACCACCCACCTGAAGACAAAGGTTCCTCCAGCTCCGTGGCCCAGCACGTCCTTGGGGTTAAAAGAAACTTTCCCAACTACAATCACGTCTGGTTCTGCATCTGCAGAGGAAGACAGCCATCCTTCAACCTATGAGCCTTAGTGCTATACGAAGGACATCCCGTTCTTTAACTACCTGGCCATTCTTTGGGCCCTACTACTCTTGCAACTGCTTTTGTAGCCCATGCTTATCCAGCAGCAGGTTTTGCATCTCCTCCCCCATCATCTGGGGTGCAGCCCCCTCATCTGTGGGGCATCTCTGCTCCTGCTTTGGGTGACAACACCTAGGGACAGAGCGCCCCTCGCACCTTGCCCGTTTCCACCTGCACACACCTTCAGCAGCCGCCGGGACAGCCGGATCCAGGCTGACCATCCCATTAGCCAGGTCCTTCAGGCGGGCTGAGGGGCCGGAGCTCTTCGAAAGCTGCAACGTGCTTCCCTGGCTCAGCCCTGGCTCCCCGGGCTCTGCAGGGACACCCTCCACAGAGACCCGGCCCGGGAGCAGCATCTCTTGCTGCTGCTGCAGGAGCTGAATTTGCTTCTCCAGCTGCTGCTGCTGCACCGCATGCTGCTTCTGCAGTTTCTGGAACATAAACCACAGGAGCGCTCAGCTCCTGTGCCCAGAGCAGAGCCGGGGCATCGGCAGGGCTCAGCACAGGGAGCGTGTGCACCTTCTGTCCCTTGCCCAGCCGGCAGAAGGCTGCGCACCACCTTGGCTCGTTACCACGAGTGCGTACAAGACAGCATGGGAGCTGAGCAGCTCATCATAGCCAGGACACTGCTGCTTGTGCCACAAGGACAAGAAAAAAGGGAGTCCCCGGCCCTTCAGAAGTGGCATTTCTGCAGCAGGCGGCGGGCTCTTCCACCAGCCACCACTCACCGTGAGCAGGAGGAACAGGACTCCCCCGCCCAGCAGGGCCGTGCCGATGCCAGCCATCACCAGGTCCCAGGTGCTGGCCTCAGGGTAGACCTCCACCTGCTCCCTTGGCACGGGGTCTGGCTGGAACTGCCCCTCGCTGCGGACAGCCGGCTCCTCCGGGCCACTCGGGGCCAGAAACTGCAACACATGCCCGGGGCTGGGTGACACCAGAGGGACCGGACTGCTTGGTACTCAGGTTTGGGACCCCCTCCCCACTACAGCCCTGCATGCAGGACCCTCCTCCTCATGCTACCTCACTCTGGGTACCCACCGCCCAGCCCCAGACAGCCCAGACCCTTCAGTGACCCAGCACTGCCCAAGGTTCCCCCCAGTGCAGAGGTGGGACCCAGCAGAGCTCCGCTACTCACGTCGTCGAACACGGTCCTGGCAGGAGGAGCCCTGGGGATGATGGTTTCTGTTGTCTTCCTCAGGTTCTCCGGGAAGGCTCGTAGCATCGTAGTGTGGACCACAGGAGGCAGCTCGTGGTGCCCTGCGGTGGGAGGGAAACAGAGACAACCATCACCTGGTCTCTGGTCACAGCTTCAATCCCTCATCTCCACAGCACCGACATGGGCTCGCCAGACAGCTCTGGCTCTCCTGGAGAAGGGGTGTTGCTTCCCATAGGAGGCACAAAAAACATCACAGCTACAACCTGCTGGCTCCATCCCCAGGGACGGGGATCTGGAGCAGCAGCAGCCAGTGGAGAAAGGCAGAGGGCAAGGTCCCCTGCTCTCAGCACGCAGTGGGGGGCCTGACCCTGCTCCTCTGTGCCTCCCCTGCCACGACCTCAAGACACCACCCTGATTTCCAAACATGCCAATGCAGTGTGGCCTCTCCTGCCATCACACCTGTGACAGCAATCACGGAGCAGGCTAATTAACCCGGCATCTGTGTGCAGGGCTCGGTGCACAACAGCACACCCACCAGCACAGGTAACTGTGAGCCCCTCTTCAAAGGGTCCCTGCACACCCCCTGGGTAGGGGTGGCCGGCGGCCCCTCCTGGGGAGGGGACAAGGATGGGCTGCAACCAGCCCCAAGCCAGAGTCACCGCAGTCCCTGAGGGCGAGTCACAGCCTCGGTCCCATTTGCCCCACTGAGCAAAGCAGGTTGGGCTGCCACCCCAAAACACACCGGCAGCTCGGGCTGCCCCTCCCTGGGGCACCGTCCAGGAGTGAGGACGCAGGGAAAGCCCGTGCCCCTTGCAGATCCGCACCTATTAGGAGCCACTGGTTGTGGAGCGAGGTGATGCTGCCCTGCGGGTACTTGACGTCGGTGCTGGGCGTGATCTCACACTCCCCCGACTCTCTCATGGTCACATCATCCGTGGTGGGGCCGTCGATCCTGGCCAGTGTGATGCCCTGTGGCTGGGGGTCCGACAGCTCATGGAGCACCATGCAGCTGGGACGTGCACCCGCCGCGGCTCACCCCAAAAGGGGCCAGCGGGGACACTCACCACTAGAGCCACGCTGCTGTGGACCAGGGAGGTCAAGGCGTAGAAGCTGGCCGCGTACTTCCCCACGTAGAGCGCTGGCCTGCAAGGCAGCGACAAGCATCAGCCTTCCATCCGTCACAGATCAGGGCGGCCGAGCAGAGGCAACACAAATGCCACCGGCTGCCACAGCAGAGGAACCACCTACAGCAGCTGGGTCTTGGTGGCAGCAAAATCCTTCATGGACTGGTAGCTCCACTTGAGGAGGTGGATGTCCTGCGAGTGGAAGGTCAGGTAGCGCAGGGTCTCCATGGCCAGGTTGAGGTGGGGGACGCGGCGGAGGCTGTCCTGGTGCCACACGTAGATGCCGACCACGGGCGAGCCATAGTTTTGCGCCCACAGGACCTCCCCGCTCTCTTTGTCCAGCGTCACCACCAGCCCGTCCCCACTCGAGGCGAAGTGTGCCATTTCTAGGCAGAGCCAGAGGGAGGGGGCGATGCAGCAGTGCTGGCCGCGGGGCTTTGTCCCCCTCCACCCTCCCTCAGTCCTGCCACCGGCTGTGGGCTGTTGCCTGCTGCTCTGCTCCCACGAGAGCCGTGGCCAGCACAGCCATTTTCCCCAGCAACTGGCACAGCCGAGACCCGCTGGCCATGGCAGCATCTCCCCAGGATCCCCGCACAGCCAGGGTCCCGCTGCCAGCAGGGTGCCGGGGGAGCTGGCTCCCGTGGCTCCCGCGTGCACGGCAGCCACTCACTGTAGTGGTAGGACTCCTCGCAGAGCGGTGCCGAGTAGTCAGAAAAGGTGGCGTTCCAGCGCAGCTCCCGCGACTTGGTGTCGTACATGGTGATGACGTACTCTGGGGACGAGAGCAGGGCACGAGGTCACCGCCCAGCACCCTGTTCCTGGGACTAGATGGACGAACGGGGAGCAGGACTGGCTTACGGGTACGGCCGATGTAGAGCAGGGGACTTGACGGGCACAGACCATCCCAGGCCTCTGTCGAGAGAGTCGTCTGCTTCTCTCCTGACTTGGGGTCCACAATGAACCAGGTGTCCTGCTTCTTCCCTGAAAATGAAAATATATTTTTTGTAAGTCTCTGCTGTCCGTCCCCAAGGCTTCCTCCTGTCTCCCCTCCACAGATGTTCCCGGGAGGTCCCCACTCAGCCTCTCCTCCTCCCTGGCACCAGGTCTGGCGGAGCGGCCAGTCTCTGCGTACCGGTGTAGAGCACGCCGTCCGAACTGCGACATGGCGAGGACTGGACCAGCTCCGGGATGGTGAACGGGAGCTTCTGCAACACAGACGGCAGTGTGGGTGCGGGGCCAGAGAAACGCCTCCCCGAGCAGCAGCCTTCCTGCCTTCAGGAGCAGGGTGGGAAGGAGAGGTCCCACGGGACAGTCCCCTCCTCCTCGCCTGCCTTCACTGCTCAACCCCAAAGCAGGACAGAGTGGCGGGGAAGGAAAGGGTCCCATCTGTATTGCCCCACACCCACTCGGTTGACATCTTCCAGGTGCCAAGGACAAGCTGGAGCAACCAAAGGCCCCGGGCTCGCCCTGTCCAGCAGGTCTGCCTGGTCCCCCAGCCTGGTGAACCCCCAGGGTGCGGGCGGCCAGAATGCACACAGCTCCACTGACCATCAAGCCTTCTTTGTTTTTTCCTCCCAGGATATACAGGCTGCCATCATTGGGGTCTGGAAGGAATGCTGGTCTGGAAAGGAGGAGAGAGGAGGATGAAACATGAGCTGCCTCCTGCCCCAGACACATGCCAAGGGCTAAAGAGGAGCTGTGCTAAAGAAACCCCTTCAGCAGTTTGCTCCAGGGTGATTCACTACGGGGTTTGACCTTTCCTGGAAGCCTCCAGCAGTGGATTTGGTAGGAGATGAACTCCCGCTCTGGGTCAGCACCATAACTCCATACAGCCACCCTGCACCTACCAGCCGTGCTGGCTTGGTGCCCTGCCCACCCCAGGGGAGCTCTCTGCTGTCCTGCCTTCCCCCTGCACTTTCAGGTGGATTTTCCTCAATTTCTCTTCTACGCTTTTGTGTGTGGTGGTGCCGAGAGCTTCTGGGCTGTCTGCAGAAAGGCTACAATTCAGCAGCAGGGAGCAGCTACTCCTCATCATCATCATGCATGAAGTGCTAGCACGAAGGGTAGGTTTAAGGCAATGCTATGGCATGGGCTGGGAGGTTCATGTCTCCGAGGTTCCCCTTTCTTGCTGTGAATCTATCTGTTGGTTCATCAGGGCAGTCGTGCCCCTCCGAAGGGCTCCTGCACAGCCCGCAGGCTGCCTGCCCTGCAAAGCACACTCTGTCCGCGGGGGGATGACACTCACTCTGTCATATAAACCGGCACCTGCAGAATAGGATCTGAAAAAGAGAGAGAAACACAGACGTCAGCAGCCTCTCCCTGCGAGCGGGGACAACGTGGCAGTGTTTACCAAGCGCAGCCATGCGCTGCCGTGCCCAGGTCCACAGCCTATTTGCATTTCAGACCCAGAATAGACACCGCCGGCAGCAGGCGTCTGCCCCCCCCAGATGCTCTCCTCCACACACGGCCGTGCCTGGAGCTGGAGCTGCAGCTGGCAGCGTCCCCCGGGGCTGGAGGAACCGCCGGCCCAGAGCACAACCAGCAAGAGCCAGGCTGAGGGGTGCATCCCCGACCCCCGGCTAGCGACAAGCCCAGGGAGCCAGGCTGCAAGTGAGCACCCCCCTGGGTCGCTACTTACCATCCTTCAGGGTCCACTTGATATCACCTGTGCTCTTACTCACTGCGTGAAGGTTTCCATCCAGAGTGGATATGAAGAGCAGCGTTTCTGGGACAGTCACAGCACTGCCTTTGAGGCACTATGGACAGAAACGCTGTCCTTAGAGAGCAGGGCCAGACTTGGGGACGAGCCCCCGTGGCCTGGGCCATCTCGGACAGCCCAGCAGGCCCCCTGCACCCAGCATGCCGCAGCAGCAAATGGTGGGGAAGAGCCCTAAGGTCCCTTCTCGTCCCCAGTGAGGCAAGACTGGGAGGGAAAAGAATTTATTTCCTTGCACCAGTGTATTAAATCTGCTTGTTCCTCCAGCTCCACCCGTGCAGGACACCTGCAGAATTGCATCTGCTAACGGCTGTTCGGAGGTGCTGTGTTTTATAAATCCATGGCATTAAGCCCTGGCACAAAGGTTGCTGTGCTCGCAGTGAGCGGCACCACTGGCAGTGTGCGGCACCTGCAGTCCCTGGCTCCTGCAGCACCGGTCACGTCCCACTGGTGCAGTCCCCGGGGCCGGCGCAGCCTTTCCCCTGCTCTCCCCCGGAGCCAGCCTTCCTGCTGGCGGGGATGAGTTGCAGCGCGGCTGTTCCCAGCCACAACTCCTGCGTGCCTTTCTAAAGGTGACAAACAGCCCAACTACCGGCTCCTTCCAGAAACAAACGAGTTGGGTGACTTTTCATGCCAGAAATGCAATTAATGCTCGCTCAGGCCTTCAAAGCTACAGATTTCAGCTACCCTGATGTTGAGGGAGTAATTGTAAATTCACGCTGGGAAGAGGAGCTGCTGCTTCCGTGTACGGCGTCCATCCGTACAGCAAGCGCCAGCTCAGCTGCCGCAGGCTGGCACACACGCCAGCCTCACCCCGTCAGCAAACAGGGATCAGCAAACAGCACGGGGACCCAAACCGCTTCAGGGAGAGGCAGGGCCGGCGTGGCTGTCCCTGATGCCAGGGAGCCAGTGCAGCGTCCGGGCTCCCCGCTGGTGGCGATGCAGAAGCCAATCGAGCAAGCTGCTGCCCCGGTCACTCCTGCGGGGCAGCCAAAGGACATCCCTTGGGCCCAGCACACCCAGCAGCCCCCTCGCTGTCTCTCACCTGTTCCATACCAGCTCCAGGAGCCTGAGCTGGGCAGAGAACCCAGCCTGGGGACCCGGCCAGACTAAAGAGAAGGGACCGGCCGACAGCCTGTGCCAAGACGGTGCCCTACGTGTGAGCACGTGCCCGTCTGTGGAGCAGAACCTGATGGTAACAGACCGGCCATGGCACGGTGGGGCCAGGAGACACGTTCTCCCTTGAGTCACTGAAATTCCTCCAGCTCCAACAACACAGACAGCAGCCCAGATGGGTGCCAGGTCGCCTGTTCTCCTGCTGTGCTTCCTGCCAGGAGCACGCACCAGCTCCCTCCCAACACACCTCACGACCATCCCTCTGCTTTGAGATCAATTCTATTATTTGCCCTTCTTCTTGCTTAATTTTTAAGTGAGGTCAGCGTGAGTTTCCCAGCTCTCGCTTTGTCCAGAGGACGCACAGTGGGGCTGGCAGAGGACGGCAACTGCTCCCCGCCGCCACTTCTCCAGCACCATGCGGCCATGCAGGCAGGCTCGCTGCTGGCTGCGAGGGACCGGCTGCAACAACAAGCCAGGCCAGCAGACATGGAGCTCTTGTGGTGTGGCCACCTGCACGAGGGAAACAGAACCAAAACCACCGAGCCCTCCCAGCTGTCAGAGCTACAGCAGGCTCTGCGTTCGTGGGCTCTGCTTTTTCCTCCCCCGATGCTTTGCAGTTTCTTCCATCTCTTCTGCAACTACTGTTTTTTTGGTGAAGGGCACTCAAAGGCCAGGCTGCCCAGCCCACTCCCTGCACGCTGCCATGGGCAGAACTGGGAGCGCTGGGCGCCCAGGAGCGGCCGCCCTCCCCTCCCTCCACTCCCAGCCCCGGCTGCCCCAGCAGCCGTTCTGGCCAGCCCTAGCCCAGAAGCGCGGCTGCTGTTCTCACGGGATGTCTGCAGGACCCATGCTTTCCCGAGGCTCCCACCACGCCAGCCTGGAGTCTGCAGCGATGCCACTGAGGCCGGAGCTCAGCCACGGGCTCGGGGCGCGCTCGCTCCCCAAGTGACAGAGGGGGACAGCCAGGCAGAGACAGAAAGATGGCAGCAGTGTCCGCTGCTTCCTCTGCTGGAGCAGTGCTACCGACATCTGGCAAAACCACCCTGGCACGCTGCCCTCTCCGCTTGAAACGCCACCGGTGGCAGAAGCTGCCGTCCGGCTCCCGAGGGGCACCACCCTGCCAGGCAGCCGCTCTGCGGGCAGGAGCAGGCAGGAAGGGGCCGAGGGCTCCCAGGGAAGGGGACTCCGCACTCAGCCCCGGCCAGGCCCAGGGGCGCAGATGGTTTTCTGAGCAGAGAACAACCTCCATTCCGGGCGCTGCATGCGGCCCCTCACCCGAGGCGAGCGGCGCGGATCCCCATTACACACCTGCCAACACCATTAACGTACGGCCACGGGACCCCGCACGTAACCGCCCCGACCCCGCAGACACATCTCAGCCCCTTCGCCCCCGCACGCTCTGGAGGCGGGTGCTCAAGCCCCGCGCCCGCAGGATGTCACAAGCAGGACGCTCCTGCCTGCGTCGCCACGCACTCACACCCACGGTCTCACGCACACGCAGGGGCTCTGCCTGCCTGCACACCCGCTCACACCCGCGCCCCGGCGGGCCGGGGCGCTCACACACGCGCGGAGTGGAGCGCAGTGCCTGCACGCTCACCCGCTCCCGAGGAGGGGATGCTCGTGGCCACCCCGTCACGCCCAGGGGACACGCACTCGCTTGTGCCGGTACCCCCACGGGCTCCCACGGACACACGCCCACGCCGGGGCACAGTCACGCACAGGTACCCCCGCCGGAACCACGCTGGCACCCGCGCTCCCGCCCGCGGACACTGTCACGCTCCCACGCACCCGCTCCCACCCGCGGGCTGTGGCGCGGCCGTACCTGTGCCGGGGGCGGCGGGAGCAGCGGGAGCAGCAGCAGCA
>NW_008796063.1:12337683-12349348 GCF_000699145.1 Aptenodytes forsteri
GCTCCATGAATATTATATTGCCCCTCGCAGTTAGGGCACACCTAGATATTAAACTGAAGGAGAACTTGCCCGTTTGTACACGTTAGGTGGACTATATATCAGATATTTTGAACTACCTCAGACTTTTTTTTTTTTTTAAATGGGTGGGGGGAGAGAAAGTTTCTAAAGCCAGTAGCAACACGAGCAGCGTGGGTTAAGCATTAAAAAGCCGAGTCTGCTGTAAGCCCCGATACAGCAGGCTGCTCCTGAGCACCTGCTTTTTGTGGGCCGTTACACAGAAGTGGGACTTCCAAAATCACAGCAAGCTGCCTACACGTGTAACTTAGAGTGAGCACGCCCAGCACGACAAGGACATCCGCAGTTTAAAACAAGATTAAACCCTGGTTTTGGACAGGGAGCTAGAGAATTGTCCTGTAATTCACAGCCTTTTCATACGAAGCGATACACGGCAGCAGTATACCCGAATCCCCACCCTGGGAGAAAGGCATCGATGGCATCAGACGTGACAAGGAGCACGGGTTCCCACGGATTTCTGCCTGCATTCGCCTTTCTACAAAGAAAATAACTACAAACCATTTGCTAACAGTTGTTCATGCGGTCGGAAGTAGCTTAGTACGTACAGAATGTTGAAACACTCAAACGCAGAAATACTTAATTATCAAACTTTAATTCATAAGACTAGTCTTACAGAATAAAACAATAGGATAACCAGTCAAGGTTACACTTAAAAAATCCAGCAGTGCAAATCTAAGACTAAATATTTGTCATCTCCCCCTCCCCTGAAATAGGCAATAGATTATTTAAAAATACCATAATACATGGTACTTACATATTCCATTTAAAATAAATCCGCAGTGGACACAAATATCTAAGACTTTTTTTTTTTTTAATATAAAACCAAAGAATTAATTGCTTGGAATATGGATAAGACATAATGAACTTCCATGAGCTACAGAAAGCGAATCCTTGGCTAGAAGGTAAAGTGGCCATATGTTTCATACAAGACTTGCTACAGCTCTCCTGGTCCCCTTCCTCCCTCCCCCCAGCGACGAGGACATTAATTAACAAAACAAGATGCTAACAACCTAATCCTAACAGGTGGCCGAAAGGCTGGAGTACAAAACTTAAAATGAAAACAGTTCCATTGGAAAAAATCAAGTTACAGAGGAAGAAAAAGTAAACAGAAGGAGGAAAGTTTGGAAACAAACCTTGCTCCGCCGGGTTGGCACAGCGAGCAACCGGGACGCAGAGCGGCGAGTGCGCACAGCGCGCCCGTGCCCGCAGAGCTGCGTCACCAGCGGTTGTAAGGGAACACTGCCATCGGGAAGGGGAGGGCACGGAACAGACCACCACCACAATACGGCACCTCGATAGCGTCACTGCAAGTGAACTGTTTCTCTTTGGCCCCTGAAGTATGAAGCAACGGATACGAGCGGCATCAAGTATAAAATTTAGCAGGTTGTGCGCCTGTGTTACCAGTTATAACATACTGCATGTTAACAGTTTCTTATCTAGTTCTTTGATTCAGGTCACTTTTTCTCTTCCATCACCATAACATCCTTAGTTTAGTTACACATTTCTCATCAGTGTCATTAATGGAAATTAATGATTTACTTTAATCTAAAACTCGGTATGAAAAACTTGCGAATAATACAAGATTTTCATGCAAGATACAGTCTCCGTTCAAACCCAAACAAGGTTTAGTCATATACTTTTGCATTCCTAATGCAATACTAACCCAGGAACCGTTTACGCTTGGGATGCACAACCGGAGAAGGAAGGAATGCTCAACTCAGGACAAGGAGAGGAGGAAGAAACCCACAGCGCTGGGCATGGAGAAGGGAAAGGGACGGCATACAGGTGAGCTGCAACACCCAACGCCGTCGAACAGCGTATGGAGAGCTCAGGGACTGCAGCAGGCCTCCTCCCCGACAGGACAGCGGCAAGGGCAGTGAGGAGGGGGACGCTGCCCGGGCGTTGGGAGCAGCCGCCAGCGCGGCGTGGGAAACACCGGCTTTGTTCTGTGGAAACCCACGTTTGCGTTACGGACGCTTTAATCCCCAGTTAGTAAATCCAGCAAAGCACTTAATACAACTTCATACCCCAGAATGTTCACGGGGAATTACACATATATACAACAGGGAATCAACCTCCTTTGAAAGGAGATGTTGAATTGTAATCTAACTGAAATAAACTTTTGCGCAAGAATCACCAGATATTACCATAAACTTCCTACGGAAGATTACATGTCAGATCTCAAAACAATCTTTAACAGCCAACTCAAAATACTGATTATATTTGCACTTTACTCACAACACTTGTGTCTTACGGAGGACTAATGGCCAAATTCCTCCACAGGACCATTTGTTAGGCTGAATCTGCCCCGGAGACGATCACAGATATCGGAGAGTAAAATCCAAAGTCAAGACAGAGGCTAGCAAACTGCTCCCCAGTTAGGCAAGCTGTGACACTATCCAACTAAAGAGATGGTGTTTTCTTAGATGTTAACGATCATTAGTTAATGTCAATAATTGCCTTGGGGGAAAAAAAAAAAAAATCAGTATATACCAGAAGATACAAAGGTCCACGTCATTCTGAAAGAGAAAGGATCTTAAAAGTGGTGCTGCTAAGTTCAGCTGGAATATTCATTTCAAAGAACTCCCAAGAAACCTACTATATTAAGCCAACAAACACCAATTAAAACATTTTATATAAGTATCACCTTCCTGTATTTTAATTAAAGCTTTGCACATAGAACAAAAAAGTGAATCAATTTCATTTTTCAAATCAAATTCAACTTGAACAGAAGCACCTAAATAGGATCACATTTTCTTAGTCTATAATATTTTCTTCTCCACGTTTAAAACTGCTTTGTAACCAACGTTTTTTATATTCAGTTTGAGATGATGGATTGTACCTGGCACAGGATGCAGCGTAATCGTGCCCTTGGGAAAGGAGCAGACAGGAATGTTAAACGCTGCCCCGTACCCCGTGCCCAGGGCGCCCTTCTTGCCTCGGCAGCGGTAGATCAGGTATCTGCCCTCCCTCAGCACTGGCAGCAGAGCGTACTCACCCGGGTCACTGCAACGAGCACAGAAGCCACAGGAACTCTGGGGAGGAGCTGGAACTAAGACACATGTCCTCTCAAGGAGCAAGCAAACGAAAGAATAGGAAAGGAAAACGGAATATGAACAGATGCACAGACAGGTCCAAGCAAGTCAAGTAGCAAGCGGGAGCCGATAATCACAGAACCAACCAGATAGCGAGTGCAAAGGTGACCCCAAGTGACAGAAAAAGCTCATGTCACCAATTTTCTTTATACTGTAGCGCGTACGCTTTCCACCAGGTACTGAATTTTAAATTTAAGACTTAACACCAGGATTGGCAATTAGAAAAGAAGTGTGATAGCTGCACTTAAGTTGTAATTTTCTCTCCAATTAGCTCACGCCAACTCCACTACCTGCACTCGCTTGCTCCGAGCGTCGGAAGGGGGCTGTTCTAGGGAGCTGACACAGCACTGGCGCAGGAAGAGCTCCTGTCTCAATGCATTTATGTCAAGACACACTGCTGGCGGCTTGTATACAGAAAGGAAATATCTCAAGCTACAAGAGTAACAAGCACATCACTAGTTTATATGTAGGATATGAAACACCTTTAAAATTCATATTGCATGAATGTTCTAACTGAAAATACGAAACAAAAGCTGCTTATGTTGCTATCAAGAGTCTACAGGTAAATACGTAATCTTAACACATACCATAAAGTGAACGCTTTTCCCAGTCTCTCAGATAAAATAAAATAAAAATAAAATAAATACTCATTTGGGAATTTGCACCTGCTGAGTTTCAACTGGGCTGTTTCAAGGAGAGTGAAAAATGGACATGGAATATATTAAGATCAGCTATTCCTAAAAGGCTGTCCTCCAGGAGTTTCACAAAGTGTTGAGCTACTTGCATTGAGCAGTATGAAGCCTACAGTGTTAAAAAAAGAACAGTGATCTGTTAGATGCGGGTTTGACACAGAGCGAGACTGATTCAGTCTGACTGCACAATACAATCTGTTAAGGGTGTGCACCTTTTCAGGACTGAAAGGTCCATTCAGAAAACCTGAGATAAACGGCACGTGAATTGCTGAGATGACACGCAGAACGTCACAAACCAAAGGCGAGGAGCATTATTTCAGACAGGACGAGATGCAAGAGCTTCCTGTACACTTGAGCAAGAGAAAAGCTGAAAGGCGATTTATATTTCAAAAGATCAGTTGCTGGATAGATATTCTAAATTTGGTACGATTCACTGAATAAGATCACTCTAAGTTTTCAAATCCAGGTCACAAGAGACTACTGCAGTTATTTAGGATGCAAAACGGCATCCGAGCTTCTCTCTCCCCCACTCCCCTCACCCCCAAACACGGCAGGAAGGTCTCTTTGGTTCACTCCCTTTGCAAGATCTGTGTCACTGCAAGATCTGTGTCACTGCTTCAACCCGCTCAAACAGGTTAAGTGTCATCGCAACAGCTGCAAAATGATTCTGGACTGTAACACGCATGATCAAGAAAATGCTCCGAAAAATGTAGCACCCTGGGGGCAGGAGGCAGAACGAGGTATGCAGGTGGGAGGGGAACAGCCAACGTGGCAAGAAAGGAGACATTAAGCAGCACTGGGCCATTGCGATTACAAAACATCCACAGTGGTATTCATCCACTCCAAACACGCCACACAGAGAACCAACCCAGAGCTTCTAGTATTGGGGGGAAAAAAAAAAGAAAAAGAAAAAAAAAAAGCACGGCATCTTTGGGTTAAAAAAAAAAGTTTTGCTACCAAAGAGTTAAACCTGAAAGAAAAGGGCCAGCAGAATATGGCTTACTAAACATCAATTTTGCATACTGTTTAAAGTTTATTTTTACAAAACTGTTTCTGAAATTCTCAGTCACAACCAAGTAACTAAATTAAGTCTAACGCTTGAAAAAAAAAAAAAAGCACGGCATCTTTGGGTTAAAAAAAAAAGTTTTGCTACCAAAGAGTTAAACCTGAAAGAAAAGGGCCAGCAGAATATGGCTTACTAAACATCAATTTTGCATACTGTTTAAAGTTTATTTTTACAAAACTGTTTCTGAAATTCTCAGTCACAACCAAGTAACTAAATTAAGTCTAACGCTTGTAACTGAAAGATTATGAAAATATTTGTTTTTGTTCAAACCATGTAAAAAATCCTCAATAATACATTGTAATATTTTCTTTTGAAAACTAAATTGGAAGATCAACTCTCAGCAGATTTAAGTGTATTACACACAATATTTTGTGAATTAAGATTTATTGATTTCCATTGTATTTGCTTTAAATATGGTTGAAGCTGACTGCAGAAAAGGGATGGTGAAATTTTTAAGTTAAAAGTAAACTAATGGTGAAAGAACATCACCTCTGGCTTCCATCAATGCCTCGTGTATCATATTTTATTAATAAGTTCCAGGACTATCACATCCAGGGATGTTGGAGGCCTCTCCCAGCAGTGTCCTTAGCTTTGTGTCATTTTCCTGTGCCAGAGGTGAGCGTGCTTTCAAAAATACTGCCACTTTCCCAGCACCGTGTCTTTGATTGCATCAACATATTGAGTTGGTACCCAATAGACCCAGTAGTAAGACGCTTCTGTTGGGCCCAGCTGAAATGCCTGCAAAGTTAAAAACGACAACATTTACAAATGGGAAACAGAACAGCTTACACCAGTGGACAGAAACAGCTTATCCACTACAAAAATCAAACCAGTCTGTTACACCTACTGCCTCCTTCAAACACTTGGTGCACGCTACATATATTTGGTCAGCAATTGGAAAAACCCCCCACATTCCTCAGAGAAACAAGAACTGCAAAGTACCAATCAAAACGATGAGCTCTTTCCTTGTACGATATCACAGCAGCAATGAAAACTCTTGGCCAGTTTCAAGAACATGAGGAAATTATTCTGGAAGACAGAATCTGAAGCGTAACTCAAAGTCTCTAAAGAAACGGCCAGAATGCACAGAGTTGAGAAGCCAAACAGGAACTAAATAAGACAATGACCATGTTTTCACAGTCATACAATTTCACAGAATTTTATATTTAGACATAATGTCCTATTCTCAACTTGCGTCAGTATAAATAGGAGAGGAGCACCATGGCATGCCAATAACCTCTATCCTTGCTTTAGGATAAGAGTTTATTGTAGCATATTCTGAAGAGGACATTTTCTTACATGGGTGATCAAAAAATCAAGTATTTGGACAAAGACTAGATCGGCGCCCTCCTGCAGACAATAATTTTTAAGGTATAACATTTCCCCTTTCTTCCCTTAAAGAAGGAAACAGACTTATATAAAGTAACTTACTTCAACATTAAAAGTTAGTTACTGTACTTTGGAAAGCAAGACCTCAAAAACCCCCATAGATTAAAAGAAACAGCCAAAAATTCAGTAGAATTAGCACAGCTCTCTTCTTAAATTTGTTACTTTTCTAGACCCAATACCAGTTTTTCAGAAAATTACATACGGGAAAAAAAAATTACAGCATCAAATCGCTATTGTTTTTTAACCTCCAGCAAGGCCTGTTGTTTATATAAATACAACAGAAACTGGAAATTAAACTAGATATAGGAAAATATCACTAACGTTAAGAAATCATGAGCTATATTGTGAGTATTTTTACTGTTTTAACACTGTCACAAGACAGAAGATATGAAATAACGCTTAAGCACTTAACGTTTGTGTGAAATCAGCCCAGATTTCCACAAAGTAGCAGATACTCAATATGCCACCCAAACTATTTACACTGTGACAGCAGACCATGTCCACGTTCCCGTCTTCCACAACACGAGGCTGGTGTTACTATCTGTCTCCAACTTGCTCCATTTTAAAAGCCTTACTTCTGTGTATTTGCATGAAGTAATTAGACTGGATATTATTAAAGTAGAGACATTACTCACCATCATGTGATAATCCTCATGTCCTTCAATAGGTTCACTCACCACATTTTTAATGGACCCCATGGGTAACTTTTCTGTTCTCTCTACATTAAAATTGATCAGAGTATTATTTCTGATATATGAGGAAGTAGTATTCCACATTGATTTCAAATACCACCTCCATTACTTCCAAAAGCTCCTCATGTCAGCAGTCTCCTCTTTGGGTGAACTTTGGATACCTGCTGCTGAGAAGCCCGTCTTCCACACTACCACATACCCCACAGCTGCTGGCACGCTCATGATTTAAAGGAACCCAGAACTGCATCACACCGTTCCTCGCATTTTATGTCTCTGCATCACATTAAGCACTTCAGTGTACCTGATTCGGGCCTAAATTGAGTGATGGGTAAACCCTGGCTTTATTTAATGCTTCCCCATAAGGGACTCCACTCGGACCAGCAGGGTTACTCGCCATAGTGAAAGCTGGTCCAGGTGTAAGAATATTCAGGACTAACTACCCAGGATTATACGAAGCTCTACAGAAACGACAAGGCTGAAAGCTGAACGAAGACAGGCTAACTAACTCTTCGAAAGCCTAATCCTGGTTTTACCCTGAGGCAGTGTTCAACTGTTACTATAAAAGGACAGGGAAGGAAATATTAATGAGTAAACAGGGAAAGAAACAAAAAGAGAAACTGGGAAGGAAAAAAAAAAAAGATGACTACAATTACACGACAGAGTAATGTCAGACAGCCAGAGGTAACCAACAAGAATGACAAAGTATATGGTTCATGGCAGACTTTTCCTGTCTCAGTTCTGTCCTCACTTCTTTCTGAAGACTTAACTCCAAATCCTTCCTTTCAGTTCCAGCTTTCAGTGTCAGCCTAAAATTATCTTCTTGGATACAAGACAGAGAAAACCATAAACACGCTACAAAGGAGAAACTGAACTATGAGTTCCTTAGATATACCTAACTAATTAGTGCAATCAAAAAAAAAAAAAAAAAGAAAGCACCTACCTAAAGAAGGCACACAGGGAGACAAACTTAGTGATGCAAAGACAAATATTCTCTACCTCAGTGCTGTAACTAAGCTGACTCCGAACTACCCCACTCGGATTCGTGACGTTCTTTCGTTGAGCAAAGTCTTACTTTGCACTCGTTTAGCATCCCACAAGTCAATTACTCTTCACAGTATCTCAGCAATAGACAAATCCATATTATCAATGCCTCTACAAAAATGACACAGAGCAACTGAGAAACATCTACCTATACCAAACCTCAGACTACCAAAACGTACAAAGTGACCTGTGAAGCACAGGGAGGCTGAGTGGGAGAAGCACTTTCAACTTTCCAGGACTAGCAACTGGAAAAACTCTGTTAACACCCAGTCGGTTTTATTCTAGCCCTTACGTGCTGGCATCCGCCATGAATTTCTCAGAGCAGGACGGAGTTTTTCCCAACAACAGCCAGCAAGTACAACCATCCCCTAGAGGAAGCAAGCTGCTGCTAATTTTGGGAAGTAGGGAAACAGGTTACATGAAAGACAGATGACTACAAGAAGAATCAAATTTCACAGCTTAAGAAACACTGATCTAGAACACAAATACTAAACGTGAACTCGTCTAGAAGGTGAAGGAAGAGGATTAATTACCTAAATACTAAGCATGTATTTAGAACACATTATCAGTAACAAAAAGATCTGGCTGCCCAACCTATAGAGGTAAAAAAAACCCCAATGTCTCACTCCATCACTTAGCCCAGGAGAAAAATCGCTGCAACTGGTACCAATAGAGGTTTTAAAGCCAGAAAAATCTTCACAGTCAAGTCTGTCCTACAAAGGAAAGGTCAAAAACTTCTGAGATTTCTGCTTACTTTGGAAATAACGTAGCAGCTGGAGGTGCCATCCAAAGCTAGTATTACCATCCAATTAGGTTACTTTACTGGGACAGTGAGCAAGCACTTCTATTCCTCTTGCTCATCACTATAATATTGCCCCATCCTGGCCAAACTAAAGGAGCCCAGCTTCCTTTGGAGGCAGGGGGTTATCTGAGACGTCCTCAGCCATGCACGTTATCACCACAGCACTTTCAGCTCCTCCTGGCACCACTCAGGATGGTAAACTGATTCCTCTGCACAGCAACACATGCCATAGTTTCTGCAGTTGTACATCACTGAAACAAGACACCCAACTAATTTTGGTTGAAAGGACAGAGAATGACAGAGATGCCAGCACTCCTAGTTTTAATGCCGGTCCTAAGATTCCCTTTCGAGTCTTAGCCAAGTCACTGAGCCTCTATGTGATGCTGGCATCAAACCAGTGTTTATAAAGTGCTTTTGAGATATGCTAGAAATGCCAAGTATTGTAATTTACATTTGGAGCTATGAATAGCAGATCGGAACATTAGTCTACCGGCACAACCGATCTCAAGGTTTTCAAGAACAGAAGTAAAACATCAAGTAATATTCAATGATCTGGGAGAATGGCATTTGAGAAGAGGAAGAAAAATTTAGTTTTGAAGTATTGCAATACCAACATTATTCCCTAAACACAATTTAGCCACACCAGAAGCCATTGCTAGGTCACACAATTCACTTATAGCCCAATTACCAATTATTCATCTCAGAGTTTTAGAGTTGCTCACCTTTTGTACCAATCCATAGCTGGTCTTGCTCAAGTTTAAAGGTCAATCTTACTTTCCCCCCTGACTTGTTGTACATGCCAGATAACGGCACTGTTGGCAGGCGCTCCTACAAAGAGACAACACAGTAAGGTGAAGGACTTTAAGAGGAAAAGCTATATTCTCTTAACATTTTAAGCATAAGGACAAGCCATCTTTCCAGTTTTCTACTACGATAGCAAGGAACGATTGAACCAGCAAAGAAAGGTCTCAAAACACAAAAACCACCTCTCTCTCCTGACTGTGACAATTTTTCAAGTACTTATCTACTTACCTGAACACCTTTAACAGAAGGCATCACATCATCAGGTTTTCCTTTATCCAATACTTTTCTGTGTTGCTACAACATAGAAACTGAAATTAGAATTTACAGGAACGCAACAGAGCTTTTCAGTTTACTTCCAGCTGCACCCTTGACCATATCCCAGTAGCACGAAGAGACAGTTAAGGACTATTCACAGTCATTTATCACGCAGGAAACGGTTAATTTTCAAAGTTAACCGAGCACTTTCCATGACAGTCTAAAGAAATCATACAAATTAATAAAACCCCAATATAATGCAAGGGTAACATCCCTTCTAGAATATACATAAATATGTGTCTATAAAAAATTAAAGAATCCTGAGTCCCACTTTAATATCGTACATGCTGAATCACATAGTTGGCATTTGGCAAGACAGTTTTAACAGTCAAGTGTTATATCCAGTGAATGTCAGAAAACCCTCCACATTTGACAGTGCAACATACCACAGCACAGCAACAAACCAGAACAGATAAGAGCAGTAGTAACTAAGAAAACCATGCTCACAGCTTGTAAGTTGCTGAGTACCTTTAAGCAATGACGGAACTTACAGTGAACGTGAACTATGATAAATTAATAGAAAAACAAAAGCATGTTTCATAAAGGTTGCAGTTCAATGATGCACTATTTAATTTTTAACCAAATTTTGAGGAAGGTATGGGGCCGGTAATACCTTGAGCCGAAAATCCTTTATCAGCCCCACAACACTGCAGCACCGCCACCAAACCAAGCCTCACTGCACTGTACCTCACTCCCTATTCGGAGGCAGCACTTCAAGATGCGAGAGGAGGAACATCCATGTTCCCTTCAGCGCTGGGACAGCTGAAGGAACTGCTCTCTCGGTGTTCATTTTAAAGACAGTTTTTGGAGATCAAATTCTTTTATGCCAATGAAAATCAGTTAGGTTTTTTTGATATAATTAATTTAGACTGCATTTGAGCTAACAACCATGAAATATTTCTGTTGTTTACCATTTCTTGTCTGAAATGCTAGGCTGCACCTAGCACCAGCACAAGTGGTGTCTTGCAAAGCCCCAGCCTCCACTAGGCTAAGCGTTTTTCTGCTGCCGGAACTCCTCTGCACAGAGCCCTTCTTCTACCGCTTAGCTGTGAGAAAAGAAACCCCAGCCTGCTTTGAGGAGGAGCAGGACCCAAAAGCGACTGCAGAGCACTACAAGAGAACCGCGTAAATCCTACAGCTCCCCCACGCCAGGAATTATTGAGACATCGATAACCTTTTGTCTGCAAAGCGGCTCCTTTTTATTTTCTTCAGCTTTGACCTCCTGTTGAGCAGCTTCTTTGGGTGTATTTACTGCTAAGACGTCATTGATAGTAGAGCCAACCACCATTATTTTTGCTCCGTTTGTTACTTTGATTTCCCGCAACGTTTTCTCCTCTGGTAGAAGTCCCTTGAACATAACTTTCTGCATAGCAGGTGGAAGGCCTAAGAGGCAAGAATAACGATTAGGAGACCGCCGGGCAGCGGCGCGGGGAGGCGCGGGCTGAGGCGGGAGAGGCGGCGGCAGCCCCGACAGACCTGTGAGCGAGTGGATCTTCTGCTTCAGCTCGGCCCCCGTGCTGTCCAGGCAAAACTTCACATCGTACTTGTTCTTGTTCCAGATAACCTTTAGCTCCACCAGCTCCTTCCCGCTCTCCGCGTCGCCGCCGTTGCTGACAGACGCCTGCGGGGGATCCCGGCGCCCCTCGCCCTCCGGAGACCTCCCCGCCGCCGGCGAGCCGCCCTCTCCGCCGCAG
>NW_008796063.1:12350678-12358838 GCF_000699145.1 Aptenodytes forsteri
GCCGGCTCCCCTCGCAGGTGGCGCTGCCCTGCCGGCTCCTGTTCGAGAATCTCTCTGTTGGGCCTCAGTTATGACGCATCGCCTCTGGTCTCCCCGTGGTAACAGGTTTTCTGCATTTGGGTGGCCTTCGGACTGCTCTCTACAATTACATTTTTGCCAAAAGCCACCAAGGGACCTTTATTTTGAGGGTGGAGGACACGGATCAAAATCGAGTGGTGCCTGGAGCTGCAGAAGGAATAGAAGATATGCTGGATTGGGCAGGTATTTACAGACACCTTTCATTTTTTTACTTACTGAAAGATTCTCCTCTTTTTAGAGATTAACGGCACCCAGATTGAGAGTATTTTCCATGACAGCAAGCTGTGCAGCGCTTCAGATGATGAATTAGTTGACACGTACTCATTTCTACAGCTAGGCATCAGGAAAGTCCTACTGGAAGTATGTTTTATAGCAGAAATAACTGGTTAGGCTTGGTTTCTTTCGGCTGTGTTGTCTGACACGCAGAAAGGTCCAAATTTGTGGAAGTGGCCCACTGTGCCGTTGTGCACGAGAGACACGATGGGAAGGTCAGAAGTTGGAGCTCACGGACCTCGCTGTAAATTGATGAATTGTTTATTTATTTATTTACAGAGTATTTGCTAAAGGGGATCTGGAGGTGTCAGTTTTCATTTTGAATCCTCTGCTGCTTTTTGAGCTTAAGAACTGGAAGTGAGGGTGATTTTAGAATACAGAATTGTGATAAAGTTAGAGCCGGATCCCACAGATGCTGCCATTAATGGGTAGGTAAACTACAAGGGACTAGGACTTTGCTGTTGAGTAATAACTTTGGGGTAGGTAAAACGACTGGCTAAGGTCTCAACTGTATTTTGGTGGTATGAGTGTTCTTTCCTATAAAAAGGGAGGATGCTACTTTGTATGTGTACGCCTGACTGCGTTTCGCTCCAAGTAGCGTATCGGAGCCACTCAGCTGTTCACTCGGTTCTGGTGGGTTTTTCTGCTCGTTGCTTCACACACAATACTCTAAATTCCGAAGGTGCTGGCTGCTGTTTATCTTCCGAGTCCAGGGGAATCCGACTCCTGTGCTAGACGGATGCCGTTAGCTGGCTGCCCTGGCGCAGAAACCATCTTTGGACGCTCTCCAGACCCTTGCTGTTTCATCTTCATTCAGTGTGCGCTGATGGTGGGTTCCGCTCTGCCTTTTTGCAGGCTTTCTAAGTCCTGTCATACTGATATTTCAGGTATTCCCCCTGATGAGAGTCCTCGCCGCGGTGGTTCCTTTGGACCCTACCAGCAGTCACACAGACTTGACCTTTACAGGAGAGCCATCGACGAGCTTTTGGAGAGAGGCGCGGCGTACCGCTGCTTTTGCACCCCTCAGCGCCTGGAATTGCTGAAGAAGGAGGCTTTGCGGAGCCAGCAGACCCCGCGGTAGGGGTTCCTTGTCCCCTGGGTGGTTCTCTGTGCTGCACGCTTGCAAGAACTTTCGACAACGTGCGCGGCAATAGGGTTTCCCGGGGAGAGAGAAGCCAGTGTAACCCTTAGGGGGTGACCTCCAGGCTTAGGGGAGTGACCTCCAGAGGTGAGGTAGTTTGACTGGACACGTGGTGGGCAGGTTACAGCTAAAATTCAGGGATCAGTTTAGAGTTTTGGGAATGTAAAACTGGCTGATGGGGTTGGCCTGTATTGAACCGAGACCTTCGTTCTCCTTTCTCAAAGGTATGACAACCGGTGTCGGCACCTGACGCCCACAGAAGTGTCTGAGAAGCTGTCACAGGGCCTTGACTGGGTGGTCCGCTTCCGGCTGGAGAAGGGGGTTGAACCCTTTCGGGACCTGGTCTATGGCTGGAACAAGCATGAAGTGGCTGACGTGGAAGGCGACCCAGTGATTCTCAAGGGGGATGGCTTCCCCACTTACCACCTGGCAAACGTGGTGGATGACCATTACATGGGCATCAGCCACGTTCTGCGGGGAACCGAGTGGCTTACTTCAACGTCCAAGCACCTCCTTCTCTACAAAGCCTTTGGCTGGGATCCCCCTCAGTTTGGTCACCTCCCGCTGCTTCTGAACAGAGACGGTGGCAAGCTGTCGAAAAGGCAGGGGGACATCTTTCTGGAGCGTTTTGCTCGGGACGGCTACTTGCCAGAGGCTCTGCTGGACATCATAACCAACTGTGGCTCTGGATTCGCAGGTAACAACAACAGGCTCGGTACTTGCTAGGAGACTTCTTGATGCTGACTTTGGGGAACGGGTTAGGTTTATGTTAATAGCTGAGAACTTTGGCAGTGTTTGAAGGGATCAGGAAATAGGTGTCCGGCGACCAATCTGTTACTGAAATGCCACCAGGGCTTCTGCAGAGCTCCTGTGAAAGACTGGGTGGTGTGCTGGAATGGTGGGAATCTTTCTGCCTCTGTGCAGCCATTTAAATTGAGTCTGATGCTTAATGGGTTCCCACTTAGGAACACATTCATCTCAAGGTGAAGAAACTGTCTGTGAACTCTTGGGAAAACTTGTATTCTATGGTTAATAATTGCAGTGTCGTGTATTACATCTGTCACACTTCTCGTTTAACCTGAAAGACCATGAGAAGTTGAGTCAGTGACTCCTTTTGTTGCTCTTGCTGTGTGGGGATCACAAATTAACTTGTGTTTTGGGAACTCTGCTTGGGAATGAAACCTTTCCTGGGCAGTGGAGCCTCCTGGCCGAGTGTTACTTGTTTTTGGCTGACTGATGCAAGGGGTGTTCCACTGAAGAGCCAAGCAGAACGTCCCCGTGTCCAGTTCCTCACCAGTAGTTAGCAGAGCCTGCTCTTAGGGAGAGGGCAGCTTCCTGTGCCTGCCTGCTACAAGTTCCCTCCTGCTTGCTGGGTTGCGTCCCTGTTAGCACTGCGAAAAGTGGCTCTCCTGTGTCCCTTCTTCCTTGGGTGTGCTGCTGTCCCGGCCCTGCGCCCGAGGCTTGCAATGAAACGCAGTGACACTAGTTCTCTGCAGGAGAGCGGACGTGTATTATGCCCTTGTTGGGTTATTTTTGCAGAGAAACAGATGGGGAGGACTTTGGAGGAGCTGATCGCGCAGTTTGAAATAGGCAGAATTACAACCCATTCTGCCCTCCTGGATCTTGAAAAGCTCCCAGAATTCAACAGGTATGAATATCAGTGGTAACTTCAAAACGTAGCAGTCTGTACATCAGTGAGAATTTATTCCTAGCACTTGGCTTTGTCTGGCAATTTTGTTTATTGGATCAAGCATGGTCCCAAGCACAGCAGCTTTTTTGCTGCGCTACAGCGAAGTATAAGTTTCTGCTTACACCATTCCTGTCTCCTCGCCCGTCCTGTGCTTGGACGCTGGTGTCGGGCACGCTGTAAAAACCTGGGCAGATGGTGTGTAGCTAGGAGGACGCAAGGTCTTAAGTTTAGATTCAAAATAACGTCTAAAAAGAGGCAACGCTTCCAGAGGGTACTTCTGCAAGTTCACTCGTGTGCTACGGGGATGTTGTGCTGCTGAGAGTTACCACATCTTTTGTTCGCTGTGGTGCATTAGCACTTAAGGCTTTGTTGTAGAATGTCTGTCTGGGGTTTAATGTTGCTTTTCTAACAGTTTTAATTGGTAAATGTTTTGAGGCTGGGATGATTAGATCCAATCTAACCCAAAGCAGTCCAAAAGCAGTTTTCTTCTTTGTTACAGGATTCACCTTGCCCGTCATATTGAGAATGAAGGGCTGCGACAGAAGCTAATTAGAGAGTTGCAGTTGCTGGTGGAGCACGTCTATGGGGATCAACAAGTGGATCAAGAGGTTCTAGAAAAGGAGTATGTGGAGCGAGTCCTCCTGCTGAGAAAAGTATGAGCAGTGATAGCATTGTGTCACCATTTTGGGGAGCTGAGGTTTTGTGGGATTCCTGGATGAAGACTCAGCTGAGTCCTGGGCACTGCTTTCATCTGAGCTCTGAAGCTCCACAGCCTGCAAGTGGCTGTCGCTGCCAGCTCAAGTGATCGCGTGCATGCTGACTGCCAAAATCTGATGATATAGTTAGCTGACCTGTAGGAATGGGCATGCTGAGTGTCTTGGCGGTCTTTGCAGAGTCGTAAGCTCTCGGGCAGAGAGCTCCCTTGGCAGAGGGAGGACGTGTCCCTGCCGTGGAAGCAAATCATGGAATTGTAGCATTGTCTTTGGAAGGCCTCTCTGATTCACGCTCAGAGCAGGACTGTCAGTAGTGCTGGATCAGGTCAGCTGTGGCTTTGTCTAGATGAGTGTTGAAAACCTCCAAGCTGCGCTTCTCCTCCTGTAGCCCAGGATGCAGCTGGCTTGCGGTGGGGAGGTCCAGCACCCAGGGCCCCTTGTGCCAGGAGACTGCTCACCTCTAGCTTTTGCTGACTGGGCAGCGTAAGGTGCTTCTGCTTTGCCGCTGCTTCATGCTTTGCTAGCAAAGTCAAAGCAACCTCTTTGCAGAGGTGGATGAAGCTCTCGGTGGTTAAACTAGTGGGGTTTGGGCGTTGGGAGCCCTGGTCTTGGTTGAGTGGCAGAGTGCCGGCTGTGAAGGGGACAGAAGATACTGTGGCTCTTCCCAATGCCAGGAAGGAGGATGAGCCCAGCTGTTTCCCAGTCTGCCCCTGGGATGCTACTGTGGTATCTGGGGACTTCCCTGTGAAAAATAAAGCCTTCTTTATAAGGGCAGGAAGAGATCCGACTGTTCCAGCATGAAGGCTGCACTGTGGCAGCGGGACGGTGACTCATGTGACTTCCCCCCACTGTCTCTTGAAAGGCGGCAGATGAACGTGGCGAGCCACTTCCCTGGACTAACTCTGAGTCAGCCTGCACGCGGCTCTGCAGCACGGGTACAGCCGCGGCCCTTTGGGCTCCACCTGTGTCCCTGCTCACACCAGGTGGTTATGGGTGTGAAAACCTCAGCTGCCTAAATGTCAGTGATTCGCGTTTCCTCTGAGCAGTACGGAGTACGAGGCAGTGGTGTGTTTGGACCCTGTTTGCGAAGTCCAGACAGGATGCGTTTGCTCCCCCCCCAGCTTAACCCTCAGCCTTGACAGCTTTGCTTTTTTTCTCCAGGGTCACATAAGCCTCCTGAAGAACCTGGTGTCATCTGATTATTCTTACTTATGGGTTAGGCCCTCG
Source organism: Aptenodytes forsteri (assembly GCF_000699145.1). NCBI lineage: Eukaryota > Metazoa > Chordata > Aves > Sphenisciformes > Spheniscidae > Aptenodytes > Aptenodytes forsteri. Next base: position 12,355,801 of record NW_008796063.1, read on the forward strand.
GTATCCCGAGAGCAGCTACAAACTATTTCTGGAGAAGTAGATGAAATAGGAAAACTAGTCTTAGGGTAAGTGTCTCTTCCCAGCTCTGTACACACCCACCTGCCCGCCCCAGAGCATTGCTCTTGGCTGCTGTATTGATGTTGGACATGCTCACAGTTCTTACTTAATTTGCTTTACTTTGGAACGTGCTGTAGTTGATAACTAGTGAGAAATTCTGTGGTTTTAATTGAAAAGCAGCGTGCCAGCGGGAAAGCTCACATCGGTGCTCTCAAGCAAGAATTGTCACGTCTGGGTTTAGTAAAGCACCAAGCACAGCGGAGTTTGTGTGCCAGCAGGCGCTAATGAAGCAGCAGTGTTAGCAGGGGTTTCCCATGCCACCTGATCTCCTGTGCTTTTGTCTGCTGAAGCATCAAACTGGATAAGTGCAAGGTGGTTTTGGTCCACGTGTGTTCAGATTATGTAACGAGGTTTCTGGGTCTCTGGAATGAACCCGGTTCGTGTCCAGCCGGAATCACCGTCACTTCTGAAGCGTTCGTCCCTGGGGAGCTTTTCCTGCTTCCATTCCTTTGTCTCTAGCTAGCAGTCTGCAGTTCTGTCCGCTCGGGAACATCGCCGGGATTGCAGACAATCTGCCCAGTCTAGGACCTTCCTTCTACGCCAGTGGGTTTTGTGGGGTTTTGCCAACGAGTTTCACTGCTGCCCCATGCCCCTCTGCTACGCCACGCCTTGCAGCTAGGCGGGGTGGTACGTCCGTCACCTTTCCAGTTCAGATCTCGCCTCTGGACTAAAATGAGCCCTGAAAAACAGTTTTGGGAGTAATTAAGGTGGCAGTATCTGCAAATTGAGCTATTATTTCCAGCTATCTGTAGAGCTGGTTGCCCTCAGTCATTTGTCACAGCTGAGTGGTAACTGAATCCAAGTGATGGTAATTTAAATGTCAGAATACTCGCTATCCGGGAGGGACAATAGTACTGCTACCTACAGCCGAGTAGTAGCAGCGATGGTTCCTGCATCTCTAAAAATCATATTGTTAAAAAGGAAATCAGAATTACTGCTTTTGCTGTGGTTTTCCAGGTCCTTGGCATAATTTTGTGATTTAAGCTTGATGCTTGCTTTTCTGAACGAACTCTGCTTCTGGTGCTGTTGAAATAAAGGTATGGTTTCACAAAGCGGAGTCTTAGCAGCAGTATCGAGGTAAAGCAGTCCCACCTGCCAGCCTAGGAGGGTACCCGTGTACACGACCAACGCTGCAGTGAGCAGAGGGAGTGCCCTGGCACAGGGCAGGAGTGAAAGGCAGGAAAGTTTACCTTGAACTGCTGCTGTTGCCAGGAGATTTTGCAAAACCAGTCTGAGGTAGCTGGCCGTCTGAGGTAGCTGGCAGTCATCGAAGTCGGTAGTCATTTCTGGGTAAGAATCCTGTGTTTTGTACGTCCCCAGATTTTAAGGACATCTTTTTTCCTAAAGGCTCATGACAAGGCAGGCAGCTGTTTTGGCTGTGGAGGAGTTGAACAAAGATCTGAGAAGCCTCCAGAAACAAACCAAAGAGACTAAGTACAGCAGCATGATGAAGCTCCTTCGCTTGGCTCTCAGTGGGCAGCAGGTAAAAAATAAAAATTCTGAGACTGGGACCTTCTTTTTTTTTTTTTTTTTTTTTTTAACAGCTATCATCTCTCTGATAGCAAGATACTGGTATTTGGACGTCTTGCAAGAATTGACATCAGTTTCTGTTATGACCGAATGTACCGATATACAGCAATTCTGGAAGAAAAGGTTGTTGTGAAAGTTTCAGAAAGGCAGAAGTTGTCAAAGCATGAATATGCTGGTCACAAATCTGAAGTTAGAAAAAGCTCTGGACCAGCTGTAGGGAGCGTTGGCAAGGTTGTAGGTTTTGGGCAAAACTGGAATTTTATGTGCAATCTGCTTTTACAAAGTTCAAAAACAAGTTTTACAAAAGTTCTTCAAAGCCTTACCCTGGCTTAGGCTCTGGCATCAATCCTTCTGGGTCAGTTTGATCATTCTTAGCATTTTACTTCAGGAGGAAAAAAAAAACCCAACCCTTGTTTTGAGATTGCTAATAAAACCCCTACCCTTGGTCTAACAGCAATCTGATAGCTAATCAGTCTACCATTTCCGCCATGATGATGCATAAACACATCTGAAAAGTGTAAGTTTCCATTTGTACAATGACTTCTTATGTGTTTTCAGCATGGACCGAGTGTTGCTGAGATGATGGTGACTTTGGGACCCAAAGAAGTGTGTGGAAGAATACACAAAGCACTATCTAGCTAATACGAGACAGAAACGACACCGACAGCCAGCCCATGGACTCAGATGGTGTAGGCAGCACGTGTCATTGTCCTAGACCTGTATTTTTTGATCTCAGCGTGATTATCCTTGATCAGATGAGCTGGGCTTTAGACCAGGCAGGTGTCACCATGATGTTTCCAGGTCTGTATGTATCTGCACCAAGCATAAGCCAGTTTGTCTGGGAGAGGAACCGAATACAGATTTAGGTCCGTCCTTCTGCTTTCATCTTGTGCAAATAGCCTGGTTTCTAGGTTGGGAGAAAGAGACTTGTATCAGCATTTAAATTCAGACCACGTGGACAGAAAGTAATGCTATTTCTGATATCAGCACAGCTCGTCTCAAGCAATCGGTCTCTTTTTGGAGAGGGCCTCGCAATCAGGGTACCTACAGCTACAACTACACAGGTCCCCAAGAAATACCATGAGGAGGGTATTTTCACATATATATATATAAAAAAAAATATATAATGTGTATACTATAGCTGCTGCCCTCTTATCTGCCCCGGTGCCTTGCCAGGCTGAGCTGCTCGGAGAGGGGGACTCTCCTCCCTGTATAACTGTGTCACGCGTGTGGTTCTGCTAAAAATATCCCTGACCAGGAGATTGGGATGTTTTTTCCTCTTTTGGGTGATGACCTTTAATTATTAAATTAATGTGGTGACTTTTGATTCCGTTCTCGCCAATGCGTGCTCGCTCTGCACGCCAGCGAGGGGAGGAGCAGCCGGAGGGGGG
>NW_008796063.1:12359148-12364688 GCF_000699145.1 Aptenodytes forsteri
TCTCCTCCACGGAGCCCCTTCAGGGTGATGTTCATGGGTGCTGTCTTAACCTGCTGCATCTCTCCTGCTCCCCATCTCTCCTGTCCATCCTCGGCCCCAGTCCTGCCAAAGCTGTTTGAGCGCTGGACTGGGGAGTGGATAAAGCCAAAAAAGACTGTTTTCCTCAACCAGCCGTGCAGACCGAGCTTTGGGATGGGCACTCGTGCAGCCCTGTTGCAAAAGGGTAAACTGCGCCTGTGGTTCCAGCACGGCAAGGTTTGCAGTCCGGTCCTGGGAGAGCTGCCTGTAAATGATTTTTAACAGCTTCTCGTGCTCTGTGCTAAAAGCAACATCGCGCTGTTGCTGCTTTCAACACCTCAGTTTGTGCCTGACTTTGACTCTTCAGGAGTGTGTACTCGGGACTGTATTTTTAGGCAGATTTTAGTAACAGCTGGTTCCTGCTCGTCCTGTGTCTTTCATTTCTGCCTCTTTTACAAAAAGCCCTAAAGCAGCTGGCAGCAGTGTGAGGTCTGAGCCGCTTCCTGCCTTGTGCCGCTCGCTTGCAAGCCTCACGCTGAGGCTGTTTTTTCTTTCTTTTTTTTTCCTGTGTAAGATAAAGCCACTGACCCAAGTATCCCTGAGGAAAACTGGGAATGCATCCAGCGGTTCTGTGACCAGGTGAACGCCGACATAGACGGGTAAGGCAGACAGACGGCTCTTTGTGTTCACTCTGGGCTGCGCGTCTGGCTCTGAGCTTCTCTCATGGCTGCGGGGGGAATGGGACCTGTCAGCCACAGTGCGGGGAGCCTGGAGAGACAGTGGGAGCGCTCGCTCGGCTCCGCTGCTCCTGAGAGTGCCTGTACAAGAACGGGTAAATAAGCTGCAGAGAGGCGTTTGCCAGCGTGGTGGAGGTTGATGTCTAGGAACGGGCTCCGACATCCATTACTGCAACCCACGAGGCAGCAGGTGCTGCCACTGTGCCCTCACCGGCCTCTTGGGAGACTGGCCGAGGATACCTGCTGTGGGGTTCTGCAGGGAAGCCCCGAGTGAGCTCAGCCTCGGCTTTTCCTTTCAGAGAGGTGGGAGATCTCTGCTGGGGCTTCCCCGCCTTCCAGCTGACAGTCTTGGCTCAGGGAAGGAGCAGGAACTAATTAAGCAGATGACCTGTCAAAGCTTAGTGACCATCCCTTTCTTTAGAGCAGATGCCTGTGCATTCAGAGCCCGTAGTCTGGCGCCCGTCCCCCCCAGCAGCGTGTGTGCACAGCAGCAGTCAGCAGGCTGGGTCGGGCTGCGGATCAAAGCTCCTGTGGCTGCAGAGAGCCAGCTCTATCTCCCTCTCCCAGCTGGCTCCCTCCGAGGGGGCAGCAGTGGGATCGCACAAGCTGCCTCAGTTCATCTCTCGCCCCTTGTGCGTGTGTGCGTACCCCAGGCCAGCGCTCTGGCAGAGGAAGGGTGTCTGACGTAGGAGGTTGTGAATCCGGCAGTTGCTCTTCTCTGCAGGGCAAAATCAGCAGCATTTGTTTTTCTTGGGAACTTGTGTGTTGCCTGACTTGCTTCTGCTACTCCCCAGCCCATCGCTTGCACCGAGGCTGCTCGCACATAAAATACAGTCGCCTCAGGAGATGGAAGCTCTCCACGCTCTCACAGTAAGTGCTTTCATCCACATGCAAAGAGAGAGAGGCAGCAGTAACTTGGAAATAGAGTCTGGGGGGTAGAGGCAGTGTAGCTGTCTCTTCTTTTTCTCTTAGGTATCTCTCCCTTTTAACTTTCCGTTGCACAAGGAATATAGAAACCAGGGTATAACGGAGGGAGTAACTGCTGCTGTTCCTTCCCATGTCGTTCTGCTGAGGTGTTTCAGTGGTCTGCAGCTCTTGCTGTTTGGCCTGTGGTCCCACCACAGGGTCAGTGGCCCAAAAGTTATTAGTGATGGGTAGAACAGAGCAGATGGTCTTAAATAAGCTGCTTAAGAAGGCTGGATGAAGGAAAAATACATGTTCTTGCTGCACAACTTCCTCAGTATCTTGTATTTGTGAATGCAGTGCCAGAAAATTCTTAGATTTAGTATTATAATGGCAAAGTTACTTTAAAAATTCCCCAAGACCTGTGTGTACAGTTTCTGTTTGGTACTGTTTTGTTTTCTGCAGGTGCTAGAGACCTGCGTGAATAACTGCGGTGAAAGATTTCACAATGAAATAGCAAAATTCAGGTTTCTGAATGAGCTGATTAAAGTGCTTTCCCCAAAGGTAGGTGGTCATGGTTATGCAGGACATAGCAGGTAGGACATACTGTTTATTTCATGCTGGATATGAATACTTAGAATTAATCTCACGTAGAAGTGGAGCAGAATTCGTTCTGTGCCTCCAAGCACAAGGACTAGATGTGAATCCCCCTGTAAAAGATGTAAGCCAGGGGCTCTTTTTGTGAAAAGCTTTTTCCTTGTGGCTTCTCCCAACTCTGCTGGGACAGTCGGAGACTCTGGAGGAGCTTGACGTTGTTCCTGTGACCCCTCAGCCTGTGGCCCTTCTGCCTCTCAGTGATTTACAGAACTCTGGTTGGGGAAGTGGCAGAGGACAGAGATGCCAGGAGCTGCCCAGAGCCTCTCCCGTGTTTTCTTATGCTCTGTCCTCAAACTCTTGTGCTCCGGCTGCTCTCCTTGCTTTCTCCTGGCGAAGATTAGCCTGAGTTTGGGTCCTGTTCATGGGGCAGGATCAGCTTAGGTTGTGGCAGGGGGGACTGGATTTCAGCAGCACTGGTGCAGCACTCGCCCCACCATCGCCTGACAGTTGGGCATTCATGCAGCCCCTCTGGGGTCCTGCTGAGGGTGTCCTGAAAGCCGGGCAGAGGGCTCCCAGCCCCGGGCAGCGACAGCCCTGAGTCAGGGGGAGGCTGGAAGGGATCAGCTGTAGCTAACATGGAAGCTGCAAAGTCCCTTCCTGCTGCTCTGCTTCCCTGGCTCGCAATATATTCATTCAATATATTCAATATATTCATTCCTGCTCCCTGCTGCGGAGCACTTTGCTTCTGAGTGCAATCGCTGCCTCCTGAGAAGAGAAGCAGCTGCCAGAAATGAGAAGCTTAGTTTGAGGAGCTAAGAGAGCTGTGAGTTCAGAGTGGATGCACTGGGTCCCCTGGCAGCGCCTCTCATGATGAAAAATGGAGACCTCTTTTATCAGAGACTGCGTGATCTTCATGCCTTGCTCCTCTCTGCATCAAATAGCAGGCCTGGGACTTTCTTAAATACCCCTCTCAGCAACTCAGTAATCGATTCTCCTTTTTAGTGGGTCCTGCACACGCTTACCGCTTGTACAGGTTTCATTTTCCATTACATCATCGCAATGGGCAGAGGTGCAAAAAGCTGATTTCAGAGAAATGTTTAACTGAACAGCAAAACCTCTTCTCTCAGTCCCAGGTTTGGTACGGGTATTTCAGTGAAACAACAAAGTTTAAAGAATGTTGTCACTATAGAGAGTTTTGTTTGCTGTTTTGACAAAACAGGTATCATAAGTTTAAAATGCCTAGCGTTTTGGAGGTTTGTGTGTGGCTTTTATCACTCTTCCTGATGTTTTTATAATACATTAAAGTGAGTGCTCGTAGGCAATAATGAGAGAAATCAGAGAAAACATCCAGATGCTGAAAAAAGACAGTAACTTTCATTTCTCATTTTGTTCAGTTTTCATTTGTCTGGGTCTGGCTGAGGCCAGTGGCGCTATTTGCATTGCGGGCAGTTAGGGGAAGTATTTAAAGTCAAGCACAGAACTGTTCTCACTAAAATAAAACAACCTACTTTTGGTTTTGGATTCAATAACTGATCAGAGAAGTTTTGAAATGGCTTAATTTTGATTGTCATATAATATTTATGTAATTATCATATTCTTAATAGCATTCCTTCTATTTACAGCCACAGCTATACGCGCTATTTCCAGTACCACAAGATACACAGTTGACAACACTGTGGATAAAGTGTTAGGAATCCATTTGCTACTTGGTCTCTGCACACAGATGACTTGGGGCTAGACCCATATGCCATATCTGGCACCAATACTTTGGTTTCAGTCTTTTTTGTCTTACTTTACTTTTTTGTTTTGTTTTCAGTACTATGGAACCTGGTCTTCAGAAAAAGTCAAGTCAAGAGTCACAGAAGTAATATTCAGTTGGACAGTCTGGTTTCCTCAGGAAGTTAAAATCCGGGATGCTTATCAGATGCTGAAGAAACAAGGTTTAGTTCTGTTATTTCAGTTTCCTTTTTAGCCTTCCAAGTCACATGGTTTCAGACCACAGATATCTGTCTTCTTTAATTTGTGACTCAGCTTTTTTCATAAAATGTTGTGTGTAAGGGAAAAAAGGACAAAGGCCACACTTACAAGGCTGTTTGTGTACTTAAGGATGCATGTAACTGTTTAAAGAGATTTACCAAATAACAGCCTTATTGAGTCAAAGATCAGGCTAGCCCTGTGGTCTCTGTTCACACAACGCTCACCACTGTTGCGCGGGGAGGAGGTACAGGACAAACTCAGAGTGATCTTTGCCCTGGAATACTCTCCCAGGATTATGAGGGATGGCTTCAGAGAGATCCTGAGCTGGATTTTTCATCCATTCGATCATATTTAATAGCCCTTAATGGTATTGTCATCCAGAAATTTGTCCAATCCCGTCTTGATATCCCAGGTAATAAGTTTCATAGCTTAACTAAGAAAATGCCATAACACTTTCCATGGAAGTTCAGGGGAATTAGGGAATTTATTTTTAAATGCTTCCCACCAGGTTTGCTTTGTGCATCTTCGAGCGTCAAATGGCTTTGCAAACCTTCCCCTGAGTCCTGCTGTGGAAAGGTTCCTCGCCATCACTGCCTTTCCTTTGTGCAGCTGCTGCTGCAGGCTGGGGTGCTGAGCAGGGGTGCTGGGCGCCCTCCTGCCAGGCAGCTCTCGGGGACCGCTGCCCATCCAATGCCTGTGCAGTCAGCGGCTGCTGCTGCTGCAAGCGCTGGCTGGAGAGGCAGGAGGGGAGACGTCCACAGAATCACTGCTGACGTTAAGGGCTCCTTTGGTACTCGGTTGTGTGTGTTCGGTGCCCTGCGTTTTATGGCCGTACTGATTGTGGCAGTCCTGCGTGCTCGGAGGTCAATACTGGTGTGCTCCCAGTGCTCTTGCTATGGGAGAATTTTAGCAATTCACCCAGAGGGAGCTCAGCACATCTGAATTTTATTTTCTGCCCTGAAAATCTCATTTGGCCTGTGCTTAATTCAAGGGATAAAGGGAAGTCTTTCATCTGGGTGTGTGCTAGGGCAGCTCCTCGCTTCTTCATCTCATTCTGTAAAGTTCTGAGGAGGGGTGAAGGAAATAGGTGCGAAATCCAATGCACTGTTGAGCATTGGTGTTTTAACAGCTCAGGCATCACTGAACAAACATTGTCACCCGTTCCAGGGATTGTAAAAGAAGACCCCAAATTGCCAGAAGACAAAATTTTACCTCCCCCTTCTCCGAGACCTCAGAATTCTATTTTTGACACAGATGAAGAGAAATCCAAGGTAAACCTTAGGGTTTTCATGCCTACCCCCCCCCCCC
>NW_008796063.1:12364769-12374112 GCF_000699145.1 Aptenodytes forsteri
CGATGCGTTCCCCCCCCCCCCCCCCCCCGATTTGTATTGATGAGAAAACAGGCTCAGTCGTATTTTGGGAGCTTTTGCTGTTTCAGACAGAATATCTTCAGAATAATGCTAATACTTCTTGCTGTACAACAGCTAGAGAATTCTTTGATGCTTTGTCAGAAATTTTTGCTTAGTAAAAAGTTAAGCTTTTTTACAGAAAAAACCATCAGTTTCTATTAAACTTTCCTGAGGGAGGGTTTCTCCAGGTCCTACAGAAGTTCTGCAGAGCCAGAGAGTTCCTATTCCCAAACAGCCAAACAGCGTATGCAGGCAGCTGTAAGAGGCAGCAATATAATCTGCATTAGATTATGTGACATGAGTTCACATATCTCCAGGATTATGGAAACTATTATGACACTGGGTGTGTCTCAATATCTGCTTTTATGTGACGTGTGTCTGTAGCATAGTGCCTAGAGACTGCTGCTCACTGCTGTCCAATGCTCTCCCCTCAACAGCTCTTAGCAAGGCTTTTAAAGAGCAACCACTCTGAAGACCTGCAGGCTGCCAACCGTCTGATCAAGAGCATGATTAAAGAGGTAGGGAGCTCCTTGGGTCAGAAGCTGTGTTTGCAGCCGGGGAGGGTAGGAGGGGACTTGGCAATTCAGTTTTTGACAGTGGGCCCTCTACACCTGACCTCCGTAGTGCCTGCCACCTTCTTGGTATGAAAGGGAACACCAAGAGGTGGTAATGGGAACCTTGCTGCAACATCAGTCTCAGGTGAACTGTTTAAGCTGCCCCAGAGGAGGGACGACTTTCGGTATTTGTTATTCCGAAGTGATGGTGCGGGATTGTTTTGTTTTGTTTTCCTAAAATATGCCATTTCCAGGAAGAGGGAATATTTATACCCAGGAGCCTGTGTGGCCCGACACTTCCACGTCAGTGGGATCCTTGCAGTAGTACTGCATTAGCAATAGAAAGTGTCCAAAAATAAACTCAGTTCCCAAGTGGAAAACAGCCACATCTGTACAGAATTGCCCCTTTTCTACAAGCAATGTGTGTGTGCACATCTGGTGTGTGTTTTCATTTTCCATCTGAAAGGGCACCCCAATTCTCTGCATAAATAGGAGGTTTGGTCTGGTTTAACGAAATCCCTGCAGTTGTTTTGAGAGTGTCCTTCCGTATAGCAGAACCCACCACCTCCCAACTCTAATTTTGAAGTCTTACTCGTGCCTGTGGTGAAATGAATTCTTATGCACCAGCACCCTGCCCAGGGTGCCCTGAGAAGGGCAGGAGGTTTCCACCTTCACCCTTGACAGGGAGGTGTGGTGCAGCACTGATACTGGAGCTGTTGGGGGGTGAGTCGTTACCCGCACTGCTTTGTGCCTCCTCTACCTGCAATAAGATGTTAGTAGGAAGCAACTCCCCAACAAGTGTGATCCAGAGTGACCCAGCCAAGCACGTGCACTGGCTGTACTAGCCAAATCGTCATCTACTTTTATTTCATTTTTCATCAAAGGAACAAGAAAAGTCAGCTAAGGTGTCCAGAAGAGTGAATACCATCAGTGAGGTTTCCGAGAATGTTAAACATATGGATGAATTACTGGAAAACTACAAGAGACAAGAATTGTCCAAATCTGACCAGGAGACCTTACAGGTAAATGCTCCTTTTCCTGCATAAGAGGTTCTTTTGACTGGCTATGGCTGGGGGGGCCCAGGGCAACAGGATTCAAAGGGCAGCACGGTGCACTCAGCTTCTGTCAGGGAAGAGCATTACCACAGCAAATAGTTTCCAACATATTTGATGAATAACGGTCCCTCCCGTCAGTGTAATGGAAGTTGGAATGGAACCGTCTCCTGCTGTGCCGGTTTGAGTTTCTGTCCGGGTTAGCTGCTCTTCTTGTGGTGTCTTATGGGGAAACGGTTCTTTCTCCAGTAGTGGCGTAACACACGAGAATCCCCTTGAGCCCGAGCATGGTTAGGTGGATGTGATGAGATCTGACCAGAGAAGCTCAAAGCTGTGGGTTCTTCAGCTTGTGCTATGGTTTCTGTGATTCCCCTTTTTCTGCCCAGAGTTCACCGGTCTGCTGCTGCTTCTAAGTATCAGTGAATTGAGGAAACATTTGATGTCACTAATAGGGCTGTCAGAAGAGCTTTATGGCCTCCAAATACCTGAAACTCCACTAGGGTGCCTACCAGACTCTCAAATTAAAAAAAAAAAAAACTTTAGACAACTGAATTTTTGTAGGTAAGAACTTCTCCTGTGGCTGTATGTGACGGCAGAGTTTGGAGTTAGATCCCTTTGGGGAGGGCTGCTGCTGTAGATGGAAGAGACCCTACTTTCAGACTGAAAAAGTGGCTGCCTCCATGCCTCCTCGCTTCCTAAAACACTGAGGAGAGAGCCGTAAGCGGCTTTGCATTGTCTGATGGTAGTTGCAACTGACGGTCGTAATACTTCCCTCCAAGTACTGTGATTGATCTATTCACTCCTGGATACTCTTAAGTAATTACTTAAGTAATTACTTTTGAGTAATTTTACACTGATCTATCTTACACCTGTATGCACAGAGAGGATGTGATTGCTGAGAAGATACCAGCAAAGCCTCCCTGTTCCAGTGGCTGTACTTCCAGGCCACTGTGGATTTTTAAGAGTGCAGCAACACGCAACACTGATACCCTTTCTCTGGACCCGGGCAGAAAGCGCATCTTCCTGTTCTAGACGTATCACCAATTACAGGTGGTCACGGGGACAGGGAAGTGTGAGAGTGTCTGGGATCTCCTGAGCAATGACGTGAAACGTTTCCTTCCATAGACTCTGTTTCAACGCTGTGAGAAGCTCAGGCCGCTGCTCTTTCGCCTTGCCAGTGAGACAGCTGATGATGATGAGGCTCTAGGTAAGAGCCAACACTGTCCTTGGATTTCTTTGCAGTTAAGCTTGTCTACCTTTCCTTTGACAACTGGGGTATGCCCTTCCTCTGAGAGGAGGAATGCTTAGGCACATGCTACCCTGCTGGCAAAGCTTTCCACTTTCACCTTTAAACCATGCCCTCGGGAAGTGGTGTAAGTCTCCTCCCGCTTCTCTTCAAGGAAGCTATTAATTTTCACCTGGAGCCCAAAATTAAACAGTGAATCCAGTTTCTTCCAGCCGAGGTGGTCTTCAGAGTTTTTGGAGCTCTGATGTTCTGGGAACTGAAGGCTTTTGAGATCTTTTCTCTACAGAGCTTGAAGTTCTCCCTGTCTATCAACACAGAAGGGAGAGTATTTTTTGAATTTCTTAAGTAATATACTGAGGGGGTCATATGAGCAGAATCTTTGAATTCCACAGTTGTGAAATTTAGCCCTTCCCAGAGGATTGCATTTCACAGTCTTGTCTGTATGCCTTGAAGACCTGACCGAAGTGGTGCCTCGCTGAACAGACATCTTAAACAGCAACCGTAAGAGCTCAGCTGTGCCTCAAACGTTTCATTCATACCCATGAATGCCAGGGTTCTTCAGCTGAAGAGTGCTGGATTATAGACTCATGTACACTCAGAAAACTTGCGGAGAACAACAAAGTGCATAAGAGATGGCAGGAACTGTAAGTACTTTAGAGATAGGATCAGATTTCAAAGTGATCTTGATAAATGAGAGAGAGGCCTGAAAGCGGCAGATGTATGTGCAAAATGCTGCACTTCAGAACACGGAATGAAAAACTAGCCAGGATCTTAAGGCAGATTGCCCCACACTTTGCTGCAGGCAGGTCCTTAGATGCGCTGTACCTTTCTTATGAGCAGTTTGGAGCGTGCCGTGGAACTGACCCGCGTGTTAGAACATTAATATTTTGTTTCTTCTCGTTTTCCAGCTGAGATACTGCAGGCCAACGACAAGCTCACAGAGGCGCTCGGACAGTACAGGCAGGTTGTAGCCAGCCATGAAAATGGTGGTGGAGGAGGAGGTTCAGCCACCAGCTCTGCTGATGCACCAGGTAAAGAGCATCCTGCAGCGTTCCACGGCAGCTCTGCTCCTGCATGTCACGTATGAGTGGAGTTTGGCAGCGAAGTGCTTCTCGGAGAATCAATGTGGAGAAAAATCCTATAACACAGGAAAAGTATTATGTAGCCATCATTTTCTTTTACATACGGTTGATAGAAAATATTCCTGAAGTTCTTCACCTATGAGTCCTTTCGGGCATGCCTGTACCCATAAATACACTGTTCCTTTCAGGAGGTTTCTTTCTAACTCTTTCCGCTATTTCCAAAGCATGCCGGACAGCCCCAAGACGCATGAAGAGCTATACACTGATTGACTTCTCCGAACTGGAGGCGACATCCCAGTCTCCTACAGACCAATTTGCAAACATAACCACCGCCTCCCAGCACAGCAGCACAACCTCTACCTGTCTGCTCGATGAGGAGTTAAAGTCATTAGGTTTGTATGTGCAATTCAGTACAGTGTTACCCTTGTTACTAGGGTTTGTGGCATTTAATAAAGATAGGAGAACTTTGACTTTAATGTCGGTCCTAAGAGAAAGTAGACCCTTTCAGCCAGTCATAAGTTTTCAAGAATGTAGTTTCTTTAATGGTGTTAGACTGTAGTCAAACTGCTGTTAGACAACAAAGGAAGAACCTATGGAAAACCCTTGTTTTCTGTAATTGATCGGTGGCATTTTGGCTTCTTTCTTAGGTCTCAGCAACTCTCCTGTTGTACAGAAACCACCACCTGATTTTGGCTTAGCAGAGGTGAGTGATCCTCAGGTATGTTAGTCAGTAAGGTACGAAGGACAAAAATCAGACAGGATGCTTGATCTCCTAGCTTTCTCTGGCAGCCTTTTTTAATGCCACTCTATTCTGAAGGGAAACTGGAATCCTCCTGCTCTGCAATTAATTTCTCAGTTGCAGTTTGCAACCAGATTACTCATATTTATTTCTACTTTAAGTAGTATTATTACAAAATGAGATTATGTCAGTGGAACAGGTCTGACTTTTGCTGGTGTTCTATAGCATGAACCAGAAGTGCCTTATTTTTCAGACTGCTGTACACAACGGATATAGTGAAAGCATAAGGGCTGTTCAAACACTGGGACTGCAGGAGGGCTGGGAAGACAGCTGTTCAGAGAAGAATGAATTTCAGGGCCTGGTCGATCAGCTCTCTCCACCATCCAGGACCAAGACATTATCTTTGTAAGCAAACTCTGCATAGTACAGTCTGACTTTGGAGATGAGGAATACTGTTTTACAGCAGGGAGGTTTAGGAAAACCTTTCAACTACAACTGGTTAGTGACAGCAAGCTATCAGTCCACGCGTTGGCTCTTAAGCAGCAGTTATGCACCTGTTAATTGTGTAATTGCACACTAGGGTCAGAAACTTGGGGAGACAAATCCCATGGCTTAGTAACAAAGTGATCTTGAGCTAAAGGAACAAAAACCTTACAGTCAGGTCTTTCTATAATAACCCCTGACTCAAAAAATACTTTCCCCAGCTTTCTTCAGGCTGTGACAAAGTAGTTTCCAGGCATTCAGTGGAAGCCTAACAGTTTGTGAACCAAATTAATCATCCACAGATCTTCAGAGCAGGTGACCATTACAATATGCTTATCCAGTCTGCCATAACACAGGCCAAAAAATTTTACTGGAGATTCCCAGCTTCCTGCATTGTCTTTGAGCTAGAACTTACTTTAATCTCACTGACTAGAACTACGGAGAGTCTGTGCATGGGGAGAGTAGACTTCCAAAGCCCTGAAACGGTTTTGCATTAGTAACAGTAATCAAAGTCTGCCTTAATGAATGCTGAAACAGCAGCTTCTTCCATATAAAATAGACTCAGTTTTCGAATTTCTCAAGAACTCAGAGAGTGTAAGCTTGTACTTTCTTTACACCTAAAAGTGATGAGGGATTGGGAACACAAAACAGACACAGCAGAAGATGGTATATGCCATGCAGTCTCCCCAGTTAATATAAGCTTTCTACATGCTTTTCTTTCCAGGGATTTATCACCAATGAAATTGCCCTTTCCAGATCTTCCAAATAGCTCAATGGCAAATACTTCATTCTCCAGCCTAGGCTACGAGCTGAAGCCTGCTGCCTCTTTGCATCCAGCTTCCCATGATGCTTCTCTAGAAAACCTTTTTGTCCCTTTAATTTCAATTACACCGAGTAAGTGCCTTGATTTCTGTGCCCCAGCTCCGCTTACTAAAGGCTTACTAGTGCTCTTCTGTGATTTTTGCAGGGGAGCAAGCCAAAGTAGCTTCATGCTGTGCAGGTTGGCTGGAGAAAAGTCATGACTATTCTATGAAGGACTTAATGTATCTGAGGATTTGAGCAAGTGCTAGGGATCGCCCTGTGGAAATGTCCTTGTCCTCCTTACTCAGTAGTCAGGAGTTTCCTGCCCTGGCTAACCTTTGTGATGTGCTTCTAAACTGTTTGCCCTTAGCACCTTTAATCAGGCTTCAAGCAGTTCTTCTCCAGAGGCTTAAAAGATATCTGTGGGTGGGAGTCGTCCCGCTTCCTAAAGCAGAGCTGTTCTTTCCACCTCTGCTTTTTGATTCAACGCTGTACGGCCCAGCCCTGCGACCACTTCGTGGAGCGTTACCCTGGGCGCGTGGCACCCCGGTGCCTCAGAGCAGGGCACGTCCTGTTAAGAGGACTGCAGAGCCTTGGGCATCGCTACTTTTGGAAGAGGGCAGGTGCAAAGACATTCTGACCTGATTGTCTTCCGACTTCAGTCTCTCGAGTGAAGGATTTACCAGGTTTTGGAAGGGTTGGATGGGGACAGTCAGGTGTGGATTTATCATGCAGTGATGATAAGGGGCTAAGTCTTGCGTGTGCCAAAGAGTTACATTTTGCTTTTCCCATCGTATCTCTGTTGGATTCATACCTGACATCTCTAACTGACTGTTGAAATCCGAGCTGCTAAATCTCTAATTTAGACACTCGGATTCCTTTCTCTGCCTTAGAGGCAAAATGTAAATCACAGGCAGGTACTGTATGCTGCTTGGTCTGTGAGTTTGCTGGAGGAAGTAAAAGTTGTATGCATGTTTTCTTTTTGTTGTTCCTTATCCCGTCTTTGCTGTTCTGCCCTCAGAAGAGAGGGGTATCCATGCTTTGTTTCCGATTCTCTTTCTGTCTCCGGCAGGCAGTGTCTGTCCACTTACTGTGTACGATAGGAATGGTTTCAAGGCTATGCTCCACTTCTCCAGAGACCCGGCTCCTGGCCGACCAGACGTGCTGGTGATGGTTCTTTCCATGCTGAGCACATCAGCTCAACCAATTAAGGACATAGCGTTCCAGGCTGCAGTCCCAAAGGTGAGAAGCCTATGACGAGTAGCAGAGAGTGGGACTACTCAGAAATGTCCTGAGGAGAAGGTTTGCCATTTCTTGCTTAGCATTTGCCTTGCTCATTGGAAATTTCACGGCTTGCTTTCTGTGAACGGTGAACCTGTTGTATGGTGGTGTCTGTGGTCCCGGTGCCTGTTTCACAGAGTATATCCCCGGCCTTGAGACAACTAGACAGGGCTCCGGACATGCTGCTATTAGCCTCCTGGGCAAGGCACTCGTTCTGCCTGTGTATGTGCAGCATAGAATTGTCTATTTAGGAATATCTGCCTTTAGATGTAGGCTGTGGAAAGGCATGCTTTTCATTAAATGACAAAATCTGGCTGATGTATCTTTAACCAGCTCTTGTGGCTTGGTAATACTCCCAGCCCTTTTTCAGCGTGGACCAACAAGCATTCCCTTTGTTTTGTCTTTCAGACCATGAAAATAAAGTTACAGCCAGCATCCGGCTCTGAGCTGCCTGCCTTCAGCCCTCTTCTCCCCCCCGCGGTGGTGTCCCAGGTCCTGCTGCTCTCCAATCCGCACAAGGTACGTGTGGTGATTGAGTCTGCTGGTGGAGCACTCGGAATGTCACTGTAGTGGGTGGGGTATTTGTATGAAAGACAGGGAGAGTGTTATTAGTGGGAAGATGCAGGGGAGAGACAGAGCAGTTTGGGCTGTGCTGGGACGACATTTTTTCCACTGAAACGGCTTTCCAGAGCTATAATCTGAAGAATCGAATGGGCAGTTGCTGCAGGGCCCTGCACAGTTCTGCTTCAGTGTACCTGCAGTGATGGCTCCTGGTGTAGACACTGTGCAGATGTTGGCAACTGATGGAACATGAGGCCACACAAGCCACAAGCGATGGGTGGCAGTTCTGTGGCACTGATGAATAATAATGAGACCGAAGATGGGTGTAAGGAATCCTCTGTCACTGAGAAGGTTGGCCAGACCTGGATTGCCAGGCATGCCCTTGGGTGGCCTGCACAGGTCTCCCAGTCACTCCTCGCATATCTTACGAGGATCCAGGTCTTGTTCCGAGCAGAGCTTCCGCATGGCTGAAGCGTTACTGTCCCCTTTCAGAGGGTGATTCACTGCAGCAAGGCTGGCAGGGGTGAGGCTGACGGGGACCCAGGAATCTGCAACCGTGACGTGCCCCTCTCTCTGTTCCTTTCTCTCATAGGATCCCATCCGACTGAGATACAAACTAGCGTTCACGCAAGGCGCGCAGCCCTTCGGTGAGGTGGGAGAGGTGACTGGCTTCCCAGAAGCAGAACTCTGGGGCAGGAGCTGAAGTTCAGCAGGCTTGGACGTTGCCGTATTGCCTTAGTGGTGGGTGGGGAAGGACTGTGTGCCAGCAATGCCGGCCTGGACTCCGTAACGGCTCCTTTCCTCGGGATCCGCCATCCCCTTCTTCCTTTTGGTTTCTGTGCAGGTGTCTGGCAGGAGGAGTGTAAACTGGCTGCTTCTGCCACGGCCTTTTTCTGATGCTGCTTTACAGGAGGCTGCTGTAGAGCCCTGCAGCCCGGGAGCCTTAATGCTTCTTCCATACAAGTGTTTCCTGCTGCTTTCTGGGCCAACTTTCTCTCTTCCCCGTTACTTTTTCAATTAAAAAAAAAAAAGCAAACCTATACCAACAATCAGCCCTTATGGCAGACTGCTTGGCGCCGGGGCAGGATCACCCCCCTGCCCGTTTTCACTGGGGCCTGTGTGCTGATGCGCAGGCAAGAACATGAGGAACGGGGGGAGCTGGGCTGTCCGGACTCTGGTGGATGCACTTTATAGGGAAAGGTACAAAACGGAGTGAAGAGAGTAAATAGGGGGAGGGCTTTGGGGCCAGTCTGTGAGGAAAAAAAACCAGCTCGCCCGTCCCCAGGCCCCGCGGCTTGTCCTGCACCGGCTCCTTCCTTTGGGCTCCGCAGCGCTGCAGGCGCGCCCGGGGGTTCTCCTCAGCACGGCCGCCTCTTGCACGCGAGCTGAACGCCTTTAGCGACCACGTAAACCCACAGCGGATCCGAGACCTCGCTCGCCGCGGCGCTCTGTGAAGAGGCCCTGCCCTGCCGGCTGCGGGGGGGGGG
>NW_008796063.1:12374857-12383866 GCF_000699145.1 Aptenodytes forsteri
GCCCGCGGGCGCGCCCCTTTGCCGAGCTGTGAACGCGCCGGGCTGGGCCCGGTGTGGGTTTTGGCACCTCAGTTAACCTTCCCTCCTGCTGCGGCGCTGGCTGCCGCGCTTCTGTCGTCTCCGCGTCCCGAAAGATCCGCTCTAAACGCTGAGAAACGGCTGCCCCCCCCAGGGCAGGCTTAGTTCGGAAATCGGGGAAAATTCCTTCGCTGAAAGGGTTGTGGGGCGTTGGAACAGGCTGCCCAGGGAAGCGGTTGAGTCGCCGTCCCCGGGGGTCTTTGAAAGACGTGTAGACGTGGCGCTGAGGGACGTGGCGTAGTGGTGGAGTTGGCAGCGTTAGGCTGATGGTTGGGCTCGGTGATCTTAAAGGTCTTTTCCAACCTAAACGATTCCGTGATTCTGTGATAAAGTACGTATTTAAGTTTTAAAGATATAACTAAAGTTTTGTTGTTCGGTGTTTTGCTTTGTTGTTTGGGGTTTTTTTAAGTATTGGAGATTATATAAGACTATTGAAAAACTCCCTCTGTCCCGCGAGGGTTCTCGGCCCCCTCCTCGCTCTACTGCTTGGTGTTTCTGTAGAAACAAGCCATCAGGCTCTCCAGAACATGCCCAGAGTCCTCCGGGAAGTGGAAGTCTTGAAACAGGAGGCAACATTCCTGAAGGAGCAAATGATCCTTGTTAAAGAAGATATCAAGAAATTTGAAGAAGACACAGCTCAGTCAATGCAGGTAGGTTCTTGTCTTACGTAGCGTTTATCCGCAGCTTGTGAAATTCTAAAGGTTCCAGACTTGCTTGTATTAAACAATCTTGTGAACTCAAGATAGACAAAAACACTTCTTTAAACATTAAGAGTAGAAAAGTGGGAGTGACAGGCTAGTGCAGTCTGCATTTCCTGAGGAACAGATAATCGTGTTTCAGTTCAGACAGAGTTACCTGACTGGGGACACCGATTTCTGCCCAGATTTCTGCCCGTCGTTAACTGGGGTGCATAGCATTTTTCAGGCAAAGCGGATACTAAAAGTGCAAATCCAGAATTCAAACTAACCTTTTGTTGTTTGACTTTGGAAGTTGATTTAACC
This sequence comes from Aptenodytes forsteri, assembly GCF_000699145.1. NCBI lineage: Eukaryota > Metazoa > Chordata > Aves > Sphenisciformes > Spheniscidae > Aptenodytes > Aptenodytes forsteri. The sequence continues at coordinate 12,375,937 of NW_008796063.1, forward strand.
TCTCTTAACTCTTTCAGCCAACTCCTTCCTCCTTGTAATGGCCATGATCTTTTCACACATTTTTTTAAGATCCAAGCCAAAAATAACTCCCATAATATAAGTATCTATGGCAGTCATCTTCTGTTTCAGTGGGTGACATTTTTTTCTTTCTTTCCTTCAGGTCCTGGTAGAGATTGACCGAGTGAAATCTAGAATGCAGTTGGCTGCCGAGTCACTTCAGGAAGCAGACAAATGGAGCACGTTAAGTGCGGACATTGAAGAGACGCTTAAAACACAGGTAGATACCCCATTATTTTTTTTGGTCTTTGTGCCTTCAGCTTTCCAGGGAAACTGGGTTTAAAAGTAGGTTTTTGAAGTGACTTTAAAACATATACCTGTTTTAAAGGTATAAATGAAACAGGTATAAATGCTTTCTAAGGTCATGTTCGGTAACTGGGTTGCCTTTCCCTGGTGGCAGGATGTGTCTGTGATTTCGGCCAAACTAACAAGTATGCAGAGCAGCCTGGCTATGCTTGTGGATACGCCGGATTACTCCGAGAAGTGCGTGCATCTTGAGGCTCTGAAGAACCGACTAGAGGCCATGGCCAGTCCTCAGATTGTTGCTGCTTTTAACTCCCAGTCTGTAGGTCAGTAAGGCTCGGTGTCGTTTACTATCAGTGCAGGGTTTATTGTCTTTAAAAAGTAAAATGTTTGCGTGGGGAGTTTATGTCCTGGTGCTGGGTTGCGTGCTTTTTCTGGTGGAGCCAGATGCCATGAAATGCTATGTGCTCTGCAGCTGCCTGCAGTCCAGCGCGTCTTTGGTTTTCCTACAGTTTGGTGTACCTGTGGCCACTGTGGGAAATAAGGGAAATGTGAGCTGTTTTTATAGGCCGCGTAGGTGTGTGAAATGGAGGTGCTGAGGCAGGGCTGCCCTGCTGTCATAGTTTAGTTGTGCCATGGATGCTTCCCAAGTCGGAAGTGCTGCTCAAGTAAGCAGAAGGCCTCAGGTTTTGCATTATCATAGTGCTACTGGGCATTTCTGTTACCGCTTGGTGTTGTAATCAAGAAGGAAATTCGTTGGGAAACATTCTGACTCCTTACTATCTTGTAAAAGTTGTTTTATAAACTTTCCTTTAGAAAATTTGACTTTTTGGACTGTTGTTTGTGCTGCTCCTTCCCTCTCCTACTGTCACAGGGCTTCTGAAAAATACTTGTTCTGGTTGTTGCCTCTCATCTATGTGCACCTTGAGGTCCCAGTGAGGGTCTGGGGCTGCGGTGCTTTTGCTGCACAGCGCTCTGTGGAGTTCTTGTCTACGTAAAGGCAAGGCGCAGCGGCGCGTGACTGCAGACAGCTGGAGGGAGCGGAGGAGGAAAGAAGCTCTATGTGCTGTGCTTCTAACAAATGTGCTTAATCTTTTGCATAGATCTCTTTTTTGCTCTCCCATTCCTCTTCTGGCTTTCCTTCTTTGCACAGCCTCCTTTTTTCTTGAACTGTGCTCATTACCTTCGCAGTAGGTCCCATGCCTTTTTTCTCTGCTGTTGCAGTGCATTACCCTTTACAGACAAATTCAAGACAAAGGATGACATTTTGGAATATTTTCTCTGCTTAGGATGAAAGTAAATTGAATATTCATATGCTCTGTGAGTTCTCCACCGAAGAAAACATATAGGTGCAATAAAGCTGCTGGCAGCAGGTCTACTGGTACGAGGTGCTTTGCTTGGGCATACTCTTCAGAATAATTCGCTTTAAGCACTGTTTGCATTCTCTTTCAAAATCTGTTCCGGGCTTGTGGAGACATGGGCTTTTTTCCCATTGAAGAGAGTTTCTCTGTTTACTGTGAAGTCATGTTTTTTCCTGAAGTCCAGCTCCTTTAAATGTAATACAAGTCCGTAAACGTATCCCCGGAGAGTCTGTACTCTGTGACTTCCACAGATGAAGAGCACTTCAAGTGTCCTAGTTTATCTGTCTTCTGGGTCTGGTTTGAAAAACAAGGTCTCATTACTAATTTCTCTAACCCCAGATGTATTTTGTGGACAGAACTATAGTCATCCCCCTTACAGTACAAAACAGACTTTTGAGGAACTTGGATTTCAAAGCTTTGTGTAAGAGCTAACTGTGCCATTAGTCAGTCTCGAGGCAGCTAGCTTAGGTGTCAGTTTGAGGAGTGGTGAAAGCAAAGCTGAAGACTTTGTGAGGTTATGTTCTAGTTTTGTAGATAGCGGCTTGTTTCTGGAAAATAATGATTTCCTTCTAGGAAATGCTCTGGTTTTATCTGTCTTTAATACTAGATACATTTGCTGGTTAAGAAGTTAAATTTAAGAAGTTAAATTCATTCCTCGTGTCTGCTACCTGTTCTTGTCTGCTTGTGGGTTTTAGGCGATTCTGCTCCTGTTCGAGCAGATGAGCAAACAAAAGGTGAAAGTGTGTCTTTCTGTATAGGCCATTGTGCATACTCCCTTAAAAGAAGAATTCTCTTGCTCAGTTAGGCTAATGTCTCACCCTCAGCTTTGAGACTGACTATTAACTGCCTCTATTATTTTGTTTTGTTTAGATCAGGCAAAAACGTTTGTTAAAGTCTTCACTGAAATTGATCGGATGCCCCAGCTTCTTGCTTATTATTATAAATGTTACAAGGTAAGTATTTTGACAATATTTTGATGTGGAGGAATAAAAATTTGGATTCTTGCTTGGCTAGGACTGTAGGGGGAGCTGCTACATCATGTATTTTACCTTTCCTGTTCAAAGGAGGATGGAACCTGTTCTTTTCCGTGTTTCGTTCTCTGACCTCTCTCTCTGGCTCTTAACAGCTTTGGTTACTCCCCATGTTTCAAGAGTAATTCTCCATTCAGGGCTTTGTGTTCCTTCCTGCAGTAGACATAGGATATGTGTGTTCTGCTTGATTTCTCTGTGCCTTACAGTTTTGCTTTGCTTTTCTTGGATGTGGCTATGTCAGCAATAACTTTATTGCTGCAACTTGCCAGCTGCTGACTTCTGTAAACTCTTTTCAGGTAAGATTAAAAGTTGGAATTCCAGACAGTTCTGTAGCCATAACCTGATCCTCAAATTTCTCTCATGACTGTGACTTTTGAGGATTAAGTTCAAGGCTAGGGCTTGCCAAGTATTTCAACTATTATGTGGGGGTATCAGTTACAGTCTCATTTTATGAGTAAAATACCGATGTTAATTAAATCTTTGAATCAACTAAGAAGCCTGTAGCTTCGTGCTGAAAGTCTTTTCCTTCTGTGGTGCTGAATTATAGCAAAATGTTATGTTGAAATCTGGAGAGAGGAGCAAGGGTGGGCATTGTGTTTTAGCAAAAGTGCTTTGCATGGGAAGTTCTTGGTTTGAAGTAACAAAAGCTAGATCTGTGGACTGTCAGTTCTCCTCTTAGAATGGTTCTTATTACCCCTGCAGGTGCAGCTGGTGGCAGCGTGGCAGGATCTTTGCCAAAGTGACTTAAGCTTAAATCGCCAATTGACTGAACTGTATGACACACTCCTTGGGACCTGGCACTCACAACTTCAGTGGGCCACACAGGTGCAGTGACAGTTTAATATTGGTGCAGCATATGGGAGAGGACGAGATTGAGCATGCTCTCTTAATTCTCAAAAAGCTCTGAATAGTTCACCGGTGATCACTCTTTGAGTTATACTCTGTGCCTTATCAATGCAAGACAGGGCCTGCAACCTACTTTCTGTTTGTTGTCCAGCTCTTGCAGACAAGATTTGATTTCTGGTGTTCTACCGACAGCAAGGTTGCTGTGTTATTGACATTAAAGCTGCTCTATCGCTTTCATCTGTATCTTAAGTTAAATCTAATTTGTTGGTGTTGCAAATGTCTTCTGTTGCAAGACATTTGAAATGCCTGAATTGCTTTATCACTTGGCCTGGAGGAGGCCCTCAAGGTCATATTGGACTGATTCATGTCACTCTGTGTAAGATATCTGAGGGCTTCTGCTATCACCCATTGGAGTCTGTGTGCTTGTTTTTCCTGCCAAGAATAACGTAGGATCCAAAAAAGTTATTGTCCTTTAGTGAAATGAAGAAATAAGTTCATATTGTTGAGCCTGTAAGAGTTTTTCATCCATGAAGGGTAAGAGATTCTTATCTTCATGTTACGAAGCCTGGTGCAAGTGCTAGGCCTGTACTGCAAAGGAGCTCAGTGTTTCCTTGAAATGTATTTTTTCTGCCTAATGATTCGATGTGAATTGCAGGTCAGATGTCAGCTTACGTTTTAGCAGATAGTCTTGGAACTGGGGATTGTGAGAGAGAAACGGCACATGGGACAAAGCTCGTGTCAATCAACCTCCTGTGTCGCTTCTGCTTTCTGAAGAATTCTTGGACCTTTTTCATGATACTCAGTATCCATGGCGACCTTGCTGCAGGAGACTCATGGTGACCCCAGCTTTCAAAGCAAATGAGAGAGAATAGCTGACAAAAAAGTCACAATAAAAGGCTGTAACGCATTTTATGGTAGCGGAGTTAAGGGTGGTGCATGTAAATAAAAGTTCTCAGCTGATTACAGTCTTTCTAGCATTTCCAGTACTGACTTCTGCTTATCTGACCAGTAATTTGGCTCGTGATATAGCACTGTTTCTGGATATTTTACCAATATATGTGTTTTTTCCCAACACACCTGTGTAAACTCAGTGCTTTGTTTTCAAATGCCCTTTTCTGCCAGGTGGTTTTTCGAATTACTATAGTGCCTGTGTTCTGCTGAATTCAGTTTTTGACCTCTACCTATCTTCTGGTTTCTTGGTTGCTGTATTCCAAGCACAGTTTCAACAGTAAAATATGTATTGACCTAGACTTTTGTAGTCAGGCTGTTCTGCATGCTGGGTCAGCGAGGTTCTTGCAGTCTTAGCAGACCTCTTTTGTTTTTTTTTTTGATCCCTTGAGAGGTTTTTCAAATTTGTTTTTGTTCCCTTTTGGTTGGGAGCTCATGTCATCTGAGGAATCTGCGATCTGTTAGCGCACAAAATGTCATCTTCTTGATCTGTGTATCACCGTCTCTCACCAGTAGGTAATTCTATATTAATTCTTTAATAGAGAGAAGCACACACCCAGCACAGTTTTCTGTGCTGGGTGTGAAAAAGTCCAGGTCGGGCTGCTGCTTTCTCCTCCAACTCTTTACTCCCTGGTTATGGCAGCCTGCCTCTCTGCTGACAGGATTTGCCAACTCGACTGTTCTGCCTCTTCAGTCCCTCTGTTTCAGGAGCCCAGGTCTCTGTGGCAAGGGCATAAGGGAGACTACAGTGGGCATGATTGCCCCTGGGAAGTGGTGCTGCTTCTGCCAGCAGGGCAGCAGCACACGTTCAGGAGGGCTGAAGAAGGTGGTATCAGCCCCTGGATAGACAGGACCTGCTCAGTTTGGAGTGGGACAGTCTGCCTTTGCTGAGACAGTGACATGTGGTTTGTACGTTGTGGGGCTCTCTCTGGAAGCTATCTGCTGCTGTCTGCTGCCTGTCATGTTCCTCTGAGATAACGTGCTTTTGCTAATAGCTTTTCTGATACCACAGGTTTTCAAGAACCCCCATGAAATTGTGACTGTGTTGTTGATTCAAACTCTGGGAGCGTTGGTGCCTTCCATCCCTGTCTGCCTCAGCACTGCCATGGAGAGAACGGGCCAAGAAACCAAGCTGAATAAGCTGCTGGAGCTCTATGATGCCACCATCCACTTCGCAAAAGGGCTGGAAGTAGCAATGCTGCCAAACCTCAGTAAGGCGCTTGCGCTGGATTTTGTTATTCTGTTCTGTCAACACCTCTGTAAAGTTCCATTGTGGGATTTTGTTTAGTTTTACAGGGATGGAGGGATTATGTCTTCTACAACGTTGACCAGTTACATGGCATTTGCACCTTTGTGTGTGTGTATATGTGTATATATCTTACACTAAAGATACTGACACAATACTGAATGAGTTTACTGAAGCAGACCTGTTCTGAGCATGCTTGCTGTCTTGGGTAAATAAAATTTAGCACTTTTCCTTTTACAAGCATTAGTATTTCTTCTGTCTAACAGATGAGGAAATGTCTCTAGGGACGCTATCTGTGAAACCCATTGCAAAAGATCACAAAGCATAAAAGTCGAGAAGTTTCATGGAATTAAGTTACACCTTACTAAACAAGAGAAAACCTGCTTGAAAGCTGCATCCATTGGATTCTTAATTTTTACTTTGTAGTTTTTCTGTTGCTACTGGCTTATTGCTTAATCAAGTGAAAATGCAGGGCAAAATACTATTTCTGAACCGTTGGTAGTTTGTAGTTTGTTGCTACTGGCTTATGTTTTAATCAAGTGAAAATGCGGGGCAAAATACTATTTCTGAACCGTTGGTAGTTTATCCTCCAGCATCATCCTCAGTGTCTGATTCAAAATCTAACCTATGGTTTCCTTACCCTGTGATGTTTGTCATCTTGTTTTGGTCATGACTTGATGAATAATTCCTGCAAACCACAAAGTAGTGAGGTGCTGTGTTTGGCTTATGTTTTAATCAAGTGAAAATGCGGGGCAAAATACTATTTCTGAACCGTTGGTAGTTTATCCTCCAGCATCATCCTCAGTGTCTGATTCAAAATCTAACCTATGGTTTCCTTACCCTGTGATGTTTGTCATCTTGTTTTGGTCATGACTTGATGAATAATTCCTGCAAACCACAAAGTAGTGAGGTGCTGTGTTTACATAGGTTTATCCCTGGCTTGAACTGTTGGCTATTTATAGTCCTTTATTAATCTGGTAGGGCCCCTTCAAAGACCGGGTATGGGAAAATCCTAAATTAAAGCTAATGGAGCATTCCTAATGCTGTGTTTCCTGTTTTTTGGTTCCTCATAACATTGTCTTGAGCTATTTAAGCCCGGATTCTTACTTGATCGTGTAAATTATGATTACTGGGCAATTTCAGGGAGTATGACTGTCACCGTGTCTGTTTTTGTTGTCTTTGTGATTGTGTATTCTTGTCAGTCATTTTCTATCCTTGGCTTAGCTTGATTTGCAGTTCGTAATAGAAATGATTAAAAAGGACTCAGAAAAATGATGTCAAATTCTAGAAGATGGTGGAATAGGAAAACAGCTGCTGAACTGTTACCTGAGTATGTTTAAAAAAATAAAAATCTTTATTTCCACCTCTTTTGCTGTGGGGTAAGATGTTAGGGAAGAGAAGTATCTCAAGAACGGAAAGGCCACGTCACTCAGCAGAACAGGGTCAAACCAGTTCCTACGTATGCGTATGTGAAGGAAGGGTTCAGTTATGATTCGTGGGATAATTCAGGTTGGAAGGGACCTCGGGAGATGATCTAGTCCAACCTCCTGCTCCAAGCAAGGTCTGCTATGAGTTCAGACCATGTTACTCAGGGTATTGTCCAGTCTGATCTTGAGAACGTCGAAGCATGGAGATAGCACAGGCTTTGGACAACCTGCTCCATTGCTTGTCTGTCCTTAGGGTGTAAAAGCTTTTTCTTATATCCAGGATTCAAAGTAATTCTGGTTTGCTGCTAGTTTGAGTTTGGCAAAACTTCACGGTAACAGCTAGTGTCCAGTTCTGATTTGAGAAATAATCATTCAGACGTGTTTTTTGTGTGGGTTTGCAGCTCCCTGCTCAACAGAATGGCACTGAAATGCTGAGTTCATGGTTCAGGTTGATGAACACCATGAAGTAGTAGTGCTAAGTGAATTGAGTTAGTGTCAATTATTTTAAGTATGAACCAGGCTTTCTGATAAATGAGGATTGACCCTGTTTTAAGTTGTGGGAGTAACGTGTTTCACTTCTCAAATGGTTTCAATACTTTCCTTCTACTGTAGGTTGGAATGTTTAATAGATTTTTGTCACCCAGGCTGTTTTGGAGCAGTGAGTGATAATTTTCTTGAGGCACTTGTTGAGGTAGAACATCTTGGTTTTAGGAAGCAGGTAGAGACGATAACCTTGGTTTTAAAAAAAAAAAAAAAAAATTAAAAAAAAAA
>NW_008796063.1:12383902-12418584 GCF_000699145.1 Aptenodytes forsteri
AATCTTTTTTAGAAAAGGAGGAAAAAAAAAAACCCTTTTTTAAAAAAAAAAAAAAAAAAAAAAATTAAAAAAAAAATCTGTGTAGTAGAGACTTAAAGCTGTTGGGCAACATTCCAAGCCTGTGTAGGCAGCATGCTCTAATTGAAGAACTGCTGCAGGTTGCTTGAAACAAGGTTTTTAGTAGCATGTTCATCTATTTGTAGACTAAACATCTGATTCTTTGTAGAGGAGCAGAACCTGGTAAAAGTGATGGAACTGGTGGAAGCGGTGTATGGTCCATACAAGCCCTATCAACTTGAGTATGGAGACCTGGAAGAAGAAAACCTCCTCATTCAGATCAGTGCAGTGCCCTTGGTAATGTAGCAATCTTTGTTCAACTACACAGGGAGAGGCTCGAAGCCTCTACTAAATACATGGGTCTTTGCCATAGTTATTGCTGTCTTTCCTCCTGTAATTTTTTGGTAATATTTCCTGTTTGCAGTATATTTTCATACTGTTAAGTAAATTTTGTTTAAGAAATAAAGTTAATTTCAGCAGCACTGTCAGGTCGGAGGTAACTCCTTTCTTCTTCTCCTTCACCCAGTAACTGGCACTGTGTGGATCTGCTGGAGAAAGACTTTACCAAAATATTGCTATCAATCAGGAGCCTGCTTCAGGTTCGATAGAATTTATTAAGAACAGGGTCCGGGTAGGAAAGTCCTTTTTGTAGAAGATTCTGTTGTTGGCAGAACTGTTTTTCCTTGAAGACCTGGTAAACGTAGGATTTGGCAGCCTGACTTTTATTAACAGTCACTGTGCAGGAGGGTGGAAGCAACCAGCATTATTCTCCCTTACGTGTGTCACAAGATTGGAGGATACTGAGAGACCAATGTGTTACACAAGGTGTCTTTTCTTTAATGCCTGGACACTTGCTGAAAGAAGCGTCAGGCTCAACTTCGTTGTTTTTGTTATTTAGGAGCATTGGGAAGTAATTGACTGCGTCCAGGAACTGAACCATTCAGTCAACAAACTCTTCATTCTGGCTTCTGGAGCCATCGAGAACTGCATTAAACTCACTGATGGACTGGGGGCGTGTGGGCTCCTTAAGGCCCTGAAAGCTCTGTTCACAAAGTAAGGTGCTTTTAGTTACACTGCTGCATTTATCCTAAGGGAGTAGCAAGTATTCAGTTTGTGGCCAAGGACTTTGTAGTTTATGAAAAGTGGCTGAGAGCAGAAAGTATCTATAACCCTAATAGGAATCATCTGATATCCCCTCCTACTGTTTCTTAGGGGAAAAATGGAAGCTTTTTATGGCTAAATGGAAGACTTTTCTCAGCTGTTTTCTATTCTGGTTGGACTGAATTTTCATTTTTAATAAACACTTTTGGAGGGAAAAATATTTCCCAAAACAGAGTAGGACAAAGACAAGTTAGGCTGATGAAAGTAGGACTCAGTGAGGAAATGTATACTTACTGGGACAAGTGACCTCACATTCAGAATCTACCTGTAAGTGTGAGATACCCTAGTAAGTGAGGTTCACTATAAGTTCTTGTCTTAAAGTATCAGTGACAGCCTGCTTAGATCATATTCCAGTACTGATTACCACCTCCTTACTTCCTGATATCGAAAGAGCTGCTCACAAGGTATAAATCAAACTGTTACCTTGCTGCCCTGTGGGGAAGAGGGAAGAGGAAAGCACGCTTCTCTGATCTCACCTTCGTTACAGGCAATTACATAGCAGTGTGCATGCCTCCAGCTTATGGGCATTATTTAAAAAATAAAAAAAAGGGGGTGTGTGGAAAACAAAATGTTCTCCTTTTTATCCATGTTCTCATCTGGGGAGTAGCTGAGAAAACAAATTTATGAGATTGTTGTCACTGTGTTCCTGGAGTAAGGGCCAAGTGATGTTGGAGTAGCAGTAGCCTTATAAACTTCTTCTGGTCTTTCCTAGGAGATGTGATTAGTGTAGTGGTAACAAAAATGTCTTACTCATACCTTCTCATGGGAGTGGAGGGTTCCTCGTAACCCATGTGCAACAAATTGAAGTAGCCACACAGTATCTGTTACTCTGAGTTTCTCCCAGTCTTCTGGTGTAGGCTTGAGCGGGCTGTGGCTGATCAGTTCTTCACATCCATGTGTCTGGACTGGAACAACGGTGTCTCTTCTGAACTCCTCCTCTTTTAATATTTCTGGTTCTTATTTGGCCCTTGTAGAGGACTGAATGAGCAAATCACAGGACATGCAGTTATGCTGCTCTCCAACCTATTCTCTTATGCTGGTGCTTATCTCTTCTCCATTTCTCATTACAGGTATACATCTGACTTTACAAATACATTGCAGTCTATACGAAAGAAATGTAAACTGGATGATGTCCTATCAGATTCCCTTTTCCAGGAGGACTGGACTGCATTCCAAAACTCTGTCCGGTAAAGGGGATTTTTTTGGCCCAGCTCAGACCTGATTTTTGTATCAAAGTTGGAAGGGAATTACTTGGGGTCAGTTTACACAAGTTCTTAGTGCAGAGTGCAGGGCTATGCCCACTTAGCTGCAGTGCTGCGAGGAGCATTAGTGTTAGTGACTGGGTTTCAGGTTGCTGCTGGCACAGTAAGTGCTATGAGGCTCCCCACCCTGTCTGGAGCAAGACTGCATGTCATATCACTTGAAATATCAGCAGCTCTTAGAATTTTTTCCAGTGACACTGAGCTGGCCTTAGCCATGATGACAAGAAGTAGCATGTGGATGAGGCTGTTGGGAAGAAAAATTCAGTATGTTATCAAATGGATGCAGAGTTAATAGCCAAATTAACTCTTGACAGATATGTCCCCTGTGGGCTGTGGTTTGGTTATTGTATTTTATAATTACTTGACACATGTCTGAGATGGGTTGTCTGGGGCAGGGGGGTGTCTGGCATTATCTGCCTCAAATCTCACAACATGTGTTTTTGTCTTGTTCTTTCCCAGGATAATTACTACTTGTGGTGAGCTCCTTCGTCAGTGTGGAGACTTTGAGCAGCAACTGGCCAACAGGTAAGCATTGCTGAACTTAATTCATGAGCTGTAAACATAGGTACCAAGTTGAAAGAAAACAAACCCCAAGGTGCTTTCATTGCGTAGACCATGGAGGGAAAGCAGAGCCACTGTGATTTCCCCCCACTGCCCCTCCCCATCTTTTGAAATGTCAGAGATGGGTCACAGTCGTGTGCCCTGAGACAGTCGCAAGAATCCTTTTTCTTGGATACCTGGCTGGGCATCAAATTGGACTGCCAGACTGGGGTCAGGAAGGAATTTTCCACCAGATCAAATTGGCAAGATTCTCACCCGCCTTGTGACATGGGGCATGAATCATTTGCTGAAATGAATCTACGTGTGCCTTAACTGATCAATTCCTTGTAACTTGAGGAGCGTCAAGCACAGGCAGCACGTAGATCTTTTGTTGCTTGTAAGCAGTGCACTGTTCAGCCTCTTGTATGTTGAAATGCTTTAGTCTGACTTGAGTGCCTGTGCTTTGTATAGGACACAGCGGCCTGCAGCGCACAGGAGGCTGGGTTTGTTCCGTATTTGCTAGATGTTCTGAGAGCACAATCCTCTCTTTTTCATCTCAATATTTTTGCAGTTTTTGAGTTGCACAGTAGACGTGAGAGTTGGCTGTAATTAGTGTCTGCCACCAACGAATATTCTCTCCCTTGAAGTATCATAAAGTTAGTGTTGGTCCTTGGACCAACATGAGAACAACAGTGCTGATTTCAGAGGATTTTGCCCGTGACTTTTGTGTACTTATTTTCAGGATTTTATCAACTGCTGGGAAGTATCTGTCGGACTCCTACAGCCCTTGTAGTTTTTCTGGCTTTCAGGATACCAGTTCTGCAGAAAAGAAGAGCTCCGTAAAGAATCCCTGGCAGGAATACAATTATCTTTTGAAGGAGAATCCATCTGAGTATGCCAGCCTCATGGAAACACTTTACACTCTAAAGGTAGCCTGGGAGAGCCTGCCTCTATCACAGGATGCTGTTGGGCCCACATTCGGTAGATGAGACCTGGGTTCCCCCTACAACCTGATTACTTTTCATCCTGAGCTGCAGCCTTTTGATGGGCTATGTTCCAAGTCTTCCACAGAGACACCGATTGATCCGCTGAGAGATGAAATGTCCAAACATAGGAAGTCTGGACTCATTCCATCTCTCCCCGGATCCTGGCTGTGTTTTGTGAACATGCCCTTATCAGTTCAGGTGAGGGAGATTTTGTTGCAGAAAGCATTGGGAAGGTTGTACTGGAGCCATCTCAAATTCTGGAGCCCACATACTGGCTTCTCAAGACTTTCTTTGCCACTTACGCTCTGCTGCCATTTCCATTCTGAAATACAGTTCTGCAGGATCATTCATGCATGCATCTGTGAATAGGGTAGAATGACTCTAGTTATCTTCTTGTGGATCTAAGTTATGTTTGCCATCGTCAGTCACATGTAGTAGTGAAGTCAAGGTTATGAGTTCTGTCTCTTATTTCCTCAAAATGTTTTGATTTCTTCTGCACTTAATTTACCTGCAACTTGTGCAGCTCTGCCTTCAGTGTTACATGTTTGACTTTAAACCTTTGCTAAACAGTCAAGTTCCATAGGTACCCTTCATGTAAAACTTCTGCTTAATTCCATGCAGGGAATCAGTTAGTTGTGCCCTTTGAGTAAAAGGCAGTTTTGCCATCTTCTCTGCGAGTTTCTCGGTATCTAGCCTGTACTGGTGCCTGACACGGCTGGAATGTGATGCTGATCTTTGTTGTACATTTCAGGGCGCAGTACGCAGTTTCTGTCTTGAATAACTGGTTGGGATAGAGCATCCCAAAGGAAAGAAGCTGTGCCATTGCAGAGGAAAGCTCTTTTGTATTAGGATGCTTAATAAAGACCACTTTAAGAATGTTAACATAGTTTCTCTTTGGTCAGTTTAATGACTTCTGTATGTAAACATTTTTCTGTGTCTGTTAGGAAAAAGGTACGAGTAACCACAACCTGTTGTCTTCATCTCGATCTGCCCTAAGCCGCCTCAACCAGCTGGCACACCACTTGGCTTTTGATTCTGTTTTTCTTCGTATCAAACAACAACTCTTGCTCGTTTCAAAGATGGAGGTGAGTAATGGGTACATCGATCTGATCTGAACTGGCAGGGTTTACCCGTGGGATCCCTTAGGGTGGAGTACAGCTGAATGTTGCTTACCTTTCTGCTTTTCAGAATGTTTCCCTCCGGTATCACATTTCTTCCATGAGCTACAGTCAGTGGAAAAGTTTACCTCCCTTCATCCACAGCATTCGCAACAGACAGCTATGTTTGCAAGCTCTGATGTTTGTTTGAGATGTTGTTTTTCTAACTTGTGTGAGCATGTATTTTCCACAGGGAGCTGTGTGGAAAGGGTTGTGTATGTTTTGGGCCTGAGGGAGGACAAGGGTAGCAGTTTTCTCGTCTGTGTTCTGCTTTCTAAAAGTCCTTGGGTAGTCACAGTTCATGTTGCTGGGTGATCCCTTCCCAGAATGCCGATAGACTTCATGCTCCAGAAAGTCATAGATTCTTTCTCCACTTTTTGCCTTACAGGCTTGGAATTCTGGTGGCATTGGTGAGACCCTGACAGATGACCTGCCAAACTTCAGCCTGACTCCTCTGGAATACATCAGCAATGTAAGAGCGTGCAAGGGTAGTTACTGGAAGCCCAACACTGGGGGAATCTCTTCTGTGTTTCCCCAATTTTTTGTAAAATCGTAGTATTTGTTAAAATTATTATATGATGGTGATAGATGCTCTCAGTGGTCCAGCCCTCATCAGTTGGGTTGTGCCATTCTTTGTAGCTTTTATGAAATCCCTGTCAAATTCCGGAATAGCAAAAGAACGTCGGGAGCACCAGGAGAGTTTCTTCTCTATTGAAGTGCACTGTTTACAGTGTTAACCCTCGTAATGGGATGGGAAATGCCAGCTTTTCTTTGTAGGGGTGAATGCTGAGCATATCTTCGTAATGCAGCCTGTGTAGCCTAGAAGTTCCTGCAATGTGTATTGGAGTGATTTAATCATACTGTGAAGTTGAAAAAGTCTTGAGCTCTTACCCTTCTAATCCCCATGTGACTCCCTGGCTTCTCCTGATGGAATAACAATGAAACCTTTCTGGCAGTGGGGTGCCTGAGCGGAAAAGGAGAGTGAGCTGCTCATTCCTTCTGACTAGGCACTCTGCAGTTCGGTGCTGCTGAACAGCATTCAGATGGCTCTCCCATTCTCCTGGTTGGTGCTTCAAGTCGCTGCCAGATTTGCAGTTCAGATATTAATATTAGCTGCTATTATTATCTCAATACAAAGTATAATCTGATAAGCAAGTTTTTTATGTTACTATTATTCTGTGCGTCACACAGGGAATGGATTTTTTAAGGACAGGCTGCAACCAAAAGCTTTTAATATTTTGGTTTCCTCTGGCTTATGGACTACAGACTGTAATACTCTGCTTTTAAAGCTTTTTAAAAAAAAAGAAATGTATAGAAATGGGTAGTCAGTCAATTTGTGGGATAATTTTATCATGGGTAGTTTGAATTTAGCTATCTGAGAGACTTTTATGAGGTTTAGAAAGCTCATGGGCAAGTATATCAGGTAAAACTTCAAGGAAAAGTTGCTACTGAATTTCTAAGTAGCTTTCTAATTAACACAGTTCACCAGGAGAGATGTGCATGATTGGTAAGAGGCTGAATATGCTCCCCTGCCACTTTAATTGAAAGTTAAAACTGAGATGTGTTTGGTGGTTACTTGATTCTGTGAGGAATCAAAGGGCATTTCTGCCTGTCCAAGGCAAAGAGGAACTTCAGAAAATTTCAGATACAAAGCATTTGTTTTCTGACATCTTTTCAGATCTACCCTTTATACTGGTGCTGAGTGATAGGTGGGCCAAGACTGAGCCATGGCTTTGTCTTGGGTAGTCTTGAAATAACACTGCTGCATTGTGCAGTAAAATGGAGAAGTTTTTTACTAAAGTAGAGTTTAGAAACAAATTGATGTGGCATATGTGCTGTGTAGAAGAAAAGGCAGGTGATGTGAGCTCAGGAAAAAGCTATTAATGAACATGCTTCATAATGGGGAGGCACAGTACTCTGAACTGTATCTGCACCTAGGAAGATTCTCTGTAGCAGCAGATAATCACTTTATAAACAGGGCAGTATTTGTTGTGTGCCTGAAGTTATGTAGCTTATGCATTTGTGAGCATGGTCCCTGTTTGGGAGTGATACGTTTCTGTAATTCATGATTATATTGTCACTTGAATCTGTGTTTCCTCTTCTGTGGTTTTGTTTGGTTCAGTCTATTAGCTTCTGCTCTAGAAAACAAATTGCCGGGAACATGCCAGAGATCAAAAATTTGCTTGGAGTAGGAGTTCTCTGTACAGGTTTTTCTTAACATGATTTTTTCAATGACTGGTTCTCTGACCTGGTGAAAAATTATTTCTTGTACAAAGTGTAATGATGAGCAAGAGCCAATTTGTTTCTGCACAAATGTAGGTTAGTGAGTTGCTGTCAAGCTCAGCTTTCTGCTTTCAGGTGTGGATTACTACAGTTGACTCTTTTTCTCTAGCAAAGTACTTGCTTCACATTTGGTCAGTGACTCAGCTCTTTGTGCTTTTATTCTAGATTGGGCAATATATTATGTCGCTTCCTCTCCACCTTGAGCCATTTGTCACTCAAGAGGATTCTGCTTTGGAACTGGCATTACATGCTGGAAAACTGCCTTACCCCCCAGAACAAGGTAGGGTGAAACCAAAGACTTGAAGTGTCTGGGGGAAAGCTTTCACATTTTGACATTACATGGGTGTGATGTGTCATGGTAACAAAGCTGTTTGAGATCCATTTCCTATCATCTAGTCACGCTGTTTCTTCCAAGAGTCTCCTGGTAATACGCAGGAGGAGTGAACCTCTAAATAATGAGTAAAACTTCTTCAGCTTGGTCTACTTAAGTTTAGTGTTCATTAAAACTGTGGTTTGGGTGCAGGGTCTGAAGTACTACTGTTTCAGAGTTGGAGCAATATTTAATCTCCTACGTGCAGGGAGTGAACAGGAGGTACCTGGGGTCAGTTCCCAAACTCTGAAGGGAACTGTTGAACCATCTAGCCTGAAAGACTTCTCAAGTTAGCTTTTGCGCCTTCTGCTACTTATCAGCCTGTCCATTGGAGTACAGTTCACGGAGCGGCTTGGACTGTCTAACAGCTTGCTGAAGGGGGAGTCTTGCTCCAGCTTTGCACTCCTGCCCTCTCTTTTGTGCTGGTTCCACAGTAGGGCCGTTTCCATTCATTAACCCCACAGAAAAGCATTCACTTTTTTCTTTTTCTGGCCTAGTTTCTCTCAAAAATGTATCAATAAAGTGATTTAAATCAACTTCCTAAGAGGTCTGCTATGCAACAGAGCTGGCAGGAGCGCACAGCAAAGAGTAGGCAAAGGGGAAGCTTGTGACCATGTTTAGAAGGGGTGAGTTGTTAGGTTGGCCGACCCTCTCGTGTGATGTCCCCATCTGCTGAAGAAAACAACCCTGCATCGGTGATCGTACAGTGTATTCTTACCCCCAGACAGTATCTAAGTTGGGATTCTTGCAACAGCTGATGCCAGGAACTGACCTGGTATGAAGCCTTCCAGCTTCAGACCCTAGTGAAATCTGGAGAGAATATCCTGTAAGCTTAATTTTACACTAATCGCTTGTGGTATAAAATATGCAGTCCTCTATGGCCTTGCTGAGAACCACAGCCCCTTAATTTGTTGCTAGAAAAAGAGGAGCCCCTGAGCTCCTTTCTTCAGGAATTGATTATTTGTTCTCAAACATGATAGTAATGCTGTTTACTTGTAAACAACTTTTTCCTCTGCCTCTTTTTTCTGTAAATCCAGGAAAAACTACTGTTATACCCTGTGTGACATGCTAACCTGTTCCCGTCTGTGACAAAGATTGGGAGCCCGTGGTCAGAAACTCGTCTGCCTTGTTTTGGACAGGCTTTGCATCTTTGGGAATTTCTTTTCTCAAGGGTCTGACCATATGTTCTAGTCTCCGTAGTCAGGTTCTTGCTCAGTAAGGACACAATTCTGGAATGCTGACCGCTTCATTTAAATTCCTTTTTCATCCTATATTTACTCCAGCTGAAAAATCATTAGAGCTCCACTGCTACTTCCATTGCCACCTGAGTCTTCAGTGATTAGATACCAGCCACAATGATCAAACCCCCCATGCTGAAAGAAGTGCAGTGGGTGCTGTGGGTGGCTGCTGAGACAGCTACGGCCCAGATTCCTCTTCAAAACTTTCTCCCCAGAACACACAAGGAGTTTTTCTGGGTGTCTTTCCTTAATTTCTTGCAGCAAGCTGAGTTTTGGCTTGTGTTCATTCTTCAGATGGCTGTCCTTACCTGTTGTGTCATTAATCCTGCTGCAATTAACAACAGTAGCTACATAATGCTTCCCAGCAGATTGGCAGCACACCATGGTTTGCTGTGGTTAATCTCTTCTTGGTGTTTATTTCCACTGACAATCAAGGAAGTGTAGAGCTTGGTATTTATAGTCTTCCTGTAGCCTTCTGAGAATACGCTCTTTAGTTTAAGTTTTTGCATTACTTATTTTGTCATATTAAAGTAGTTACATGTTTAATAGTTTGTTAACTTTCAAAACACTGATGAACACAGAATTCCTTTAGGGCTTGAAAAAAAACCTGTGAATCCTTGTCATTGCAGTAGTTTGTAAACTAGTCCTGGAAGATGATCCTATAGAATATGCCAGGCAGTGCCCCTGACCCCAGCCTGATCACCTGTCAGCCCTTTGGAAATGACTTACCTGGAGAAGTAATACAGGGAAGTAAAGTGTTTTGGGTCCTGAGTTAACTTTCAATGTACAGTATCAGGGAGGATATGTAACTGCTTTGACTACTCCAAAAACAGCTGATAAACTCTGAATACTAATGAATACCTTAATGTCTCGTTGAAGAAACGGTTAACCATTTATGAATTATGTTTTGTTACAAAACCAGCAAATGCAGGTGAGTGAGACTGCTGACAGCTAACGAGAATTTTCTGTCCAGGAGACGAATTACCTGAGCTGGACAACATGGCTGACTACTGGCTGGGCTCCATTGCCAGAGCTACGATGCAAACTTACTGCGAAGTCATCCTGCAAATACCAGAGCTCACAGTACATTCGACAAAGCAGCTCGCCACAGACATTGGTAAGCTCAGTGCACACGTTGTCCTAAGAACTGTTGCCGTAACACATGGGCTGCTCTGTCATTACATTAGATTTGAAGAAACTGCAGTGTGGGTTTCTCCTTTAATCGTGAGCATGTTGATCTGATACGGTACTCTGCATGGTGGAGTGGTTCACAGCTTCTCTTTCGCAAAGTGTTCTGTCGCATCCCTCTTCGAGGGAAGGGCGATGTTCCGGCAGGTACTCCTGCTTCTTCACTGCTTTGTGCTTCTGACTGTGGAAGTCAAAGACTTTCTGAACTGAGAGGGTTCCCTTACAAGCCAGTCTTAGCAAGAAGGATCTGTGTATAATCTTTTCAAGTGTGGCACTGCTCTTTCCCTTCTCATCGAAGTGCCATGTACTGCCAGTATATGCCTTATAGGGGGTACACAGCATGTGCCAAGCCTGTTGGGAAGTGCTCCAGTGGATTATGAAGGGGGCAGCTGATTTCTTCCATCCACTTGATAGCTGAAGTAGGGAAGATCAGCTAAAGGCCTTCTAAAAGTTGTGGAGCACCTGACCAGCATCCTTTTTTTACAAAACCTATAGGATCAGCTCCCCTGCCATGGTTAACTTACCGCCCTGCTGCTCTGAAGGTGCTAGATGACTAAAGTTACTTTCAATGTGGAGAAATTTTCAGCAGCAAAGTGGGACATAGCTGGCACGTGTTGTTCATCTCTGCCTTCTCCCATGCCATGCAGAGTGATTGAGGGAGGACTGATGAGGGGAGGCGTTTCTGTAGGATATGGAGGAGATGGGTTTTTCTTACCTGATGAAACTGTCGCCTTGAGACCACTACAGCTATTGTAAATGCCAGTTAGTCCTTTCTTTGCTGTAAATCATGGATGCTGACTTCCCCATGGCCAAGCTCAAAAATAAGAATACAGACAATATCTCAGCTTGCCTTTAAGTGTGCTTGAATGCCAGTGAACTCAGCCTGAATCTTTTTTTGTTTTGTTTTGTTTTGGCATTGCTTAAAAACAAACCAGTGGATTAGAGGCTGGTTGCTCGGCATTCTCCCTGTCATCCGTAATTCCCCAACTGACCTTGAATCAGTGAGCTGGAACTCCCTCCTGACAGCCATTCACCTCTGCAGAACTTCCCAGCTTTGTTGCAAGATCTTTGCCTTTGAAAGTGTGATTGTGATCCTTTATCTGTGACCGTGGTGACTGACTACCCCAAGGGTGTTGTGTGCAGATACTGAAACGTGGCAGAATGTGTCTCAGTCCTCTGAACAAAACAGATGGTTGTCTAAACTAGTGTACAGGAAGCCAAAAATACACAGCAGTCAGTACAGTTAGATTCCAAACACACTACGTTTTCTGTGGTTTTGAGCTATCCATGACAGGATTCTAGCTGTCGTGAAGAATGAGGAATAACTTTCATTTGCACAGTGTCTGTTGCCTGTTCAAATACATGTTTATCCTTGATCTTACAGATTATCTAATAAACGTAATGGATGCCCTTGGCCTTCAGCCATCAAGAACACTGCAAAATATTGTAACTCTGTTGAAGGCAAAACCAGAGGACTACCGGCAAGCTGCAAAAAGTGTGTCCCGCAGAATGGCCAGCAGCATCGCTGCAATGAGAGGCCTGGAGTGTTAGCGTAATGTCCCTGCTGCTGGACACTGTTCAAGGGCTGAACTGTTTGGGTTGGGTTTATTTCTCTATAAAATTTGCAAGGACAGTGAAAATATCTCTGGGGATTAGGGGAATTTATTTCTGAATAAATTCTAATAAATGTCTTTTGTCTAGGAAAAGCTTGTTCCATTTTTCCATCTTTAGAAATACGGGAAGATGTCCTACAGCCAAATTTACCAAAAACTATCTGGATGACCTTGAGTAAGCTGAGCAGTGCTGGCTTCTGACTAGAAATGGTCTGCCGGTTGCTGGAGAGTTCATGCTTCGTGGCGGTGAGATGACTGGCTTTTTCAGAAAATTTAATCAATTCTGAATCTAAAATTATGGGGTAGGTACAACAAAGATCGACTGATTGGAAGCTCTTCTACCTGGAGGCAGTCGTCATTGCTCAAGTCTGTCATTATTCTCAAAGTCAGGAAGACAAGTCTCATCAATTAGTAGATGAGGCATGATGAAGCTCAACCCTGAGAATAAAACCAGTTTTGTAGGTTGTTCCTTGTGCGATTAATGTATTCTACTGAAAGCTACGAAGTTTATAAGAAATGTAAGGAAGGTGTTGCTTTCCTGTAAAACTTATTAAAGCTTGGTATATAGATCTTTGTAAAAAAAAAAAAACCAAACCCTCATCTAGCCTAAGTATGCTTCCGACACTCCCACAGCTTTTTTTCTTAGGAGAAAACTGGACGGAATACAAAGAGGGCCCAAAACCGGAATGCCAGCTGTGTGAGACTGCTGGATAAAACCTCACATGCAAACTCTTCTGTTTTGGAGGGGAAAAACATCTTTCTTCCCCTTATCTGTATCTACTTCTGCAGTTTTTCCTTTTCTTCACCACCAGATGCCTTGGGGGAATAATTCTTTTCTCAGCGTCCATGTTCTTGCCTCTTCTTTCCTTAACTTGGTTCAGGCTGCTCTAATTAGTGTTTAGCCTGATCCACAAATCTTTTTGCTGCCTTTGCTTTTGACTGTTTTTCCCCTGGCAGCCTCCGTCTTTTGGACAGCTGTCATTTCTCGTCCCAGCGCTGCTGCATTTGTGGTCCTCCTTTTGGGACTCGTTAGTCTGATGTGTTCTCCCCCGGGTGACTGTGTGCTTAGCTGCCACGGCTGCCAAATCTGCCTCTTTTCTAGGCAGTCCCACGTCTTTTTTTTGACACACCAACATCTTTTCTGTGTGTTACAGCACACATGTAACATGCCGATACAGGCTTATATTTTACCAGCGATACAGTTTTTTGAGTGAAATTGGATTCCTTTGCTGTTCTCAGCTGGACTTTGGTGATGGTTTACTGCCAAAACTGCAAGGGTTTTGGGGAGGGTGAGGAGAGCAGAGGTGCTTTATAAAGAGGTTTTGGGTTTCGTGAATTTTGGCACCTAAAAAAATTTCAGAGCAGGGAAGTAAAATGTGTTTTCTGGAATGTTTGGGTTTTTTCTTGGCAAGGTTTTCAGTTAGATGTTTACTCTTTTGTTTCAGAGTATGAAAAGTCTATTAAAAAAAAAAATCCCCAAATGACTGGGAAGTTTGGTACTGTATTGAGTTGGGACTTCTCAAGTGTCTCGTTTGGCTGCGATCTGTGAAGCCTTTCCCCTGGAGAGCTCTGCGCCCAGCGCTGTGCCCGCTCCCATGCAGTGCTCAGTTGAGCCTTCCAGCGGCTGCGCTGCTGCTGCAGCAAGAAGAAAAACCCCTTTGCACAGATACCCTTATCTGCAATCAGTCCATTTGGGGGAGAGAGCCAAGCTGGTAAAGAGCCGAAGTCAAGTACCTGAGACGCTTTCCACTTTTATTAGTTGTTAGACGCCCTCTATAAACCAGCAGTAACCGGAATAGTAAACTGTCCATGTCCTGCCAAAGAACACGCTGTTCCAATTTACCCTTGGTGTGAGACGGGTGAATCTCACTGTCTGTGCCTCTCCCATCCTTCTGCCTTGTCACTAGAAGGTGAGGATTTCTAAGGCTGTTCTTTGCCTACTGCTATTGCATTTTGCCGGGCAGATGGCCCCGGGCAGGCACCCAGCTGGGGCTGAAGGTGTGAGGAACTGGAAGGTGCAGACTGCCCTGCCAGCTCTGCAGCCTGAGACCTGCTGCTGCCTCTTCTGTTCGTTACAGCTCCGTGGCAGCAGATGCCAGAGCCCATCCCAGGATGTCAGCAGCCGAGGTGCTGCGTTTCAGAGTGCCTTGGAGAGGGCTGGCCTGGGAAAACAGCTCTGCCTTCCCCCTCTCTCTGCAGCCCGTCCCATTGCGGCGAGCTCCTCGCCGATACCGCTATTTCATCAGCGCAGGAGCAGGCTCGACGGTTGTTTTGCCCTACGGAAAAGCATCTGATGTCTCTGCAGTATCTTTATGTTTGAATAATGTTTGTCTTTATGTTACTGGGATTCCCACACGACCGGACTTACTGGTAGCGATGTTGACAGCGTTGTCTGTTGGTGAGAGCATGGGAATAGATGCCCAGGTTTTTGTTCTCAGCTTTCCTAGTGTTTTAAGCAAATTGCTCTATTGTGTCTTTTGCAGGGAGCAGTGTTTTTTCACTGTTGCAAAATCGTTCGGAGGTCTTCGTCGAGTATCGGCTTGCGTGCGTACACCGAACGTTGAATCGGGAGGGTGTCAGGTGCTTGCTTCCAACTCGGCCGTGATGTGGGATGAAGCGCTGCCTCTTTACAGGGCCTCGCCTTTTTGGTGAAGGAGGCTGTACCGTGGGTTTACGGTGCTCGGGGAGGGAAGCATCCCTTTAGGGAGAAGGGAAGTGAGGCGTCGGGCAGGAAAAGTCTAGGACAGTTTGTAAGAGCTGGATTCCTCTGTCTTTACAAGCGTCCTTAACCGCCTTTCGTCTGCCCTGTCACTGCTCCGGTTGGTTTTATATGCTTGCTGAGCTCATGCTGTACCCAGGGTTAGATGGTTTCCTTAAGGAGCAGCCGTGTTCATGGGCTGTTGGTCATTCAGTCTTGCAAACGAGAACTAGCCGACAGATAAGGGTCTGGGGTCAGCACGTGGACTCGTTAAGAAGGTGCTCCCTGAATCTGGATTTTTATTCCTCATATCTTTTATTTTAGGCATTCTCTGGCTGCAGATAACTGTAAATTACCCCTATTTTTTCACTCCTCATCCCAATTAAGATCAGAGGCCTGTATGGTTGCTCACCAGCCCAGTAAGGCTGGTGGCAAGGGATGAGTTCTGTGTGCTGAGTCCTCACTTAACTGTTCCAGTTCATAAGGAATCTGGTGCTAAAGGATGAAAGTGTCATCTCCTTCTCCCAGTGCAATGTATCTAGCAAGTCAGTTGTTTGCTTCATGTATAAAAGATAATCATATGTTGTTTCTGAGGCAAAACTTCTTCTCGAGGAATCGTTCCAGGTGCTAAAAAGCCTGTAAAACACTAGTTGGTGGAATGAGTAGGAAGTTCTGCTGATGAAACTGCTCTGCCAAGTGGCATAGCGTCAGCTTCTAAATAACCTCCTCATCTCCTGATTTTCAAGCAGTGGCAACTAAAACGCAGCCTCCAGCTCAGGAGGTCCATGAACCGTGGGCTGCCAGGAGCGTGAACCAGAGGAAGGGCTGTTCTGCACGTGCCCCGGGTGCAGGTTTTTCCCTGTGCATCAGTTTCTGGGCACTGTCAGGATCAAAAGTCTCGGCCAGGTGGGTTGCTGAAGCACTGATCAAGAAGCAATGGTGAAACCTTTGCATGGTTTCTAAATCAGCTCCAATGTCTGGCTCTGTAGGATTTGTTAACTTACCCCTTTTTGAGCGTCCGCACATGTTGAGCGAGAGGTGGTGGGACTCCAGTCACTGAGCTGAAACCCAGGAGGATGCGAAGGAGCACGCCACGGGTACGCACCAAACTCTCCTGATCCTCACCTCTCTTTCTCAACAGCAGAAAACACAAACAGGCTGAGAATGTGATTTCCAAAGCTGAACGGCTCCCACGTACAGAAAACCGCCTACCTGTGGCAGCTGCTTCTGCCGCTGCTTGATACCACAACTGGTGCGTCTGCTTGTAGCTCTGGCTCCTGGGGTGACTTCATTATTTAAGAATCTGAATTTAATTTAAAGAAAGTGGTTAAGCTTCTTGTTCTTATGATCACCAAGTGAAATTGGAAAATGTCTGTAAAAATCCATATATCAGAAGTAATAGAAAATCTATATTTTAAGTTGCTGTTACTTTTTGGAGCTAATCATAAATTTAAAAAATTCATGAATCGTCTTATAAAATGAAGACTGCAGATATCCTAGCGCATTATTATCTTGTAACTGTAACTGCAGCAGCGTTAGAGCAGCTATACACTGTTAATCAAGGGTTTGACTTTTTCAGTGAATTTTGAACGCGGAAGTTCCCCCGTGCAGGGCAGCATCAGCCGTGCTGGCGGCACCTCATCTGGCAGAGC
This sequence comes from Aptenodytes forsteri, assembly GCF_000699145.1. Lineage (NCBI taxonomy): Eukaryota > Metazoa > Chordata > Aves > Sphenisciformes > Spheniscidae > Aptenodytes > Aptenodytes forsteri. The sequence continues at coordinate 12,400,108 of NW_008796063.1, forward strand.
GTTGCCCAGTTCTTCGGTCCTGCTTGTGATGGTTGTCAGCAACGAGACCCACCGCTTCCACTGCCACCGAGGGGAGATGCAGAGACCCTCGGCATGCTCTGCCCCGGCAGCTCTGCACCAGAGCACCGTGTGCTCGGGGAGCTTCAAGCAGAGAAGGAGCGTGGACCCCCCTCGCCGCCGTGGCCGCCCCCACCACCTCGCGCTCGCGCTGCGCTGGGCGCCGTGCCCAGAACATCGTGTTCCCAGTCGTATGATTTAACCACACGATCGTGTTTCCTCTTGAAGTTTTGCAAAAGTACTTCAGTAAGGCAGGTCCCAGTGGGTTGTGATGGGCTCCTGGGAAAGCTGTGGGCCGGCACCAGCCGGGGGCCGGGTGGGCTCACTGTCCTGCTCAGCCCAGCCCCGTGGGGACCACCAAACCCCCCGGCCGCCCTCATGTCAGGGCATGCACAGCACCCCCCCTTCTTGCCAGCCGCGGCCGTCAGCCTTTGCCAGCACTGAACTGCACCCACTGCCAACAGGAAACTTTAAAGGCAACTTTTAAATTAATTTATTTATTGCCAAGAGTGGTACTGCTAAACGGCCTGGCACTTCCTCCCCACCTGAATCTTTATGGAGGCTGGAGTATTTCTCTCCAACACACGTTAACAGCCGTGCTCACCTGCGGGGTGAGCATTAACAAACCCTGAGCACCAAACACAAAGCACCCGCGGGCTCTGGAAGCAAAGGAAGGGCTTTCTTTCGCTCTGTTTCCATTGTAGTTGTTTAGGGGTGGAAATACTGCCACCTCAGAAGTCAGACGTAGCTTGGGTCCCAACCCAAGGGTCCGACCCACGGTGCAGCACAGCTGCGGCACACACCGTGCCGTGTCTCAGCATCCAATGGGCCACAGCCATGCATCCACCATCGGGACGTCCTGGCCTCTCCCCAGCACCGCCTGCCTTGCCGCAGCCCTGCCTCAGACGCCGGCTGCGGCCCTTCACAGCTGCTCGCGCCCCAATCTTCTCGCTAGGAAGTGCTTCCCACCCACGTGTTAAAAAGAAATGGTGACTTACGATTATATAGCAATGCTGATGTATAGAAGCTCTACATACTAAAGCCAGAGCCTGACGCTGACTCTATGAGATTTATTACAGAGTTTATTAGACAGAGTGTCTTCACAGTGAACACTTTCAGTCGGGGAGGGGAGGACAGCCAGGGCTTTTTGGTTCCTTCCCAATTTTGACAGAGAGTAGAAGATTGTTCAGCAAGTGGCAGACTGAGCGTGGCGATGGCAGCCTGCCGTCGGCGGCCATTGGGAGGTAACAGGGTGCGCTGCTCACTCGGTTTCTGCGTCACTGTCTGGACCGAGGACGTCGAGGGGCTGGACGCGCAGCGAGTCATAGTTGGGCGGGGGGGTGCCGGGCTCGGGGGGCAGCACCTCGTCCCTGGGCAGGGCATCCGTGTCCTCGTGCTGGAAGCCCAGGTTGGTGTGAGCCTCCACCAGCTCCGACACTGTCGGGGGTGCATCCGGGTACCGCGCCTGCACCCGCTTCTGCTTCAGGCCTTTGCACCAGCTGATCATGTTGATAACGGTGATCCACAGCGCGTCGATGATGATTTCCCCGAACTCAATGAGGCACAGCACCGAGCCCCCCATCCAGAACCCAAACTGGCCTCCCAGGCTCGACAGCAGCCAAACGATCTGCGGGGAGGAGAGCAGGAGTGAGCCGAGGTGGCGACCCCGGTCCCTCATCAGCCCCCGCCGATCACCCTGTGTGCTGGTGATGCTCCTGCCCCTCCTGCCCCAGGGACCTGCCTGCCGAGTCCCTCGCCTTGCGGGTGCTGCCCTGCAGGGGCTGCACTCCCTGGTGCTGCTTCTCAGTGACCCGCCTCGCACTGGCGATGGGGATGGGAGGTGGAGGGGAAGAACGAACTGGGGACTGCGAACCGGACAGTGGAGGCAGCTTCGTCCACTTCATTGCCACGGACATGTGAAGCAACAGCACCGAGGGACTCAGCAGACTCCCGCTGAGGAGTGTCCCCGGACAGGGCTGATCAGCCCTGAGGAGCTGAGCCCTGCCTGTGCATCTGGGGTGACTTGTTTCTGTGTCTGCTCACCGGGCGCTGTGCAGAAGGGGCAGGGATGGGCACTCACCGTCGTGGCGGCAGACTCCGAGATGGTGCGGTAGTTGTACTCCTGGAAGTAAATGTTCAGCTTGATGATCCCGTTTCTGTAAGAGACAAACGGCAGCTCAGCACAGAGCCGGCCTGCGGGCATCCAGCGCCTCCGCTCCAACGCCTGCCTGCGGGAAGGGCTGCGCACAGCCCGGCCGGAGCTGCTCACGAGTGCCCGCTGAAACCTCTGCCAGGCAGGTGGAAGAAGTTAAAAAGTGCCACTGGCTGCGAAGGGAAGAGAGACGCGGTTCTGAGGTTCCTCCTGAAGCAGCACTTGCGCACGTGGAAGCTTCTTTGGGGCTGTTTGCTTTGCTTTTCCCAGCTGCCCTGGTTGGTCTAGAGGGGCCGTTGCCCCTCCTCGGTGCCCTGCGCCTCGTGTTCCTGTGTGCACGCACAGAGCGGCTGCGTCACGACCAGCTGCATTACAGGGGACTTAATGTGTACAGATCAGCCAGTATCTGTGAAACCATTTCCTGATTCTCTAGGTTTTTTTCCTTGGGGAAAAAACCCTCCTCTTTTCCCACTAATTCAGGGTTTAGGTTTTCAAAGGGTAATTCAGCAGTTACCCTAATTTTTGTGCATCCCCCCTACTGCTGCTGCTGTTGGCAGATTCAAAGACGTTAAGTACGAAGGGATGAACGTTACAATCCAGGAGCTGGACCCTGGCAGTTCACAGCTTCAGAGCTTCCAGATTCCTATATGCAACTGATCAGGAGTGCTGCGGTTAATGTTGATTTTAACTTAACTCACGTTTGCCTGACCCAGTTTGTCACTACGGAGAGCAGAGGATATGCACGAAGTGCGTTTCAGATTTGCTTTATGTATCTTCCAGGCAAACATGTGCCAAATCTTGTCCTCCCTTTGCATTAGCACACATGTGCTCTGGCCCATCGCCAAGGTTCATGTTAATCTAATGTTAACAGGCTCAATAGAGAAGATAAAGTGGTTGTTCCTTTCACTTACCTGTCCAGAGTCACATTTGTTGACATATCCCTTTCATAAGACAGAATATGGAAAATCCAGTCCTAGGAAAACAAAACTTATTCAGAACTGAGCAGAAGCATCCTTTCTGGGCGCCTGCTGGGGCAGGAACCCAGGGGAGCTGCAAGGGAGTTGCAGGACTCGGTGCAGGACCCCCGGGGTGGAGGAGCCGCCCTGGGGGTGTCCCTCCTCCTGTCTCATGCCCTGGCACTCGTGTTTGTTTGCATGCTGAAAATGTGTAATTTAGCAAAGAGGCACTTGCTACCTGGACATTAGCTCTGAAAATACCGAGTGATTCATGTGGCTAAGAACAGGTAATTATTAATGAATGTTTCAAAACAAGAAATCAGTGTTACCTCCGAAGCTTCAGACGGCCAGTCTGCCATGGAGATGGTCATCTTATACTGCGTGTCGCTAGGGAGAGGAGGGGAGAACATTGGTACAGAAGTTTCCCCTCCTCTGAAGTCACTGGAACTTCAGTTCTCATGCAGAAAAGCAGGCCCGCATGATTCGCTGCCATTTTAGAAAGGTCAGAATTGATGGGAGATGAAATGCAGGATCCCCTCCACCTTTACAGCTGCCAGAAACAGCTTACGTACTTACTTGCATGTTTCCTTACAAGAGTCAATACAAATCTGTCTGTGTCTTATACTTGATCTCAGTGATGAATAGCAATATGCTGTTTGGTGAAAACAAAAAAATCAAAGCATCTGTTTAGATAAGGACCCCGCTTACTGGATTATATCAATTTCATTTAATAAAATATATATTTAGGTATGAGCCTGCTGCACAGGTTTGCTGTCTTCCCCTCTAACCTTCCTTGCCTTGAGAAGCTCAGGCAAAGCCGTCAGACAATTTAATAATAAATTAAAAATATTTTTTTTCTGTAGACTGTTTCTCTAGAGTCAGCTTGCCCGATGTCAGTGTTTTTGGCACAGCCCTGCCCAGCTGCAGGGGTAGGAGGGGTGCCTGCCGGAGCCGCCTGTGTGGAGACGTGCTGCCGGTCCCTGCCTGCCTGTGGGGGAGCACCAGACCCCCACACACCTCTGCGTATCCTTGCAGGAGCCCATTGCCCCTGCTCGGGCCAGCTTGTCTCTGAACTCTTCAGGCATGGAGGCCTAGAGCATTACCCCTTTTTCTCCCTTTGGTACCCAGAGGGTCCCCTTACCTCCCCCGGCTGGAGCCAGCTCCCCGGGAGAGCCCTCCCCTGGGGCAGCGCGGAAGCTGAGGACCCTCAGCCCACGGCCAGGACCAAGATTTCGCCCCTTCTCCCCGGCACTGACCCGAACAGCCATGAGGAGACTTTACATAGGCAAAAGCCATTCACCTGTTGCATTTACAAATAAAGCTCGTGTCCGCTCCCGCCCCTCCTGCGTGCCAGGACCCTGGGGAAGCTGTGCAATTTAGTTTTGTTCGTGTTCTTACCCCAACCTGGGTTATCTTCGTTATTGCAATAATTCACCCCTTCAGGTAAAGGAAACATATAGTGACCACATCCACAGATTTCAATCATGTGATTTTGGAAACAAGAGCGCAGGCAAGCCTGAAAAAAGGAACAGGGGGCTGCTTAGACGTGGGCTGAACCCCCCCTGTGCACCTCTGCTGCTGGAGTCTACGCTGGCTGTGAGAATTACTCGGCCCTGAGGTATTTTCTCTCTTTTGCGCTGAACAGATGGTTTTGTGGCTGCACACAGAGAAGGCTGAAGCCGCAGAGGGAGCGGGTGCTGCCAGAGCCCATCCCCGTGCAATGGCATGATCCCATCCTCCAGCGTGCACCGAGCATCGCCAGGCGGCACGGCAGGCTCTGGAAGCCAGTCGCACTGGCTTTACAACGGCAAGACGAGGCGGGTGGATAAGCTGCCATGTGTAGGGTTGCACGGCAGTTACGGTTTTCTTTATGATGCATTTTTACTGCTGCTCCTCCAGATTTTAAGGTACATCTTAGTTGTAAGCTGCCCGTGGGTAAGTCACCTTGCAGGAGCAGAAGGGAACTCAGTGCCTGCTCCCAGTCGCACAAGAAACTGCTCATTTCTTCACTATTTAGAGCTTCACGGAAGTAATATGAAGTTTCCAAAAAGGAATAAAAATGTTCTACTACACCCATAGACACTGCTGTTGTCTCCAGGCTTTACACGACATACTGACAAAGGGCTGGTTTCCACTTTAAAGCCAGGACTTTAAAAATACTTCAACATAAAGAGCAGGTTTTAGAAATCTGAATTATCTTATCTGTGCATCTGCTTCTCTCCTTGAAAGGATTGCAGCTGCAGCTTCGGCAGCGTGCGAGCCAGGCTGCAGCGCTGCCATTAGCTCAGTGAGGCATGAAGTTAATCATCTGAGATTGGAGTGGGATTCTGGATGAAACAGTGCACAAAGCAATAACAAAGTCTATGAAAAGATAATTAAATTTAACAGCTCCAGCTAGGTAGAACAACCAGAGCATTTCTGTGTGATACAAAATGCTTACAGAGTTCACTGCAATCAGGGAGTGATGGAAAAGCCGGATTTTGCTGGGAGGTCTCTGAAGTGACGTGAATTATGTGGACATAGAACCCCAGTCAGCATTTAGCAACTTTTAAGTAATAATGCAATCATTTCAAGTATTTGCTTAAACGTTATACAAGCATCTTAAAAAGTAGGGTAAAGTGGTCCAATTGTTATAATTATATAAAGGCAGAAATATAAAAAACCCTGCTAGACCAAAGCCTTCCCACTTGTCTGGGGTGTATTCTTCAGGCTTTTGTAAATAACCCCCAAAATGGTTTTGATGTTTTCCTTATTGCCAGATCTCACCCTCCAGAAATGCTTCTCCCTTATGTTATAGCCTGTTACAAATTAACCAGTGCTTAATGTTTACACTGTATTTTTCTACAGATTCAAGGTTTACAAACACTCAACTTTCTCATCCCAATTTTAAAGTGAAGAAAAGGCAAAGGTCTGTCTTCATTTCCTATGCAAAACAAGCAGGCATTTTCAGGGTGAAAAATGACTTGATTCCCTTAAAGAGAAAAGGATTAAAAAGAGTAGGAGTTTCAGGAGAGGAATCCCTCCTGTATATTCCTCTCTTGTCAGGGATAAATATTTCTCGCGGACACAAAATACGAGCTGCTTTGCACATTAGAGCAACGCCACGGCTAAAACCCGGAGCCCAACAGTTCTCCAGATAGATAGCTTATATCCTCCCAGAGCACCCCGAGCAGCAGAGGCCAGCCTATCTCATGAAAAGTGTCACATTAACATCTCGGCAAAAGCTCCCCAGAGCCGCAGCCACCCTTCACGCTGCAGGACGGCGCCTGCAGTTGCTGCGGAGGGAGCAGCTTTGCCGTCCCGGTTACAGCGGCACACGCAGCTGTGGCAATTGCTCAATAACCCCTTGAGTTCGGGGGAGTTAGCCTGTTGGACACGGGTAATGACTGGAGTCCACCCCTTGCTGGTTGATCTACCTATAATTAAAAGATTTCAGCCAAGCGTGGAAATTGTAGGGGAAAAAGGTATTCTCACAGCTGAAAAAGAAATTAATTGCCTTAATGACGTGGCACGAGCAGTTATTCTTTTTAAAGGAGAAAAACTGCTCTGCAGCCTCCTGTGGCTTAGGTGGGCAGCCGGCAGAGGAGCGTCGGGCGAGCGCTGCGCCTGCAGCCGCCTGGGAGCAGGTCGGGTCCCTCCCGCTGCTGCCCGAGGTCCCTGCACAGACCCTGGGCAGGACGGGGAGCTCCGCGCTCCCCACTGGACGCTCTGGGAGATGTGTTTTCCCAGCGTTCCCTACATTATTAAGGAACTGGCATTAGCCAAAGCTATTGGGAGTTTCAGCCCGTTCCAGAGGCTCTGCCCTGCGCCGAAGGAGGGGGCTGCCTCCTGGCTCTGTCACCCTGGGGCTCCAGCGGTCCCCAGCACCCCCCAGTGAAAGCAGTGCAGGGAGGGGGTGAGGCCGGGCAGGACGGGGGCACGAGGTCCCCTTGGCCGGTGCTGCGGTTCTGCCCTCTGAGCCGAGGCAGTAACCGACTGGTGCGTGACGGCAACCGGGGCTGCTCGGGGAGCCAAAACGGGGGGGAACTGAAGAACCAGTGGTTTTTAAGGGACCAAGGGGCCCAGGCACACCCTGCTCTCGCTTTGCCTGCTTTTCAGGATGCGTGGGAACCCTTCACTTCGGGGAGCCGAGCTCTGAGGCGACAGGGTACGAGGAAAGGACCAGCATTAAACTGCGCTCGTACGTGGAGGTAAAAATACTTGCTTTTTTGTCTGCAAGTTAGCTCTTTGCTGGTAGGTCACACATAGCAGGGTCCCGTGTAACAACAGAGATCCTGGGAGGTTTGCTGTGTTTCGGCTTTTGAGAAAATGACAGAAATGACCGTGTTCATCCCTCTCAAAATGAAACAAAATTCATAGCTGGCTAAGGGAACAATAATTGCTGATGCCCTTTCCTGGCCGTACGAGCTGTTTTGGTATGAGAATGAAAACCAAAGATTACGCTGAACTGTGCTGCCTGCCAAAGCAATGTTCCTTATCTTTTGATGCAAGTTTTAATACCTGCATCGTTAGGTCTTGCTCCTGCAATACACAGTTATTTCCACTGGATCCACTGGGATCGTTTCCAAACCTGGGGCTACTGAGTGTTCAGACTCGAGTGCTGGTTTATTACCAGAAAAGAAGGTTCCTGTACTTGGTTATGCTTTCTACTTTATCATTGCTGATGCTCCAGTAATCCTGCACGCTAGTCAAAAATTTTAATTGCTTTGATGATTTTTCCTAAACAGCCTTGTTTGATTTAAAAATGTGTTTTACCTGTATGGAATAGGAAGTGTTGTATTGGCTATAGAGATTTTTTACGGGGACATCAGACCCGTTCATGGTGCAGTCACTGTAGGGATAGCCCATCCGTTCCAGTTCATCCTGAAAGAAAACCAAAATGGCAAACTTCAGTAGTCATCGCTCCTCCCCAGGTCCCTGGTGCCCATTTTCCAGAGACTCTGTAATTCCTGTATTCCCTGCTGGCTTTGAAAAAAAAAATCAAAGAATTGTAGGCGGCAGAGCTGAAAGAGATGCAGCCCCTTCCCCAGGGCGGATCGAGGCAGATGAGGGTGTTCAAGAGCAGCATGTTTTAGCAAGGCACCTTCTGACATGCTAAAGGAAGAGGGAACAATGACCCGAGCTCAGTATTTTGGCTCAATAAAGCACTTTGCCAGGACAATTACATAAAAGTCTCCATAAATTGTTCCAGCCCACAGCTAGCGTACACCTTGACTCTTTTGGTTTGAGCCAGTTCAGCCAAGACTTAAAACAAACTTGGTTGCAGTCCCATCAGATAACAATATTCTCAGACAATCTGCTCTAGAGGAATGCCACACATACCACTAACACGCCGATGGAGGTTTCCGTCCCAGCCATTGCATAGATGCCCTGATCCTTAAGGAAGGGGAAGCTCTTCTGCTGATGCAGCATGAGCCTGGCCCCGGCAGCAGATGACAGGTAGGGGATATAGTCTTGCTGGCTGATGTCCAGAATTAGCTTCAGCCCTGGGACACCAGACAAAACACTCAGAACAAGAATTGTATTGAAATGCGAGTCTTCGGAAAAAAAACGGAGTCTATTTTCTTCTCGCTGTGCACAGAAATCTCTGTTCCTTGGGGAAGGGCCGGGGCCTGGCTGTCACAGCAGCCTTACCTGTGCATAAATACGCATGATGGCGAATGCACAGAACGGAAATATCTGAGTGAATATTCAGACACTGCCTCAGATATTTCGGCTATCCAGATGTTGCACTTCTATTACGTGTAACATCTGTAGTCACATTACTTGTTTCCACTAATTTCCCTTTTGGGGGCTTATCCCCTTCTGGAAAGCCGTTACTCCCTGCTGTAGTGCTCCAGAGACACAGAAATCATAGATCTGTCATATATAACAGAAGTGGCCACTGAGAGACGAAACAACTCCCAGCACTTCTGTTCCTTTAGCTCCTTCCTCCTTAGCAGGGCTCTCTCTTACCAAACTCGGCTCCAGGGTTGGAAGAATTCAAAGCCTCTTCGTCCATGCCCCAGTTAAAGATGTAGCAGTTACCGTGGTCTGGGTGATAGATTTGGGTGAAATTCCTGGAAGAATCATGCACATAAAACTGTGACTCTCAGGGAGGACTAAAGGGTTATAAAATAATGCATATGTCTGGGATTCACTTTAAATTGCTTTGTTTGTTGAATGCCTGTATAGAAATTTCAGCTGATATAATTTCAATCAATCTGCTGTTGAAAAAAAAGCAAAACAAGGTACTGGTGTGCACTGAGACACAGCCACTGGGGATAACGCTTTGTCAGAATGGAAAGGAATAGTCTGTCACACAGATGAGAGAAATAATTGCTTGATCTGAGCTATGGTAACAGGTTTTAGCCGGTGTTATATCTCGTTCTTTGATAATAAGTCTCCGTTGGCCTCTTTGCAGAAGGGGCAGGACTCCTTGCAGCCTGGGCTGCTGCTATGTGTTCATGTTTGTCAAAACTGGATATAGAAATTTGGCATTCGTAATAAACAACGATGGCTAAAATGCATTTCTCAGAGCCTTGTGTAAAAAGAGTGGGGGCTGTAACTGGGGGTTGCACTGCTGTGCCAGGGGTACGCTGACTCAGCACCTGGGCCGGCAGCTGGTTATCACTAAATACCCTGGGAAGGTCCCACGGATGCTTAGTCTCGATATGTCATGAGCAGAACGGCCCATCCAAAACTAAAACTCAAGCCAGCGCTATCCTAAAATAACCCGTTTCAGCCAGGATCGCATCCAGAAACCCTCTGGGAAATGTTGTTAGAGTTAAGGACCAGCAGAAATCTCTCTATTAACTGATACATACCTTAAAAAGAGAAAAGAAAAAGGCTGTCATGCCTTTAGCATCCCGTACCATTCCTGATGTGACAGAAAAGGGCAGGGAGCTCGGTATGCACCTACTTGTAGTTGCAGGGTTCGGCCCCATAGAGACACGCCAGGATCATGTCTTCTGCCTGGTAGCCCATCCTGATTCTCTCTTGCAGCGGGACTTTGGAGAGGATGCTCGTGGACTGCAGGATGTACCACTCGGTCACCGCCTGTGCCGCGCTGGTGAAGTTCCTGTAGGTGCAGTTGTCGGAGCCCTGATGGCTGCACTGGGGACAGACAGCAGGCAGGTCTGAGCCCGTCCCGCGGGTGGGGACGGCAGGAGGGACGTACGGCGCGCGTGCTGCGGAGCCAGCTGTCACATCTGCATGTGTTTACCCACGGGTCCCTCCCCAGGGAGGTTTCCCAGCTGGGCAGATTCTCCATCGGTCCCAGCGTTACCTCCACAAGCTTACAGAAAACATAACTTTTTGGCCAATTTTTTAAGGCTGGAGTCGCCCCAGCTTCCAAGGTCTGGTCAGGCAGGGTCCTTGAAGCCTCCGTGGGAGCAGAGGGTGGGGGGTCGTGAGACCACCATGTGCCTCTGTGCTGAGGACCACAGCAGGAGAGGGGCACGGGCAGCAGCCGCAGCCTCTCCCTGGCATTTTGGGTGCCGGACCCGAGGAAAAGGTGAAGGTGGCAGGGAGCCTGCGCGGAGCACCTCTGCCCTGGCTCTGCCCTGGGCTCAGCCCGCAGCAGGGCTGCGCTGGGTGACCCCAGAGGATGTACGGCATTGTCCTCTGCGCTGCGGGCAGACTCCACCGACCAACGCTGTGCACAGCTCGGTTACTGCCTGTTGCCGCCCAGCATTTCCAGCATTCCCCTCGCCAGAGGCTGACGGACCCGCTGGCAGGATCCACCCTGCACCTCTGATGCAGTGCTAGGCTGCTACGCGCTGTCAGTCCCTTTTTCTATGAGGAACCTGCTGATCTTGCTGATGCTGTGCAGCTACCTACATTCATCATGGACTAACAACATGGCTCCTTGCTGGGTTTCCTTTCATTTAAGGAAGCATATTTAGGGTATGATCCTGCTGCAGGCCCCATGTGCAGAAATCCAGCAGCTTCAGCTGGATATCTGGCTGTGTAACCTGCAGGGGATCAGACCCCCTCTGAAAATTTAGAAACATCTTAAAATACCTCGGTGCTGCCTTCCTCAAAAAAACAAGCAAACAGCCCTGGAGCCTTGAAATAACATCTCATAACCTGCAAACTGCCCTGTACCGAGGATGCCACCAGCATGGGCAGCCCCCGGCCCCGGCGCAGCCGGACCAGAGCCCTGAGGCAGAGCGGCTGTGGGCAGCTGGTGGGGAAGAGGCAGCGATCTCCACGCTGCATCCCTGCCGAGGCACCCAGCGCTGCTCGTCCCTCCCCCCTCCCGGCTGCCTCCCACGGGACCCCTCTCACCAGCTTCACTGCCAGCTTGTACTTCTTTTCTTCTGATGTCGTGTTGGCTTGGGCAGGTGGAGCAGCCGTTTGGTTGCCCGCAGCAGTTTGGTTGCCCCCAGCAGTCTGGTTGCCCAGAGCAGTCTGATTTCTCTCGAAGATGTCCACGATGACGGGGTTGTCTTTGTCGTGCTCGTCGATGAGGACCAGCGGTATCTGGTGCCAGAGCTCCAGGTCGAGCGGCGGGGAAGCGTTCTCGCTGCTGTTCCCCGGCGCGGGCTGCAGGATCCTCTCCAGCGCCACTTCAATGAGCCTGTCCAGTTCTTTCAGCAGATGCTTCACCTCTGAGTATCTGCAGGACAAAGGGCGGTTACCAAGCAGTGTCAAGGCGGTGGGGACGTGCAGCAGCCCATCTGCCGCTCCGCTGGCTTGGACCTTCCTGGGGACCTCGGATCGCTGCCTAAAGATTTACTGGAGAACGAAGGGAGCCTCCGTGCAGAGCACGGCCACCTCGGACACAGGCATCCCAGCAGCCTGCAGTCGGGCAGAAAACCAGTGGGAGGATAAACAGGGAGCGCTGTGATGGTGAACAATGCTCTGTCAGTGCAGAAGTGAATTGGTTGTATTTCAGTAATTCACTATAGTTTACACAAAACATCTCTAGCAAGCAGAGATGAAAAAACACCAGAGTAATTCCTGTGTGTCGGTCGAGAGCATCTTGCCTTGGGCTACACTATTGCATGGATATAAATTTGAAGCAACTCTAACAAAAATCAGTTACTCCTTTGAAATGACGATCGAGTTATATAACTGCAGCTCCCAGCCGATACTACTGTTTAACAAGCTCTTAATGGCTGGAGTGTAAGCGATAAGAGGTACGTTCACGGCGAGGAAGGAGAAAGAAAAGAATTGTGGGGAAAGATCGAGAGACTGATTTTGGTTGTGACAAGTGAGTTGAACTTCGAGTTTTCCCTGAGCCAGGGAAAGTTTACAGGGAGGCAATACCCATCATTAGATTAACTGATACAGTAAGGAAACCCAGGCGAAGTCGCAGGCACACCGACCCTCCTCTGGACCTGAGCCGTTCGCCTTTATGTTGTCCTCCTTTATTTGGTTTTTAGTGCCACTTGGTGAGTCAAAGGATCATTTCCATTGATGCTCCTAACATGGTATCTGAGACAGGAATGGCTCCACAGTACCTTGCGCTAGCCATACAACGGAGGGTGTTAAAGCACGACTGGGTAAATTAGGTGAAGAAAAACTTACTTGAAAGGGTTGGCATTGCAGACCGTGACTGCTGGGAACTTCATGGTCTTAAAGCCAATAGAGAGAGATGACGTGACGTTATAGGAGAGGTAGGTGTTAATGAGGATGCCCCACTGCCAGAAGACCAGAGACGCAAAGAGCAGCGTTAGGAAGAACCAGATTAATTTCTTCTTTGGCCCCTCTTTGATGATGCGCTTTGGGCCGTGGGTGTTGGTGTTGTCGCAGTACCAGACCAGCAGCTCCTTGTAGGTGTAACCAGGGCCCTTCTGCAGGCGGTGCAGCGCCCGAATGAAGTACTTCTTCAGGTTCATGCTGCTGTCTGCAAGTGGGAGAAAAGGCATCAAAACAGCTACGTTGAGAGGCAAGGTTTGTATTACGCCAAGCGTACCTGTATTGCCAGCAAAGCAGAACTGGCGTAGTTATGTGATGGCACGACCGTGGTTTTATAACCCAGGAGAAATTCAGAGCAGATGTTCTGCAGGGTCACACCGTGGCAGTGAAATGGCATGGAGCCCCTCATCTCCTGAGAGGGTACAAGGGGGAGGTTTGTGCTTTGCAGTTCCAAAAGTGGTGAATGTTTCTGTCACGTCCCTTCTGGCCCCAGGAGGGTTAAGTGAGTTGGACCTGCTGGACACGGCTGTGCCTGCGGTGACTTACGGAGTACTGGCCCCCGGGCTGTGCAGATGTTGAAGTAAATAACAAGACAACTTTTTAGGAAGTCGGTGTTTTGTGTGCAAACTGGTCTGCCTCTAACATTGTCTGAAACCTTTGCCAACACTAGACGGACCAAGCAGTACACACCTGAGCTGGTTTCAGGTAGAATTCAGGCTGACAGTGTTCAGTATTCAAGCTAATACAGGGCTTAAGACAATTTTTCTTAAAAGTAGAAAGTATTACAGTGCACCAGGCTATCGGAGGGGGCAGGAGAAGAGGACCTGGAACCAGCAGCACCTTTCCCAGGACCAGGAATGCTGTTCAGTGCTGCTGCCCGCCAGAGGAAGGACAACGGATTGGTTTTTTCCACCAGATTCCTTTGTCTTTCAGATACTATCGGTATGCTTCCACTGCTCATGTGAGGGATGCTGCATATTTTACATTCATATTGTGAGTAAATAGAACATTTTGTGCTGCTATTTTAAGGTGAGAATTTGTGTTACTAAATCTTAATATCCCGAGGCGGGATTTCAAAACAAACCCAAGTCAGCTGCTTAGAACATTTTTCAGATTTAAACTGTAGGAGAACAGAATTAAAGATTAATGCTGCGTATCACCCAGCATCCTAGAAGAAAGTGCTGAAATAATACAGCAATACTTCAATAGTGAGCAGTACTCAGCAATGCAGAAACTAGATTAAAACAAAGTTACTTGTAGATGGACTACCAAAGGTACAAAAGGAAGCTGAAGGGTGCGCACAGGCCTCTTGGGGAGCGGGAGCAACTGTGTCCTTCTTACGTTTAAAAAAAAAAAAAAAGGTAATACTGATTCATTGATTTATTGGCCAGATCTGCAAAATCTCCTGAGTAGTATATACAGAGTTTGATAACAGTGTAAAACCAATAGATTTTATGATGCAAAGAGATATGATGATTTTCATCGCACACCCCATTAGATGTGATGTTAGACGTAGCCTAACACCATGAGGTCTCGATGGGAGAGTGCTTTGGAAGGAGGAAACTTCAGCTGCTTCCTCCAAGATTTGAGGGCAGGCTCTACTCTCGTGTGAAAGCGTTTTGTTCTCCAAGGAACACGTGTCCTGGGACTTGGACCTCCCGGACCCTCAACCCACCAGCACATCATCAGCTCATCCTCCGTGAACTCGTGCCACAGAGGTTCCCACCCACAGCTGCCTGCAGAAGGTTTTATTCACAGGAGGAGCTTACATTGCATCAGATGCTTGCTGGCTTTTGGGCAGGACTATAACGAAAACAGGAGCAACGACCTTAGCCTCTGCTTAATTACCCGCGGCTGAAGGGAAGACGTGAAACACGCGCGGCTGTTCTGCCCAAGCCTTCTGCTGCCGGGTGTGAACACAAACCCATCTCAAGGAACAGCCTCAAGATTGGTCTCTGCTTTATAAAATGGTATTGTCAAAATACATTTAAATCCAGAGAGACTAGCAAGGCAAACTAGTAAATATTTTCCGCCTTTTAAGAAATCCAATAAAAGATTTAGATTAGATTAAAATTTAAAACACACCTACACTGCACTGGGCAAAATCCAGCCCGGCTGGACCTGACTGGCTGCATGCCCTGCAGCCTCTGTTTGCTCTGCTGCTCACAGACCGCGCCGGCCAAACACGGAGCGTGGGCTCCTGCCGAGAGTCTGAGACCTGCCACGGAGGGATCCCAGTTTGTACAGATCTTTGTGGGTTGCTCATCAACCTGACATTGCTGTAAGAAGTTATTATTTCTTTTTATATTGTTTCCTGAGGCTGAATTTTAGCTTTTTTTTTCCTGATGGCAATGTTGAGACACATACTTATGGTTTCAGGAGCACACGCAGAGTAAAAGCTCTACTTTCATATCTGAGTAAAGTTAAAGACACTTTTAAAGTGTCTTTAAAGACACAGTTAAAGACACTGAACGGCTAATTTTGAAGCTGCTTTATCTTTGTTGAATGGCTAATTTTGAAGCTGCTTTATCTTTGTTCGTGGTTTTGCAGGAGTCATCGATACGCTTATTCTCCACCTTGAATTTATCTCCATTTAAGCACCTAACCTGAGAGTGCCTGGCAAAGTCACAGTATGCTTGCTAGCGATAGCAATGGGAAGATGCTACGCTAGGAAAGGAAGACCAGCTCCAAATCAGTTTTAAGCAAAGATTAGAGTGCTTCCAGCTCACTTCATCTCTTCAGCTCACCAACCGTAAAAACGCTGTGCTGACGGGCAGCATTTTCACATTTTTAAAGTAGATTCAGGCCACGCTGTGGAAAATAAGGTTAAACTAGTTTTTAGATATGTTTTAAACTGATTCAGAACATTTTTTTCCCCAGTGTCAGAGCTCCTGGGCCTGTTCTTTGCAAGCGCTGCTCCATCCCACGGCCCCGCAGGGCACCTGCCGGCGGGAGCACAGGCACGGGGACGGGGTCGGCTGGAAGAGCTGCCTCACGCAGGATGCCTGCAGCATCCCGCCCCGCCATGGAAACACACGGATCCCAAAATTAACAAGTTAACAAAGGTGTGCTGGCAATACAGCCAAGCAGACAGTCACAGGTTTTGCAGGGGACATCTTAACATGGCAGCAGAGCGAAAGACCCAGGTTTACTCTTCCTTTAGGCATAAACTGTGCTTTTAAATGGAAGGTCGTTTGATAAAAGAAACGACATTAAGCAAAAGCTGCGCTTGACCATACTTGGATGACATTTTTTCAATCTTTTTCTCATTTTAATAGTTTTCTTCTTACCTTTATTTCCAGAATGTTTCCAAATAGAGTGCTTGTTTCTTTCTCACTGCTGAAAGCCACTCTGTGCGAGGTGCCTTGCCCGATCGGAAGCCAAAGCCCCTGTTACTGGGGGGCTCCTTGCCCCGGGCACAGAGGCTCAGTGCTCGGACGCCGTAGCTGTTCAGAGGGGGTTTGGTACTGGTTTTGGTGCCAGCCTGGAGCCTGTCCTGCTCTCCCCCATCAGCACGCTGTACCTGGAGCAGACGGATGACAAATGAGGGATGACAAGACCCACCCTCCGTCGGCTCACAGGTAACTGTCACCCCTTCCCAAAAGCCCCTCTAGAGAAAGGGAGCGGGAGGCTGCGGTGGGACAGGAGCTGAGGAGATCAGGGCTGGGGACTCAGAAGATGCTTCCCCCTTGATGGACATGCAGCCCGGCTCCTACTGGTGTGTGGCATGCAGGGCAGTCTCACGGTCACAAAAATCTGTCCCTGCTGCCGCCCTCAAATCCCCCGTTATTCACACAGCGTGTGAAGCTCAAGGGCCCGGACATTTGGCAGCTCCCAGCTGCCCCTCACTGGTTTTATTTCTTGTTTGGCTGCTCCACTTCCAAGGCCCTGGTCAGGCAAGGGGAACACAGACCCGTTAGGCTCCCCCACTCCTTTTCCTCCTTTGCATTTTTTATTGTCACACCGCTCCGTTTGCAGGACCGGTCTGTAATGTACGGTTAAGAACTGGCTTCGTCTCCTTTGCAGGTGAGCTGCAGCAGTGTGTTACTGCTGCTTTACAGCCCCGAGGGTCCCCGCAGCGCCTGCAGCTCACACCGTGCTCTGCAAGCGCCGGCCTCGCCAGCCCGTGCTGGACCCTCTCTGGGGAACCACCGCTACTTCCCTCACCGCCTCCCCACTGCCGTGCTTTGCTCTGGGCTGTCCCTTGTCAGCACACTGGTGTCATCTAAAATGACTTTCAGGAACGGCTCCTAGGGCCACAAGACCCCTGTGGTGCACAGGGTGCCACATGGCCTTCTCCTGGCAGTACCCGCATCCCCATGATGACCGACGCTGTCCTAAAAGCAACCTGCGCCTGGTTCTAACGTGGTTTGCTTTGTGCTGCGAAGGAGGTGTCCTCAGCTTCCCCCAGCAGCCACGAGTCCAGCCCTGCATCACCCCAGCATCATCCCAGGTGAAACTCCTCCACCTTACGGGTGAGATCAGACTCCCACGTTACGAAATGATTGTGTTGACTGTGTTGAATCTCCTCTGGGGTTTTCCTAGGGCAATTGCCACTTAAAGAAAATAAAGACATAAGCAAAACTCAGCACACTCTTGGAGGCTCCAGGGCGGTACCTCGGCTGCAAAACCACTCCAATACTGCTGGGCCTGATACTGCAATTATTCAGTACTTTCTCTACTGGGACACACAACAGTCATTCCTCTTGGATGACCCGCTGCTCATCTGCCATCTCCTCCAGAGCCTGATGAAAAGACCTTGTTTTCCTAGAGAAGACATTTATGCTATCTAGTGGTATTTTTGCAAATTAAAGGAAGTTTTTTTATTACATCACAAGTGTACAGGTTGGCAGTTGAAAAAGAAAAGTGGAGCAGTAACGTGTCAGCGAGCAATTAAAGCCCCTCCTGAGCCCGGGGTCACAGAGTGCCCAGCAGACGCTCTGCCTTGCTGTTGTGTGTGAATAGAGCGGCCAACGTATGCAGCCACCGTCTCAGACACCCACGGCCGCCCCGATCCACGCAGGCGCCTCCGGGTCTCTAATCCCAGCGGGCACGAGTACAGCACTCGAAGAGTATTTACAGTCTGGAAGTTTAGATAGCATTTGCCTGACTCTGTACCGTATGTTAGACGCTCCATCGCTTCTTCCCCTGCCTGCCTAACCCTGTGTTTCCCGTGATGTCCCTGTCTCCTAGGACGATGACAAGCCTTACTCCTCACGTGCCAGTAAGGTCACCTTGCTGAGAGTTAACTCTGCTGCTTGTGCAATGAACAATGTGAATCCTGGAATGTAAGAGCAGCAAAACCCCCCAGCAGCTCCCTCCCCACCCACAGATCTCTTATTCTGCAATAAGGCCGGTGTCCCGGAGAGGGAGCATCCTCTGCCCTCACCCGGGAGGCAGCAGCCTGGGGCGGATGGCACATTTCCCACAACAAAGGAAACGGACAGTGAATTGTTCAGAAAGCTGCGGTTTGCTTCCATACCTTTTATCAGGGAGATTAAAGAAAACCCTGTGTAAACAGAGGCTAAATAAGAACGACTACACCTGACTGCACACTGCGCACATCCAGAACACCTGACTGGCGTGAAAACCTGCGCCGTTGCTGCACAAGCACGCGAAGATGGGATGACTTCACGTCTGTATCAGCGCAGAAAGACACCACGACCGAATTAAAGTTTTTCATTC